>NC_135369.1:53673576-53992014 GCF_049243985.1 Paroedura picta
TGGAAGTTTCCAGGGTCCCCAGAGATTAGGACAATACCTGGCCAAGTGGGGGGGGATGGCCATAAATGGATTTGGATAAAGGAATGGCTCTGAGGAAGAGAGCCATCAGGTCCAGCTGGCAGGATGTGGGGAAGAGATTTCTCATGGCAGAGGGGCCAAGTGTGAAAAATGTTGCAAGACAAAGGATTTTCCTAGGAGCCCTTAGGCAAACAAGAGGAAGCCAGTCTACTCGTTTAGAAATACAATGGGGGTGGAGGTGAGCTGATGTGAGCCTGAGTCCAGAGGCACCTCTGGGCCAGGCAAAGGCTGTCATTCCTAACCTAAGACAAAGATGGAGTCTGGCCTGGCTTGGCCAACCCTAGCAGTGTCGTCTTGGCTTTAGCTTAAGCCTACACTATTGTGGGGTGCTATTGGTTATAGAAGACAGTGTGCCTGTCAGTGATGCAGGGGGCCCTGCCACACCTTAACACCTGGAGAAAAAGGTATGTTGCTGCAGTGAATCTGTGACACTGTCCTGCTGGTGGAGGGACACTGAGGGAGGAGCATGTTTTGTCAGACTCTTCTTCTCACTTCTGAGCTATTCCCACCCTTTGTTCCAATGTAATGTTAGCCTATAAATAAGGTGGTGATGGAAAGTGCCTTCAAGTCACAGCTGACATGGCAACCCCATAGGGTTTTCAAGGTAAGGGACATTCAGGGGTGGCCATTGTCTGACTATGTGTTACAATCCTGGTGTTTCTTGGTTGTCTCACATCCAAATACTAGCCAGGGCCTACTATGCTTAACTTCCCAGATCTGACAAGATCAAACTAGCCTGAGCTATCCAGGTTAGGGCATAAATAAGGTAGCACTAAGTTAAAACTCTCCCATTGAAGTCAATAAAGGGTCCAAGCTGATTATCCCTCTTCTTTTACTTGCCACCCACCCACAAGGAGGCAAGAAGATTCCAAGAAAGAAAACAATCCTAGGATAATACTAAGAGTATAACTACCAAATCCCTTATACTACCAGGTCCCCAAGATAACATCCCTCTGTCCATGGGTCTGCAGAACTATGAGGAAGTGAAGCTTTTGTGATGGGAGATTTTGATGACAGGACACTTTGTGTAAAGAGCCAAGGCCAAAATAGGGAAGGCAGGTATTCATAGTTGGGGCTGCAATGTCAAAAAACTCAGAAAGGGTCTCACTGGGAAGAGAGACAGAAACCATATGTCAAGATAGGCCTTCCTGAACAATCCTAATCCCATTCCTTAAGTACACTAAAGTGCAGAACTTCAGACTCTCAAGTTTATTCTTAGGGTTGCCAGCTCCAGGTTGGGCAATCCCTGGCGATTGGGGGAAGGAGTCTGGGTTGAGGAAGGATAAGAATCCAATGGGGTATAATGTTGTAGAGTCTACTGTAGAGTGGTGGTTTTCTTATGATGAATTTATCTGTGTCACCTGGAGATCAGTTGTAATAGTGGAAAATCTCAAGCCACTACCTAGAGATACTTGTCCTTCCTAAATTATTCTATACATTTTAAATAAAAGAGAAGTACTTGCCTGACATCTAGTGTGTGCTGAGTTTATTTAGCAGCACAGGTTGGAAAAGGGAAAACAACTGGAAGAATTATATCTTCGTTTTTAAGATGAAATCTAGAAACCACTTTGGACAAGAAGTCCATACTAGATCTCAAGACAGAATCACACAGAATCATAGAGTTGGAAGGGGCCATACAGGCCATCTAGTCCAACCCCCTGCTCAACGCAGGATCAGCCCAAAAGCATCCTACCTTGGACTACCTTGTCCACATGAAATTTGGTGAAGAGCAGCAGGTTGCATCTTAAAGCGCTCAGTTCCTCCATCCTATATGCCCACATAAGCATACAAAAAGATGTTCTTTAGACCTCGTTGCGAGTTTTCCTCCACACTCGCTTTAGCCATCTCACTTCCCTCTTTCTCTCCTGAAGCTCTCTAGCATACCAAGGGGCCTGCTTGAGGCAAGGGTGGAGTGAGCGTCAGGAAGTGATTTTATTGATGGCAGCCGACAGGCGGGACTGCCAGTCTTCTGCCAAGGCCACCAAGAAGTCTTCAAGGATCTTTCGGAATCCATAAGTCACCGTGGGCGGACTAAAATATGCCTACTGCCCAAACAGGGAGGGTTGGCACCCAGGCCTTCATGGCATAGTGATCTGACCATGGAATTACAGTAATAACCATCAGATCCACCTCTACCCCAGCCCCAAAAATCAAATCAAGGATATGGCCAGCCAGATGGGTGGGACCAGCAACAAATTGCAAGAACTCCAATGTTGCCATGGCTGACACCAGGTTTGAACCAAGTTAAGTGGCAGAACAAGTGGGAAATAAAAGTGTTGACATCCAGGCTCTCACAGGTAGGTGGGACACATACCTGCTCTGGAGCTCTTTATCCCATTCCCTTCTCCCTCACTCTCACGCACACAAACCCCTTCCCTCTCCACTTCCTCCTCCCTCTCCTTCCCTCTTCCTTCTCCGACCTACTCCCTGGTCCTACCCCCCCAGACACATGCACAAACACAAAGACTCCTCTCATCCCTCCTTCCTTACCTCTTCCAGGAGGGCCCAGGCCTCCTCCAGTCTGGAGGGCAGCGCCTGCACCTGTACTGGGATCGCGGCCTGCAAGCGGGTCTCCAAAGGCCTGGAGCGCCCTCCACCCCTGGAAGCCACACGGCCTCTGGAAGCCACCCCTGGAAGCCACACGGCCTCTGTCCCCAGAAGCCTCCCCACCACCTAGACTCCCTGTCCCATCCCCACTCACCCCTCTCCTCACCTTCGTGGCAGCACTGGCCCACCTGGGTAACAAGGGAACTAAAATGCCTTCCAATTAAGACTGCAATTGGCAGAAGTCCAATCCCAGGAAATCCAGCTTCCCCCGAAGAAGTCAACAGTTTACAAATTCTTGGGGAAATTTAAAAATTCTTGCCTGGCTCTGAAAAGTTAATAAATGTGGTGTTGAATAGCATGGCATTCGATACATGATCCATGACAGCAGAGAAGGTCATGACTTTTAGTGGCTACCCACTTGTAGGTAGGGGGTGCAAGGAGACAGTGTGCTAATGGTTTAGTCACCAGCAGCATAACCCTTGGCATATTTACTGAAAAGCAAACCTTACTGAGTTCGGTGGAATTTACTCTCTAATAAGTGCACGTATCATGCCTTTCTGTCCTTCCAGGGCAAGAGACAGACAGCGATGGCACTGGGTCATGGATAGGAAGGTGCAAAGGTGATTATCTTTTGGCCAACACCCAAAGTCAAGGAATTTATCTCCATAAATGACAGGTCATGTACTGACTCAATATATCAGGCTTTGACCTTTGGAAAATTGAACTGAGGTACCCGGTCATAGAAGTGTTTTCAGTTCTGTGCTCTCTGTTTTTTTTCTCTGCATCACTACTGAACTCTTACCAAAGTCAAGATGAGTATGGATTGTTCCTGGTGCCTATAAAGATAACTGATTAAAGATGAAATATACAGAGGAGTCTTCCAGATGACTGCGGAAGAGTGCAGTGAGGTTGTGTGTACTCTTTGCGATAGAAAAGCTATGTAGAACACACACACGAGAAATACAAAGAACAGTGAAGGGCCAGGCATCCAGTGTCAGAGGATCGAGTGGGAGGAATGCCTTTTGGCTTCAGTTTCCAGACCTCTGCTGATGCTTCCCAGGGTGGTCAGGGGAGATATCTGGGAGTCTGCACTTACTTTGTTTATTCCATTGTTAATCCTGTTGAATTCAGATCGCATTGAACTCGGATCTTCCTCTTCTCCCCCCCCATTGAAACAGGATAGTGTTGTGTACGTGGTTAGGGTAGTTCAGAAGGGGGGGGGGAGCCAAGCCTCTTTCTTTCTTTTCTTGAAGGGGGGGGGGAGAGGAGCCAAGCAGGGAGCCTCTTTCTTTTCTTGGAGGGGGTGGGGGAGAGGATCGAAAAAGGCAGAGAAGGGAGAAAAAATCCAGGACCGACAGAAGTTGAGAGAAATTAGGGGCTTCTCCTTTAAGGCAAGTTTGTCACATGACCACCTGTGGCCAATCATGAGTCCTCTACCACAGAGGAGAGCCCATATTCAAAACAGCCTTTAAATATTGAGGGTTAAATGCACTCTAAGATATCGCACAATAAAGGTAGGGTCACTCTGGATCAATCCTTGCTGCAGAAGGAAATTTTAAATCACCCCAAATCCAAACAGAAATCACATTCTGTGTAGAGGGTAGGGACTGAATCAATCTTGGCTTGGAATAAAAGCTACGTGCAGTTTACACCTAGTGCACTGGGATGATGATCTAAGATTCACCAACTCATATTTATTTAAATTTATTTAAAACATACATTAGCTGCCTTTATCCATTATGGAACAACAATTATAGAACCCATTAAAACCCATTAAAAGTCACTATTTAAAAGTTGCCAATAATAAAAAGATTGAAGATTGACAATTGAAAGTCCAGGTGCACTTCCCTGGGGAGGTTGTTCTATAATTGTGGGGCTGCTATGGAAAAGGTTCTGTCCCATGTCTCATGTCTCATTAAGCTTAAGGTTTTGGTAATCACTTTTAAGGCCATAAGCGGTCTGGGCCCAGTGTATCTGAGAGACCGCCTCCCTGCCTATACCCCCAGAAGAGCTCTACGCTCCGCCACATCCAACTGGATACGGATCCCTGGCCCTAAAGAGGCACCTCGGGCCTCAACAAGGGCCAGAGCCTTCTCAGTCCTGGCCCCCACCTGGTGGAATGAGCTCCCTGAAGAGATCAGGGCCCTGCTGGAACTTCCACAATTCCGCAGGGCCTGCAAAAAGGAGCTCTTCCACCAGGCATTTGGTGGGGCCGACTGAGCCATAACACCTACAGGTGCCCCCTAGACTGACGGACCGAACCTACTGAGGGATTGTCAAGTTATTGTTGAAGTGCCGTTCTAATTGTTCCAGTTGATGTGTTGTTATTGTTATACTGTTATATTTGATTTTGATAGTGTTCTATGTGAATGTTCAAAAATGTTTAATGTAAACCGCCCAGAGCCGTAGGGAAGGGCGGTATAAAATATAAACAAACAAACAAACAAACAAATAAATAAAATGTACTCACCAAATATTTCTCTTTAATTGGAGGGACAGTCAACATGGCATCTCACTGCAATCTTAATTCCCAGGTAGGAATGGGTGGGAGAAGACTGTCAATTAGATACCCCAGTATCCCAGAGTGTCACCCCAGCATGATGACACCCAAAACAGCCTCCCAACTTGGGTCGATGCTGGTGCAACTCTCCTTTCTCTCCAGTTTCTCCCAGCTGTCAGCTCTACAGAGAACAGATTTGTCCTCACATCAAGATTCCCAAAACAGCACTGCCATTTCCCCCATATGAATGAATATAACCATTTACTTATATTAAAAAAATAAAGCAATGCCAACAGGATTCTGATATAGTGAGGTGAGAATATATCCTGCCTTGCCTGAACAGTGCCATCCTGGATATTGTTTCTCGGTCTTTCGGGAGTCTGATGAACGATATTGTGCTGCTTCCAAACGGAAACAAAATGTTTTTGAGCACCCATATGATATTGTATCCACACACACACGCTGTGATCTTTCCTAAACCTGGCTTGGCTCAATCTTTTTGGAATGCTTGCTATCAAAGCATATTTGTATGCTGTATGGATGGGAAGTGCATGTTTTGGCAAGTCTGCCAACATCAGCACTTTCTGGGTTGAGAAATACCTGGAGATTTTGGTGGGGAAGCATGTAGAGGGCACGGTTTAGGGTGGGGAGGACCTCAGTGGAATATAATGCCATAGAGTCTATGCTCCAGAGCAGTCATTTTCTCCAGGGGAATTGATCCCTGAAACCTGGAGACTAGTTGCAATTACAGGAGATCTCCAGCCAATCTCTCCAGGGGACTGACAAGCTTATTCTCAGCCCCAACCACCACCACCACCACATTGTTCAGAGTTCAAATAAAATCAGCCATTGACAAACCTCTACTGCATTCTATTAGTTCTTCTAAATTCATAGCTTCTATTTTTTTAAAAATGTATTCCTCTTTATATTTCTGTAACAGAAAATGCTAGATTCAAGTAGGTAGCCCTGTTGGACTAAACTAAATCTTTGTTGGTCTTAAAGGTGCCACTGGTCTCAAATTTTATTGAGAAAAAGCTAGAGACCATTTTAAAGAAACGAAAGCTGTGAATTCAGAGGACCTAGTAGACAGGGAATTTCAATCCCATAACTCTACAGCAATATATTGATTGCTGATTTTTAAAAATAAAATCCCCCAAAGCTGTCTAGTGGGGGGGGGGCAGTAGCCCCAGAGAGCTGGGGCAAGGAGAGTTCAGGGGAACCTGCCATGCAGATGTTACATGGCCATTTTGCATGCCTTGGAGATTGCAGGGGCAAGGGCAGCTTTAGAGAGAATTGTTGCCACGAGAAAGCAGCCTTGCCTATGTGGGCCATCTTCTACTTACAAGCATTAAGAAGTGGGATTTTAAAGGATATCCTTAGTGCATTAAGTTATTCCGTTTTCAAAACACATGTAGGATCTAGAATTCAGTGGCTGACAGGAGCTATAAATATCAAATCATTTTGGAATTGTTTTAGTTTGCTCAACCCATTGAAGAATCTAGGGTTGCATATTTCAAATTTTAAAGCCTGCACAGTTGTTAAATAGAAGTCTATTATTTCAGTAAGAAGTAAGGTAACTTCACTCTGTGTATGCATCTAAAACAGCCCCTGCCCCCATTCCCTATTAGGCAATGAAATTAGCTGTGAAGCATCATATTAATGGTTTCCTTTTTAATTAGCGTCTCTCTAGAGATGCAGCAAGCCCCCTTTAATTTTTTTAATACAGAGTTCAGACATTTCAAGGTTGAAGTCTCCTCCATAGAACAATGTAACTCTAAAAGAACAAACCCAGAAGGCTTAAGTACCTGCAGCTTTACGAGTTCTTTCTGCAATACATATGGACAGAAAATGGCCAAAGATAAACACATTTAAATCACACTGCAGATTTCAGAGCATAAATTAAAGCCAGACTTAACACTCTCACATGGAACTTGGTGAAATTTAATGTGATCTGGCCAGATCATATTATTTTTTCTTTGACACCCATTGTAGTATAGAATTTCCTCTGATGTTATTGCTTCTCCTTGTCAGGGCACACGTTACATAAGGCAGCTTTCTTTTGTTTTCTTCTTTTTTTGACACAGGGACCTATTATGTCACAGGTTCTATTTGCTGCAAAATGCAACAACACAAGGCCCATTGCATAACAATGCTTCATTTACTACAATGGTTTGTGCAGAGAATGAGAACTTCTTCCAGGTTTATACACAGCATTGTGATAACCTAAAAACATCACCTTGAGAAACTGAATCTCAAAGGCCTATATTAAATTTGGTGCCTTGCTCATATGGTTTATTTGCACTCTTTAGTTTAACAGTGGAGATAAATCAAATTCTTAATCTTTCGAGTTGAACAACCCCGATGGAAGAAATCCAACATTATAAAAAGAGTCTTAATGATTTGATGTTGCAGCTCTGCAACAACTAAGCAGGCATGGACCAAGCCATCATATTTGTATATTGTCCTTTTTCTAGGAACACAGAACATTGTTTGAGGGTAATCTTCCATAATTCCCCCCCACACACACACTCACACACAAAAACCCTGTGAGGAAAACTAGGCCCAAGGTCACTCTGGCTGAGTGCATATTTGAACCCAGGTCTAGTCTGTTATTGTCCATAGGGTCGTGATGGGTAGGACACGACTTTGCAGCTAACAACAATTAGTCTGTTATACTAACTGCTACCCCAGTGTGGGGATCAGTGCTTGGATGAGAGACTACTAGAGTGAAGCATACACTATTTAAAAAAAAAAACACCTTTGAAGTATATTCAGTAAACATTCTTCCAGAACTTTGTGAGCTGCCTCCTAAATCCACATTTCCTATGACATAACGGTATAGCCCTCACCCCCAACTGAAACAATTTGACCCACCTCTTGTACTTTGCTTCTATCTTCCTCTTTGTCATCTCCTCCAGTGTAGAAATGTCTTTCTCTTCTACTCATAGGAGTCTTGTGATAACTTAAATACCAATTTATTTTGTGGCCACCTCTGGAATCTTAGGGTACTCTGTATAACGTGTCAAGTGCGTGCCGTAGCGGGCATCGTTGGAATAATACATCAAATGTTCCTGTTTTCTAATTCCACACATTTTATTATCTTTCTGCCAATTAAAAGGTGTGATTTGGAGGGGTGTGATTTGGAGAAAATTAAAAAAATTAAAATCTCTTTAACTTAATGTACCAGTAATACATTTTCTGCTTCCCAGTTTCCTTTGTCAATGTTTGAGAAAATGTTTTAAGCTTCAGAAAAGGTCATCAATATCCTGAGCCATCTGGAAGCTTCGTTTTTAAGATCTGCTTGTTCTTACCAAAGTGCTGGGCATGTCAGCTTTTGACGTCACTTGCCCTGGCCCTGGCATGACTTCTCATAATTCAGCCAGGGCTCCAGACTATACTTATCCCTGGCAATGGCAGGCTGGAAAAGAACTATGGACATTGTTGCTCACTATGATGGACCCCCCACACACTTTCCCCCTCTGAGGTAATCTCTCCCCCCCCCCCACACACAAATAAAATATTTTTCCCTCACAGACCGAGCTGCCCTTGTAGTGGGGTTTCTTTGTTATAAAATAAAGCTCACTGTCCCACTCTTCAACTGCGAGTTTTCTTGGCTTTACTCATCCCTTGAACATTTTCAGGAATTGAGAGCCCACTTTTCTTAAAACCATTGTCAGAATGGCACAGAGGCTTTGTTAACAACCAACAAAAAGATTTGGAGGCCCAGGTCACAAACGTCACTTGCAAGGCATTCTACCATCTTTGCTAGGCACAACAACTTGCACCTTATCTATCTACACCCGGCTTCTGTGATCCATGCAAAGTCACCTCCAAACTAGACTTCTGTGACTCACTTGATGCAGGACTGCCCTTGAAGCGGCTCCAGAAACTCCAGCTGGTCATGAGGACCCAATGGAGAGCACATATTACACCCATGCTCTTCCAGCTGCACTGGCTCCAGATTGGATACTGGATCAGATTCAAGGTTTTGACTCTCACATGGTCCTAAATGGTCTGGGGCTCCTGTATTCACTAGACCGCCTCTTCCCATCACACACATGCTGGTGCTCAAGGGCAGCTCGTGGTGGCAGGGCTGATAGTTGTTCCTATCAATACCGATGGACTGAGTCACTCTCTTTCCTCATTTTGACTTCCATGAACTCTAAACTAGTCCAGATAAAGATCATATCTAAATGTTTATAAACATTAGCATTTTTCCTGTTTGTATTAGTTATAACTGCTCTATCATGAATGTGGCATTGTCCATTCAGGCTTAAATTAATATCTGAATGCTGAGCCCTAAAAGCAAACTGAAAATTCCCTTATAACTGTACATAATCTGTGGATGGGAGAGATTAATGAAGTCTGCAATCTTGTTCAGATTTTAAAAGCTGATAATGACCAAAGATGGTCAATTTGGACTCATTTGTTTCTTTCCCCTGATGCAAAGTGTCACTCTCCAAACTGTTCACAGAGTAGGGAAAAGAATGGGTGCCTTAAGAGTGTTAGGTCTGCTACTCAGTAATGCCAGGCTTGTCTGCCCTAAAATATTCTGCTCTACATACTCTACTGCAGTGGTTCTCAATCTGTGGGTAGGGACCCCATTTGGGGTTGCCTGGCCCCTTCTGGGGGATCCCCAGGTTGGTTGCCGCCATGGCAGCAGCATCTGGCAGCTGCCGCAAGCAGCATCCCGTGGCAGCCACGGCCAGTGGTGAGCAGCGGTGGCCACAAGTGGCAATGGGCGGTAGGCAGCAGCAGAGGAACCCTGGCAATGGCTTCCTCCACGCTGCCTGATTTCATGTGCGTGTGTGCATGCCACCCCCGCCGGCGGAGTCAGCAGCTCAGAGCGGCTGAGAACCACTGCTCTACTGTATATGCCTTACTCATTTTCACATAATGAGCAAGGATGAATCCACCTACAAAAGACCAAGTACTAATTGTTAGGTTGTAAGTGTAGGTTGGAAGTGATCTCAATGCAAAAGCTCCCTCCTGCTGCAAACATCTAGTTTGCAGGTAGGTTAGTTGTTCTAATTTAAAGTGAAGAATTCCTTCAACAGAAAATGTGACAGCTGCTGGTAATTGTCATGAAAACGATAATCAGTGCAATGAAACCCCATTTCTAACTTCTGAAAATCTTTTCTGAATCAGCCATCCATCTTGATTTTGACATTTACCTCTTTTAAGCATATAACTGTAGTCAATGCAGCTATAAACTCTATGAAGGTGGCTGTTCTTGAAGCCCAGTTCTGTAGCAGTTCCAGATTCTGTGCTTTCATGGGATCACAGTATACATGCTGTGACTTTCACTCATTGACAGAAGACAGGACAAAACCACCTCCTGGCAGCACATGAATGTACATGCATGCGCACACAGAGCTGTAAAGGGTCAAGGACAGAGCTCAGACACCTCCTAGCAATAGTGCTGATCTCCATAGGCTTGCCTATGAATCAAGAATAAAAAGCATACCTTTTCTCATTTTTTCCTTTTTTGCAATTATTAAAAAAAAAAAATTAAAAGCATAGCTATTGAAAATCTATATAACAGCATATAATTAATAGTACTGAAATGTTAAAACTTTTAGGAAGAGTATTCCTCCACGGTCTTGTCTATTGGAAGGCAGATGAATAGCCACAGGATACCTCTGGCAAAGGCCAGTTGCTCTATTCTACACATCACGGGGTTCTGCATTCAGCTGTATCTGAGCTGAAAAATATCTCACCAATATTTTCCAGGCACTTTTAAAAGCTGAATATGGATCAGCAAATCTAGCCAGCTACCTGTATAGGTGATCTTTAATAAAGGTGATTTCTGGATAAATTTGGCTATACCGAATGGCTGGTGTAGAGGCTTAAAGAGCAATCAGCCTCTATGTCGGAGATATTGCTTCTGTGCAGACGTAGTGGAGAAAACCTCCCATATTTTGTTCCTTGTGCATTATATGAAGTGAAAAGAAATGAGCTGATAATGCCCGCCCTTTCCCGCTTTAAGTCCCTGGATAACTACTTGAAATATGCAGAGGGACGCCTGCTAAAATTCCTTTTGGATGAAAGGTCAAGGGTGATTTCAAATGCAGTTGCAAAATTTTGCTTCTTAGCATTTAGAAAACAAAAAGCTTTACTTAAAAAATAGGTCATTTCATTGTTGCCGTATTTTTATACTTTATCATCAATGTATCCATTTTTATTTAATGTGTGCAAATAATCATATAATCAAAAGTATTTTGTTTCCTAGTTTTTGACTGTATTAACAAATCTGATTCTGAGGTGTAAAGAGCTACAAAGTAAACTTTTAGTTCTCCTCCAGTTCACTAGTTTCCAGAGCAATAGGTGGGAGAGGAAAGAGCCATCTCCACAGTCCAATGGTAAAAATACCTTAGGGGAAGCTGTAGTGCCTTATGATCAGTCACTGTGATGCCTTTGTGAAAGACATTACATTGCAGGTTTGCAACTTGCAAGGTTGTTGGTTCCCTTTCATTCTTAGGTTTTAGTTCCTTATGATTTTATGGCTTGCCATTTGGAGTTTTTTGTTACTTGTTGTTTGCGCCTGCTGGTAGTGTGGGATTGTATTGCTGGATTTTTACTGCTTTGCAATTTTGTGCCACAGGAAACAAGGGAGGATGGGGGCATCTTCTTAGGCTACCCAAAGAGTTTGACAACCTGGTCCATTCTTCTGGAAACTTGGAGGAGGGAGTCTTTTGAGGAGAGGCTCCAGCAGCTACACTGCAAGTTTGGTGATTCTATCTCAACCCCCTCCCCAGACCACTGAGTATATACCATTGACTTCAATGGTCCCCATAGCATATATTGGACCCCCCAACATTCAGGACTCTTAAAGATTACCAAATCTGAATACCACAGTGGTATTGGGATTCAGGAATCCTAGGAAATACCAATATATTTTTTTTAGTCCAATATACCCAACTCCAAAAAAAAGTATTTTTTTCCTTGCATACACCTAATCAATAGATAAATTAGCTTCATGCCAGCAGCAATAACATCTCTCTCTGACAAGCAAAACTATTTACAGCTCTGGAGATATCCAGGCTTACAAGCATTTCTAGGCAGCATTTCAGAAATTCAGGTTTAAGCATATGAAACCAACTTGAGGTAGAACTTCAGTTGCCAAAAGACATCACATAGAATTAAAAGTTTCTTGACATTCTTTAGATTATCTGGTGAATCTGCCTGAAGTGACACAACCATGTTAGCCAGCTGGCAGAACAAATGAATTAAGATTAAAAAGAGGTAGGTGTACAGGATCCAAAAAGCTGTCAGCACAAAGGGCTAGAGCTTTCCCTAAAGGCAATGAATATGATGCTTCAGATACTCTTTAACCTTTCAAAGTAACTGAACCAAGCAGGTTACAACTGCATGCCCCATGGACAGGTCTAGACAGTTACAAAGCAGTCCTTAAACTCTGGATATTGAGTGAAGCCAGTCATTCAGCTTCAGGTTACAGAAGTCATGGCACATTTTGTGTTTTTGGTACTCATAGGAAACAATGTGCAAGCCAGCAATAAGGGACCAGAAACTGTTTGTGACAGAAATGCAGTTACCATGGCTTTTTGCTTTTTATTTTAACCTTGCTTTTTAACACAGAGGCTGAAGGGGAAAGTACAACAGTAGTTAAGTCTAGGCTCAGTTTGGGCACAGTTCCATAATGGAAAAAATATATAAATTTAAAAAATACCATTCCCTGGCACTCCATCAGTCAACCAGGAAACCTTAACTAAGCTTTATACTTCCATACTGTGGTGGCACTAATCCCTCTGTTCCTGATGTTTTTAGCTATAGGCTGATGGGTCTCCAACCATCACTTTCAAGAAAATAGAACCAAGTTTTAGTTTTATTCAAAGTACTAGCTTCAAAGCCCATTCCTAAGAACGGGCCTTGAAAGAGCCCCCTCCCCTGGCTCTAGGCCAGGCAGCTTAAGTTGGCTTTGGGCTGCAGCTTGCAGTGGATCAAGTGGGGTGGGGCGGGACAGAGCTCCTTAGCAGGCAGTCAGCAGGCTGGGAGGCCCTCGTCAGCAGGCCCAGCCTAGCAGGGCAGGAGGCCCTCGTTAGCAAGGCCTCCATCACAACCCTTTGCCCAGGGCCCTCTCCCCTTACCTGCTGCTGGCTCCAGGCACTGAGGGGTCTGAGAGCAAAGAGGCTAGAGTCCAGGGATGGAGGGCGGGAGCTGCAGGGCCAGGGCCAATCAGAGCAAAACAGGCTGCACCCTGATTGGCCCTATTCTAACTTGGACAGCCGGACACATCCCACCCCCTAAATATATTCATAAATATATAGAACAACAATGGATAAGGATGAGCGTTTGGGTGTATGCATACTTCAGATACATGCACATGAAAGCTTTTCCCTTTAATAAAACTGTTGGTCTTAAAGGTGCCACTGAACTCCATCTTTGTTCTGCTGCTTCAGACCAACATAGCTACCCACATGAATCAATTTTCAGGGAAATACTATGCAATGAATATAGACTGCAAAGGCAGGCAAGTTATCAATGTCTCCAAAGCTGGATTCCAGCAGTCTTTGGTGATGCCTAAAACAGTGCAATTTGGGAGAAGCCTTGATGCTGGTATGAAATAAATTTCATATCAAAGTTACTACTTTATACCTTCATTGTATAAATTATTCACGTAATTTCAATTTGTTGCTGTGCCAGATGAACTAATTTTTCAAAATTCACATTAATGGTAACAAATTACCCCAAAAGACCAAGCACAAAGATGATCAGAGACCTGAGAGGTATAAATTTTATTAATTTATATCTGATCAGCATGTTATGATATGGTCACACCTGCTCATACAGCTGACATTCTTTATAGCCAAGAGGGATTTTTTTTTCTTTTAAAAATACATTTTTCCAGCAGGAAGGAACTTTACAAACAAACATTGTTTATATTAAGAATTAAAAACAATGGCTTTTGTCAAATATGTGCAGAACAGGGCTGGTCAGTACTGGATCTTTTGATGCTTTTAAGCTTCAGCTGTCAGGTTCTTCCTGTCCTTTTAATTTTTTAAAACTTTTTTTACAAATAACATTTTTCATCATTAGCACAAATACAGAGATCCAAATTCAAACAAAATCCGTAAGTGAAACAAAGAGGTAGACGTTAACCATTACACAGCTTCTCTAGACTGTGCAAGGTGCTTGAGTCTGCTCCTACGAGTTCCATTTGTTTCCATGTACCAAATTTAAATGCAATTTAAGACTAACAGCAGCTGACTAGTCAGACTAATGGTAGTTCCCATGCAAGCACCTTGATAATGTGCAGGACTGCTACCAGATTTGTGCCTGGTAGCATTCAGGCACTGTTTCTGAGATCTGATACGTGACTAGTCTCAATTCCACAAATGTGGTACTTCAAGAAAGCCATGTGGCTGAAGTCATATACATGGTCCCCACATGGAAGTGGTGATTCTTTTAAAATAGTGCCTCTCTGCAAATTCTACTGGCTCACAAGCCTAACTGATTCAGTGTTCTCCACTGGAAAGAGAATGCTGTTCATGTGAACTGGGCCTAAATTGAGAGAGCAAAACTGAATGGCACTCACACCTTTGCTTTTAAAAAGCAAAGCATTTCTTAAATTTAGGTGGTTTCATAATTACATTACAAAAATATATATAATGGCATCACTGTTCATAGGAAAGGACCTGAAGTCCCATTTTTCTATATGGAAAGTTACTTCAGAATTCTGGATTGTCTATCAAGCGAACATGAAATGTTTATAGTTTTATATTGTATTCTAGATCTTTGTAAAAATGACTGCAAGCAACACCTTAACAGCAAATTTGAGTTAAAATAGCATATGAATTTTCCTTGCCTGACATTCCAATATTTTTAAGCTCAAATACTGTCCCATCAAGCACAAAAAGATAAATCTGATATTCCTGAGAACTATAAAAAAAATCTATTCATTGTTAATAAACCATATACAAACTTGCAGCATGACCACTGATTTGAAATTGCATGGAACATAGTGGGTGCAGTTCTGCCCTTCCTTGTCAAACATCCACTTAAACAATTATAACGCACAAAGGGGGGGGGGAGATTATAAAGAACAAAAAAAAATCAAAAATGCCATCTATTTGTCTGCACTGGGGGGGCATCTTTTGGTATTTGTATCTAGCTATAAAAAGCACATTGATAGCTTAATAAATTTAAGAAAAAAGTAAGGAATGAAATAGTTGAAACATAAATCCAACGTGACCAGCCCTTTAACAAAATCACAATATAATGTTGTGCATTCATTCTGATTGTATGTGACACAAAGGGGGAAAAAGGAGATAATGCAGCTATACAACAGAGTGGGGTGAAAATTGGATTAAATTCAAAAAGTGTGGCAATGAAATGCATAGACCCCCCCCCCCTTAAACAGCCATACACATTTTAGAATTTTTGAGAACAAGTAATCCATACGTTTTAAATAGTAGAAATAAAGCAATTCAAAACTGATTATGACAGCTTGATGACTTCATAAACTGAGTTTTATCTTTTCCTTTCAAATTACCCCTATACATTCAAATGCATCTCGGTAAAAACATGCCATTTCTCACACCATTTCTTTTATAGAGCTCTTCAGTTTCCATACAGCACTTGAAAGCATAAGCCTCCTTCACTACATTTGGCTTTGGCAATCAAGAAAAAAGGGGGGGGGAACGACTCCTCAGGTAATCTCCAGTTTAAAAATTTCAAGTTTTCATTAACTTTGGTCCCAAATAATAATTCCAGAAGAATATTCATTTTAGTTAATTTTAGCAAAACAAAATTTAAATCCAGTGGCATTGAAGATGCCACAAAATTTATCCCAGCATAAGCTGAAATGATTTAGACCTCACTTCATCTAAAGCAGTGAACTCTGATTCACAGACGTTTATGCTGCAATAACTTTTGTGAGTTTTTAAGGTGGTACTTATTTTTGGTCCCAAATGTGTAACAATTTATCAGGGGGCAATTCATGAGCTTAGATCCAATCAGCTTCTCCATTTCAATCTCAATCAATTCCCCTTCTTTACTGTACTCCCCAGTCCCATATCTTTGGTCCATGCACGTTGCATAGCCTTTTCCACCAGTGGAAAAGCTGGTTGGCTCCAACCCATGAAGCCTAACTGCTACCACATCTAGCTGTTTAAGTGTGCCTACTGTTTTCTACTGACAGTGAAGCAATTTGCTGCATAGCAATACGAAAGCCAGTTTGGGGCACAATGCTGGAGTGGCAATGCCCCTCATTCCAGTAGGAAAATAGGATGATCCCATTGAAATCACTGGAAGCTGTAGAGAAACCAAATTGGGTAAGGGTGCTTGTTTGGCATAACTGTGTTCAACTTGGGCCAGTTCATGATTGCATGTGGACTGCATGTTAAGCATTTGTTCTAAAGTAATTCAAATAAAAGTCATCTCAAAAACATAAATATTTTCAACAGAGGCAGTTCATACATGCAAGTCATCAATTGTTGACAAGAAAGTGAAGAGAGGTCAAGTCTGACTCAGCCAGGTATTAACCAATCAGAAGTTATTTTGATGGATTCCAAACAAGAGAATGATCTAACCCCCTGAATCCTACAAAACTCTTTAAGATTTAAAATCATAAGAGGAAATTCTTCTAATAATAAATTACAGAGTGTAAAGTTGCACAAAAACTTGTAGAAAATAGATTGTCAGTTCAGGGAGGTGGATAAAATCTGTGTGTGAATGGCACACATTGCTTGGATGGCAGTAGATCTAAACTGTTAAGACCTTGATGGTTTTCCTGTTAGTAAATGACTCATAAAATATTTTAAAAGTCTCCTCTAGTTGATGTTTTACATTACCTAGTTATAACACTGACATAAAACTGCAACATTATAAAAGACAAATGTAGCTGAATTTCCAACACACACATCAGAGCTAGGAAAGAAGCAATTCTGCTGACTTTATAGGCAATTTCTTCTACTAATTTCCAGCCTTTATTTTAGATATATATATATTCTTCCACCCTATTGAAAATTGAAATGTGATTGTTAATTTGTTAATGTTTTACTGGGCATGTTATTCTTCAAAGTAAACTTAAAATGGAAAATGTGAGTGGATTACAGCAAAATAGCTTATCCCATTCACTTATCTGGATTTTGTTCAAGAAACCCACAATATTCAGGTATCCCAAGATCAGTTTGTATCATTACAACTTTCCACGGTGAGGCTGCTGAAACAGGCTTCTCTGTGTTGGTGGGTCATATCAGCTGAATTATATCAGAAGAGGTTTTGCATGATGATCCCATGCAAATCAAGCTACAGTCTCCATTTTGGGATGCAGAGGTTTGATGGGCTGGAGCATGACAGGAGCAGACACCATATGGTATGTATTCAGAGGGAACGTAAAGGAGCATACTCCAAGGAACCAAGTACAAATTAGTAACCTCTTATTTTGAGTGTTCCCAATCAAGGTGAAACTCTTTTCAATGTACGCTGACAGCAAAGCATGAACTCTAACCTGTGTTAGCCACTGCAAGAAAGGAACGGGGAGGTGCTCATCTGGGTTAAGTGAGTGACTATGATATTGTCTCTGTGGAATCAAGTGATGCAAAGTATGGGTATCAAGCTGTACCCTCTTTACATCACAGGAACCAAGATTTAGCATGAATCTCATCTCTTACAGGACAAAACTGGCAGTTGCCAATTGCTCGCCAATCAACCTAACCCAATCTTAATTTATAGAAACTGAATGTTAGCAAATGAACAGCTATGCTTGAAACAGACTAGACCAGCTTAGTTTATCATTAGGGCTTAATATATGTATGCATATGTATATATAATATACACATAGATGTACTTCTTCATCACTTTACATAATTATGTGGTCCTAAAATAAACAGACTTTGAATTAGTTCTGCTGAATTCAGAAAGGCTACTGTGGACTGAGTAGGTAGCCTGAAGATAGTAGTCTGACTGTAGGATGAAATAGTGCATTTTATTTCAGAATTCTTAATAGCCATATCCTGATATCCATAAGCAGACACTATGCTCTAAAGTTCTTCACATTTTCCAGTATAGACAGTAAAAAAATAAAATAAAATCAGACTACTGCTCTTATATCCAAACATGCTACACGGTAGAGAGTTTCACAAAAGGAACGGGACACACCTTCACACAAATGCAACTGGGATCAGGGAAACTGTCAATTCAAAAGCCATCAGTGCCTTAAACATTCTGCCACATGGAAAAGAGCTAATTTAGGTAGAATGTCTGGTCATGTTGAGCTGATATAGCCATCCACTTTTGTTTCATTAGCCAGCAACTCAGTATTTGTAGTACATACTAGGCCTATTAAATAATGCCTGTTAAAAACAAGCTAGGAGGAAAGGGGGGGGGGGAAGAACCTGCATCCTTGCAGGTGACTGGCATTCTTTCAGAAACCAGTACAATGCATACCTAGACATTTACTATTCACTTTTAGAAACACACCTTCCTTTTAGAACAACCATGTCCTTTCCAAAATAGGACATAGTTAAAACAGCTGATGCTTTGCATCCTGGTCCATGATGCTTGTCTCCCAGAACTTTGATTTATAGACATATAGATCAAGAGTCAGGGAATGAACTCATTAACAATTTCCTGCAATGTGGCACACTGAATGCTTTAGCTATAGTTCAACAAGGCAAAGATAATGAAGGGGGTGGGGGGAGAATCCTGACCCCTCCAAAGACATTGCTCAAAATGGATTTTATTCTTATGCTGATACATGTGACAAAAAGCTTCATTAAAAAAACCTGTACTTTATGTTCAAGGTTAAATGACAGGCATCACCATGATGGTGATCACTGCTGTATACATCACCCCATCTTTTAGAATGCACCATAGCTATAATCCATTGTGTGATGAGTTTCATGAGTAAAGATCAATATTTGGCATATTTAATTAAGTGATATATTAGACACACCAAACTAGGGGAAGTTTGTATCTTTTGATTGCCCCTCCTCCCCACCTCAAACAAGAGAAAAATATGATGCTGTGGTTTTATATTTTTATTTTATATACTACTCACCAAAACTGGTTCTCATGTGATTTGGGGGGGAAAACCCAGGAGAATATATACTGCAAATTCAGCACAGACAACTACTATTGGCTTGGCTTTGCTCTTAGAAATAATAATAATAATACAGTCCATAAAAGACAACATTCTGTCATTAAAGTTCACTCTACAGGTCTGTACGTGTTTCTAGGATGGTTCTTTTATATATATCTTTATGTAGTCACACAGACATAATGCCAAACATTCCAAGACTGATAGATAACACACAGAGGAAGGCTTTTCTCCAAGACCATTATAAACTGTAACATTATCAACTGAAACCCTGTTTTAATGCTACGTCTGCCTCTTCAGCTAAATTCCTTTTCTATGACAGTGACATTTTTCAATAAAGTGGCAGACTTAGTAATGCCCTTCAAAGGTAGTTTTTACCATAGCTCTGGATATTTAAATGTCTTCCTATTATTTTACCCCAATGACAATACATTGTTTTGGAACTATGCTAACTTCCTCTCTTTTTTTCCTATTAGCAAAGTACTGAGGTGCTTGGCATTTACACATGTAAACCCTCTCACAGATGTTTCTAGTGCTATTGTGTCCAATGGAAATGAAGGCCCCTTGAAGGTTTAAAAAACCTTACCACTTTGGCTAGAGTGTGGCAACTCAGACACTTTAGCATTGAAAACTCACAGACTTTTCACATAACTTCTTGATAGCCCTCAAGAATCCAACCTGTTAGGAACAACAACGAAGTTTCTGTCAAGCTATGCGCATTTCCTTCACTGTATTGCATTTTCAAAAGTGCATTTTGCAAAAACGATGATCAGTTGATGAAATGCATTCTAAAACCAAAATGGGAAATAGATTGAGTGATGCCATTTTTGAAGTACCTTTGCAGTAGGGATACTTGCAAGAGATTTCAAGTCAGAAAAAGAGGGCAGAAATAAATGGCTCTATGAGGTACACACATTTTTTTCAATACTTCATGACACTGCAATGCCTTTGTGCAGAATAGTTTTCCTTTTCTATGTTTAATACAAGACCTCACTTAGATATTGTTTTTTTTTAAATGCTCTTACTAAACGGGTAACATGGGGCAGTCACAGTACCATAACCAGGTTTGCAGAATAGGTTAACTGATCCAGAATGATTAATCACAGTACAAGTTAAGTTTGTGCAGATGAGGGATCTCTATCACAAGACTTGCAGTACAGACTACTGAAGAGAAAGTTGCTGAAGACTCCCAAGTTTTAACTACAATGCCAGAAACTACCTGTGGTGAAAGCATTCTTGCTGAAGATGTTCACCCATGGTGGTTGTATAACTGTGTCTCCTGTTCAAATGCCGAATTTGCTGATGGGTGTGCGTGGGAGGGGGGACAACACACACCATTTAAAAATATGGACAGTTCTTAAAATACATCATTAGATCGCTATGTTACTGCTTCTCACTTCTAGTGAAGTTTAAAATCCCCCAAAGAAGGGGAGACAGTCCATCCAGTATGTTCCTTCCTAGTACATTCACATTTGCACACATAACATGATGCGCTCCGTAAAAGTACCTGGTTCCTCACTGTGTCCTCAGGTCCCTTTTAAAATAGGCATTGATAAAAATACTGAAGAATGCAGTACCACATACCACCTGACAAAAACGCAAGGGACTGTATGAGAACTAGCCACAAATTGCTAAGGTTCATTTCTCGGGAAACAGCTTCTGTCTGCCCCTGCAGTGGTGGGAATGCTCCTGAAAGAAAAGTAGTAAAATTTGTCAGTTGCACATTCAAGCTAATTTTTCAGAGTATAAAAGGATTTGGGGTGGCATAGACATTTGCTTTTTTTTTTTTAAGTGGTGGACACAAGATCTAGAGATTAATCCCATATTCCTCCTCTCCCTAGAATGAATTCTGCATTCATACTGTAACCATTTTTACGGCAAAACTGAACAAAAGTTTGTCCAAGTTTCTTCCTTTCTCAAAATCTGAAATTCATTAATAAACTCTAGTTAAGCAAAAAAAAAAAAAAAAGTGGTTGGGCTTAACTATAGTACTTCTTCCAAGTGCTTCTCTATCCCTATGTGGATGAAATAATGATCAGGTTTGTGGTGTCAAAAACCAGTTTAGGTTCTACCTGGGAAAACACTATACAGTGAAGGGCTTGTTTTTCACGTGTGCCCCCCACAACCAGAATACCTGTTTTTGCCATGGTGATTATCCTGATGAAGAAAAGTTGGTTCTTATGCCACTTTTCTCTACCCGAAGGAGTCTCAAAGTGGCTTACATTCGCCTTCCTTTCCTCTCCCCACAGCAGACACCCTGTGAGGTAGGTGAGACTGAGAGAGCCCTGATTACTGCTTGGTCAGAACAGCTTTATCAGTGCTGTGCCGATCCCAAGGTTACCCCGCTGGCTGCATGTGGGGGAGGAGCAGGGAATCAAACCCGGTTCACCAGATTAGAAGTCGGCACTCCTAACCACTACGCAAAGCTGGGGGTTCCTAGAGTCAGTACTGCAGCTCTCATCCATCCACTACCCCTGCTCAAATTTTACCTTATAAGACTTGCTCAACTTGGCTCTTGTCTGGAAGAGGAACAAGATCTGAAGAGGTTCTCTGAGGGAATGAGCCCACTGGATCACCTTCTGTCATGATACAATTATCCCTAATGATCATGCCAGTGTCATCTGATCTGTGTGACTTGGCAACCTGATTTCCCTTGTTAGCTTGCTGAATTTTGCTTCTAGAAGGACACATGATATAGAATGATGTCCAGATGAACTCCAACTGCTTTGCCAGACCAGAGAGTTCTTTCCTAGTTTTCCAGTCTTTAGATTAGTCCATACACGTCATGTTGCATTGCTCTCTCATCTGAGACCTGCTCAGTATGCCATCCAGGTGAGCATACAGGAATAAAAGCTTTAGTGGCTATGGCTAAGCAGAAGGACAGAGCTCTGTACTGACAATATGAAATGGTTGTATGCAAATTCCAAATATTTATAATATGGACAGGATGCCTGCCATTGTCCACTTCCTCTTCCTACGTATAGTGAGAAAGAGACAGAAACCAGAACTCTCATTTCAGCCTGGGTGCCCTCAGTGTAGTATTGTTGCTCTAAGGCAGTGGTCCCCAACCCCCGGTCCGGGGACCGGGACTGGTCCGCGGATCAGTCGGTACCGGGCTGCGGCTCCTCCTCTTCCTGCTGGCAGCACTCCCCATCAGACGGCAGTAAGTCAGGGGCGCCGGCAGGAAAGCAAGCAGAGCTCCTTAGAAGAACGGATTTTTGTACCCTATTTCTTACTACCCAAAGGAGTCTCAAAGCGGTTTACAAACACCTTTTCCATTTGTCTCTCCACAATAGTCAACCTGTGAGGTATGTGGGGTTGTGAGAGATCTGAGAGAACTGGAAATGGGCCGCAGTGACCCAGCATGCCTCAGGTGTCTCGAAGCATTTTCCAATCGTCTTCCCCTTCTCTCCCCATAGCAGACTCCCCATGAGGGAGGTGGGGTAGCGAGCCTCACAGGGAAGCTGGCAACCCTAAGAGGAAGACTCTTTGTGCACAGCAGTTTTGGCCTTGGTAAGGTTTTTTATACTGTTTTTTTTTTTAATTTGCCAGGCCAAGGTTATTTGCCAGGCCAATAAGTCATTCAGTTACTATGTCTCCAGACATTTACTTGTTCTCTATTTACAGTTTCAGGTTGTAAATATTTATTTAGAACTTCCTGCACTTTCCAGACTCACAGGACTGATGCTGGTCTGTCTGTCTGCGCCCCAGAATACAAACAGTTGCTGGTAAGGGCTGGCCATAACCCATAGGCCAGGAGGGACACTCCTGCACCACTCCCTACCAACTGCAGGCAAAAATGGCTCATTTGAAGGCTGGACTTTGAGGCATTGTATGATTTTGAAGTACCACCTCCAAACCTCCAGGAATATTTCCAACCCAGGGTTAGCCAACCTACAGGTGTGGCCTGGAGAGCTCCTGGAATTACAGCTCACCTGCAGAGTATAAAGATCAGCTCCCCAGGCAGAAAGGGCTACCTTGGATTTAAGGCTTCCCACACAGGTTGTTGTTGAATTGAAAGATTTGAGGCCTACTGCACAGGGTTGTTGTGCAGATGAAACAGGAGACAAAAGAGCCAGTTTCCTCTGCAGAATAACGATGTGCAGTGGCTTCAAATCTGCAGAGAGTTGCAAAGAAGAAAGACACATGGCTTGGCTGTGTCTAACCCCCGGGCAGAGCAGTATTTTAAGTGAGAAGGGGCTTTTCTGTGGCCTCCCTGTCAGGCAACTGTTTGGCAGAAGGGGAAAGTCCCCCCCATCAAAAGGAAGGCCCCTAAGGCTCCCCTGCGTTGCTCTTGGAAAGGCCTCCTCCCCTCAGCCAGGGCCTGTCAGAGGCTCCTTCGCAGCAGGCCTGAAGGGGGGAAGGGGGAGCACTCTCCAGCCTCCTGCCCGCTCTGTCAGGGTTCTGAGGCAATTTACAGTTGGACATGACAGTTAGGACAGCCTTGGGGCAAAAAGGGCTGGCGCAGCCTGTCCAAGCCTCCGTTCTCAGCCCCGTTGGCAGCCCTGCTGACCTCCTATCCCTGCGGTGGTCAGGAGCAGACTGGCAGCCAGACTGGGCTGGCTGAATGGAATTTTGGTCTGTCCTGGTGAGGGGCCAATAGGAAGGCACTTTGCGCGCCTCCCCATTGGCTGCTTGGCCCTAGATGGACACTCAGAGGGCCCAATCAGGAGCCACGAAGCGGCTCCTGATTGGACCCTCTGAGTTTTTATCCTGGACAGGGTCCACCCTAACTCCTCCCCAGGTGGCCTTACCCTTTTATTTAATAGGAACGGATAAAGATGACTGTCCATGAGTGGTTGACACACTTACATAAAATACCTTATGAGTGGTATATACAGTAATTTGGTAACGCTAATTATCTGTACAGGAAATCTCTGTAGCAAATGACATCGGATTGATCTGTTGTTGAGAATTCTATTAGATTCAGAAAACCTTTAATGGCATAGGTATTCTATCTTTTAAAATTTAATGGAATAATGGGTAAAGCTGTTAGGCTACAAATTGTGATTCATAAACTGTTAAAACCAGTCAGGAGTTAGGCTGAAGTCACACACACTTTTTCAAGTGTTTCAACTGCTGGGAAATTTTCTTCTGCTTTAGCTAGTGTTCATTACCACAAATCACAGATTAATTTCAGTTTAGTGACGGGTGATGAAGATGACTTGTTTAAATGTCACAGATCCCTAGTTAATATGGAAAAAGACATGCCCACTATTCATGTATTCCAGATTCTGACTCATACTGTCTGAATTGGATACAACCTTATCATGGTGTGGTTTAGTGACAGATTGCTTCCGCTTGGGGAATTCTTCCCTTGTACAGAACTCAGGAAACACTTGATTTTTATGGGAGTGTGCACATGACAGCATTTAATTCTGAGTACAATTTGTGGGCTTCCTGAGGTTGTCAACTTTAAATTGGATCAAAGGAAAACTTTTTCTGATTCAGTTCAAAATGGTAAGTGTGTGGGTCAGCTGAAGTTACAGCACCCATATAGAAGAAGGGCTGTTTTTAAATATTTTTTAATATTCCATTTTACCCAAGGGAGTCCCAAAGCTGTTTACAAACACCTTTCTCTTCCTCCCCAAAAAGGTTAGATACACACTTTTCTTGGATGCTTAAGGATGCTTTGGGTTGATCCTGCATTGAGCAGGGGGTTGGACTAGATGGCCTGTCTGGCCCCTTCCAACTCTACAATTCTATGAAACAACACTCACCCTATGAGGCAATTACTCTGTGAGAACAGCTATAAGAGAACTGTAACTAGCCCAAGATCACCCAGCTGGCTGCATGTGGAGAAGTGGAAATCAAACTTGGTTCTCCGGACTGGAGTACACTTCTCTTTAACCACTATACCATGCTGACTCTCATAGACCCATTATGCACGGCAGCAGCCACAACAGGCTTCCCATGTACTCATGAGAGAGGAATCCCCTAGAGTATGCGGGCTGCCCCGACGTAGCATGGGCGCGCGTATACGCACGCACATAACGCCGGGGCTGGAAAGCCCAACTCGCTGCCTGAAGGCAGCGACGGCAAGGAGGTGATTGGGAGAGAGTGGGGGGGAATGGGGCCCCCACCACACAATGGTGGGGAGTGGCATGCCGCTTTCCCACCAAGGTGGGGGTGGGGGGACTCCCCCATCGGCTCCGCGGTTTCATGGAGCCGACAGGGGCATGCAGTGTCCCTCTAAGGACACCGTAGGTTGAGGGATGGGATGGACCGGGCCTTTCGGCCCAGCTCTTCTGCTTATGCACAGGGCTGGCACACCCCCAAGCCCCCTCTGGCACCCGCAGCATCCAAGCGAACGTGGATGATTCTGCGTTCCCTTTTTGCGAGTCTTCCAGGGTGCTGCGCCAGGCCAGGGTTGGGATGGCGGCAGCAGGGTGCGTAATCAGGGCTGCCCTGCTACCGCTATCCCAGATTTCTGGCCCTGTGCATAATTGGTCATGGAGAGCCATAGGAAGGAGAGGAGAGCTAAGCTCTGACCCCTGGTTTGTCACTTTAAAGGGCTGTTTTCTTCTATCAGCAGATGCAGTAGCTTTGCAAAATGTTTATACATGCCATCTATCTGTAGACACTTTTATCACCAAAGTTAGAAAGGCGAGAGGGAGGAGTGGGAGTTGCAGAAGAAAGAGATTGAATACCTTGGTATTGATATCATGGCTAGACTTGTGACTCCCTAAGTACTGGCAAGTTCTGTTGATCCAAAGTGTTGATTGATCTCTGTACTGTCTTCAGGGAGAAGAATGTGCTTGAATTCTGAAGTACATTCTTCTCCCTGAACTTTTACTGACCATTTTTGAGTATATATTTGCCTTATTTGGCCAGTTCTTCCTCATTCACCCAGAACCAAACTTTTAATTCGTGAAAGGATAGGAGCTAATGAACTTTCTCCTCATCTCCTGTGAGGAATAACAGCATGTATTCCTGTCTCTTTGATGGGGACTCATACCTGAATATGTTATAACATGATTTACAACAGATTTCTCTCTCCCTTTTTGTAACTTTGCTTACAAGGGTGCCTGAAAAATGAATATACACCCCAGGTATCTGAAGAAGTAGGATCTGATTCATGAAAATATATGCTTGAATTAAGTTTAGCGAATTTTTAATGTGCCACAAGGCTCCTGCTTGATCTTACAGCAACACACTAGTATCGCTATCCATTTGGAGTCATGACACATGACTGTATTAGCGTAAGGAGTTACAAATAATTGAAACATTAAATGGAAACATGCTTCCAAAGCACTGAGCATTAAAAAAAAAATTTCACCTGTTTTGTAAAAGTGTGACAAGAGATCCTCCTTTTCAATGAACCGTTGATATAACCAAACAGTGAGCTCTTCAGGCTCCACAGGTACATCTTTAATTGGAAAAATCCTGTTTTAAATAAAAGTCAAATAATTAGATGTAAGAAATTAGTTTCTCTTTCTTAATTTTTAGCTTCCTTTAATGTGAATCTAGAAAGACTCCTTCCACTTTTAAGTATTGGAATAGGAGTTAGCATTCACTCCAGCATGTATTTATTCTACTTTCCAAAGTCTTGTGTGAATTAGTCTGAGGCAGTATTAAAAATGATAATTCTCCAGTTCTATCTGTCATGTCACAAGACAGTAATAAGGTTGCCAGCTCTGGGTGGGGAAATATCTGGAGATTTTGGAGGTGGAGCTGGGAGTGGGCAGGATTTGGGTGAGGAAGGACTTCAGTGGAGCCCACCCTCTAAAGCAGCCATTTTATCCAGGGGAACTGGTATTTGTTGCCTGGAGATGAACTGTAAAAACTGGGGGATTCCCAGGTCCCTAACCAGTAAATAAATGGAGGCAGCTAAATATTTTCAGTGTGCCATATTGCACACAGAGAGCAAGACTGATTTAAGCTGGATCTTCAAATAACGCTTCATGGTCTGTTCCCACTTAGGAAAAATAAAGAAGTTCCATCTCACTTTCAATTTGAGTTTGGTGTCAAACTAAATCTGAACTCCAAACTGGAATTATTTTTCTTGAACTACAACAACCTCAACCAGTTTGACTTCCTGGCTGCTGACTGCTGTAGTTAATTTTACAGAGGCCTAAACAATATACAAACATAATGAAAACCACTTAAACCTTTTAAGTATGACTAGTATGCACTGTGTGCAAGGATTTCGGATACAAGGCTCTAGGCTTCTTTTCCAGGTTCACACATATCATCCTCAAAACACAGTGTTCAATAAGGGTCAAACTCTAGCGGATATTGTCAGACTGATCCGCCATGGAAGCTTGGGCCAGTCATAAACCAACCTACCTCATAGAACTGTTAGAATAAAACAAGGGAAAGGGGAATGATGTAAGCCACTTTATGTCCCTGCTGGTGAAGAAAGCAGGATATAATGAAATAAACAAAACAAGTCAACAAAAGGAAATGCTGGAAGATGTATGAGCACATCTCTACAGTAGGAATATGAAGTCCTAAAAATAATTGTATAAATCCTAGAAAAATTGGTAGGCAACACTTTTTTCTGAGGACTCTCAATTTTTCCAGTGTAAAACCAGAAACTCAATATCCAGATTTATTCCTTATTTCTTTGATTCTTAATATTTGATCTTAGTCCTTATTACATGATCTTTTAGTCTTGATGGCAAACTACGTTTTCCAGATACAACACCTCTACAACATGTTACCTTTTTTTTGGCCCCCCCCTCCTCCACTCTAGGCACTGAGATAACTTTTTGAGGGGAAGAGCAGTGATGGGTGGAGAAGAGAAGGACTTATCTTAACATTCCTATTTGCTTTTATACTGAAAAACAGCCCTCCAAAGCTGCTTTTAGCTCCACTGGGGGAAAATCTAGGTGCCTCCTCAAGGGTGATTTTTCATCAGGAAAATAGAAGGAAAGGAAATTATTAGAGCTTTTTCCCCTCCATGCTGTTCTTACTGTTGAAAAAATTGCACTTGCCTTTGGAAAGAAGTCTTTTAAAGTGATCGCAGAAGAAAATGTAACATGCAGTTTGAACCATACAAAAACAACTTGAAAGATTGTTCTCAACGACCCTTTATGCATGGCGGCAGCTGATCCGTGCTGCTGCCGTGCTGTTGTGGTGGGACAGGATGCCCCGCCATTCCCCGTGAATACATGGGGGTGGGACGTACGGGGTGAAAATTTAAGAAACCTGCCCCTTGTTCATTGGAAGGCTGATAGTTTCTATCTATCTAATCCATCATTTTAAAAACTTTTTTTTTTTTACCCAACCAGGATAGTCCAAGACAAGCCCAATCCAATCAGATGTTGGAAGCTAAGTAGGGTCAGCCCTATCTAGCACTTGCCCATCTTGGTTACTCAGATCATGTGATGAGAGGCCCCCGGCAGGAAATTATAAATCTCTCCCCATCTACCAGGGCGTTCCTTCATAATGGATGGCCGCCCAGGTTCACCCCCAGAGACATTAGCCAGTTGTTTGGAAGCAGTGACAATCTGGATCAAATGTGACTGTGTAGGAAAGAATGAGGAGAGGAAGCACATTTGTCTTGCCTAGAAAGTGTATAGCTGATGACTGCACTAACCACTACTTAGGTGTGATTCTTGATTCCTCTTTTTCTATGGAGGTTCAGGTCACTAAAGTAGCTCAGCTGGTGTGTCACCATCTAGGCCAAGCTAAGCTACTAGTGCCCTATCTGGCCCCAGAACACACAGTCACAGTGATCCATGTGAAAGTCACCTCCAGGTTAGACTTCTGTAACTCACTCAACGCGGGCCTACGCTACTCCTTGACCTGGAAATGGCAACTGGTCCAGAATGCAACACCATGGATCTGCACGAGAACTCCTTAAAGGGCCCACATTCAGCCTACTCTTAGGCAACTGCACTGGATCCCAGTTGAATTCCAGATCAAGTTCAAGGATTTGGTATTGACCTTCAAGGTTATCTGTCGTCTGGGCCCAGTTTTACTGAGGGACTACCTAACTGACTATATCCCCCAAAGAGCACTTTGCTCTTCCAATGCAAATCAGCTGGTGATCCCCAGCCCTAGAGAAGTACATATGGCCTCATCCAGGTTCAGGGCCTTTTCAGTCCTGGCCCCTACCTGGTGGAATGAGCTCATGGAAGAGCTGCAGGCCCTAGGAAATTTCCCAGTTCCAAAGGGCATGCACGATGGAACTCTACCACTAGGTTTTTGGTTGGGACCAGTAAACACTGAATGAGCCCATCTTAACAGGCCCTCCCTAAAAATAACCCCTGAATAGGATGAGGGGACACAGAAGGTAAGATCTTTGTTCAATGTGGGTATGGAGAAATTTAACTTGTTTTTAATCATTTTATGTTATTTATTTATTAACTTTGTTGTTTATTAAATGATGTGAACTACCCTGACTTGGCAATACCAAGAGAGGCAGTATAGAAATTTAATTATAAATAAATTAATAAATCAACCTCCAAGGAATACCAGGGCCATGATGCAGGGACAAGTAATGGTGAATCATCTCCAGATGACTCTCGCTTGGATCTCCTGACTATATTATACACATGTAATATGATAAATAAATACATAAACAATCCCTCCTTTTTCATATTTTTAACTGATACAAACAGGGTGGCTGTGGTGGTAAATTGTTTTCATTATGCCTTTTCCTGACCTCAAATGGTTGCCCTGAGGGGCTGGTTGCCTCATTGTGGAAAGATGCTGTATGTTTTTTTAAATAGATAAACAGTAGCTCTGGAATGCCACTTGAAGTCAAGGAAACAGTTTCAGGACAAAACATTAAACATCTATTCACTGAATGTAATCTGAATTAAGGTTCCCTTCAGCTACTATTTAGTAAGTGAAAATGTGCTGGCAAGTGAACCATGAACTCTGATTTGCCCTGAAACACCGCAGCTTGGTATCCTCACTTCTCATTTGCTACCTTAACCAGGCAACCAGACATCAGGCAGAATTTTTGCCTGATGTCCATAACACTAGCCCTGGTGGTTTATGAAGCAGGACCAGCCACCAACACAAGATCATGCAATGAGTACCTTTTTCTACGTTGCTGTAGCATTGAGTCCTGTGACATATGGATTTCATGCAGCAACAGGATCCCCCTCTTTACCTATAACTGGAACACTTCTGTAAATAACGAAAGGAAGTGTTTCTCCTAATATGTTATACTAGAATAGCTAGTTATCTGTTCAGTTTTTCTTGCCAATTTATAAAAGCGAATGTATTTAATCTAGGTTCCCAAATGATAGTGAAGCTGGTCCAGATAAGAACTTTCTAACTATGTCAAACATCAAATAATGGATTTAAGTCATTTATTCAGACAAGCTAACATGCCCATCACTGTTTCAATTTTTCAGCCCTGCTATTCCATTTTATTCTCAGTAAGCCCAGAAGAAGCTGAAAGGTCAAGAAAGCAACTGCTCTCCACTCTCATTAGGGAACTCTCTAATGTAAGTGCCTCTTGGCTTCGCTTACATAATACTGTTGTGCATTGGCCTTCCAGTTAAAGGCACGAAATGACTAGCTGAGTTGGCCTCTAAAAGACAGTCTGAAGCAAAGATATTTCATAATAGGATTCGGTCTGCCACTGCACCTTTCATTTGTCCTTCTCATGCAGTTAAGCTTTCATTGCCTATAGTGGACTTCCTGGTGCTATATAAACCATAACTCATTAGACTGAAAAGGTTTTAGGTAACAGAACAAGTGATGGCTGAATCTGCAGTGCCTCAAGGGAGATCAGGGAACCATTTAAACAGGATTATGAAATAGGGAAGAAACCTAAACTAATTTCCTGGTCTTGAAACATGAAAAGCAGCTTTTATTTCTCTCACCTATTCACCTGGTGGCCAAAATTGCAACAAAACGAGGCATCCCTTCCTGTCATTTGGTGGGACAGAGAATTACTACAATTCTTGATGGCCACAGATGGCACATGCCCTTGGCACACATTCCCTGGGTTATTGGGAAATTACCATAGCACAAAAGAAGGAGACAGCAAGACTAAGCAAGGGGGCAATAGGTTGGAAATCTCATCTCTTCCTCCAACTTGCCACACTTTCTGTCAAAGGTATGTTTGGAATGAACATAATGAGGGTGCTTCTACAGCAGCCCCAAAGCTTTGAAATCATTATCCAAATTACCACACAGTCCAAGTTTTTCTTCCATGATGGAGTGGATTCAAGCTTGGTGTAGTGATGAAGAGCAGTGGCCTCTAATCTGGAAAATAGGATTTGACTCCCCACTCCTCCACATGCAACCATCTGATTGACTTTGGGCCTGTCAAAGTTCTCTCAGAGCTCTCTCAGCCTCACCTACATCACAAGGTGTCTGTTGAGAGGAGTGGATGGGTAGGCAATTGTAAATCACTTTGAGATTCCTTCAGATAGGAAAAAGTGGGATACAAAACCCCAGATCTCCTTCTTCTTCTAAAAAACTGAAGTTTGATCTTGACAAGACTGGTGAGCAGGAAGTCTCCTCTGGGACTTAAAGTGCCACATGTTCTGGATGTGCTCTTGGACCCAAGATTTCATTGGAATTGTTGTTAATCAGCTGGCCTCAACCATAGGCCAGATGGATGAGCTTTGTCTTGCAGGCCCTGTGGAACTCAGAGAGCTCTGAGAGCTCATTCTACTGGGCAGGAGCCTGGGCCAGATAGATTTCCTTGGGGTCAGGGATCCATAGCCGATTTGTGTTCCTCAGTCGAAGAGCTCTCTGGGGAACATATTCAGAGAGGCAGTCCCTCAGTTACACAGGACCCGGACCATGTAAGGCCTTAAAGGTTAAAACCAGAACCTTGAACCGGACCCAGAATTCAACCAGAAGCCAATGCAGCTGCCACAGTACCAGTCTTAAGTGGGCTCTCCATAGTGTCCATGTGAGAAGCCCGGCAGCTGCATTTAGCACCAGTTGTAGTTTCCGGAGCAGGCTGAAGGGTAGGCTGGCATAGAGCGAGTTACAGTAGTCAAACCTGCATGGTTTTGGACCAGTTTACCTGAAGAATCAGCAGTCATGTACCCTCTTATGAATCTACCAGTTTGTTGTAGTTAAGAGCAGTCTAATCTGGAAGATTGATCCCGTACTCCTCCACATTTTCTTGCATAATGGAGTGGATTCAAGCTTAGAGTAGTGATTAAGAGGAGTGGCTTCTAATCCAGAGAACCTGCAGGCAGCTGGAGGACCTTGGGCCAGTCACAGTTCTTTCAGAGATCTCTCAGCCCCATTTACCTCACAGAGTGTCTGTTATGTGAAGAGGAAAAGAAAGCCATTGTGGGGTACAAAACCCCCCAGCTCTTCTTCTACTCTACTTCTGTCTATATCTTCCAAGGCCTGTTCCCCCTGCCCCTGCTTTTTGAGATTAGGTGAGTGGCAATCTTGTTAGGACCTTTTCATAGTGGCACCAAAACACTAGAACTCTCCCCAGGAAGATTTGCCTGTCCCCTTCTGTTCCTGCTTCTACCAGCAGGTGAGGACTTCTATGTTTTGTCTGGGGTTCTGTCAGTTACCCCTCCTTCCTACCCAGTTTTTAATTGTTATTTACGTTTATGTTATTGTATTTTATGTATAGTTAAAAATTAAAAGTAAAACATGTTTTAATTGTGTGAATGATGTGTTTTGAGTTAATCATTTCTGTCTGTTTAGTTTTACACTTGGTTAGGTGCCTTGGAGGCCCTGATGAAGCCAAAAAGATGGGTATACATTTTGTAAATAAATATATAAAAGGTTCTTTGAAGTAAAACTTAGATTATCTCCAGACAAAACAGATTATCTCTGTACTTTCTCAGATTAGTTTATACTTTCAAAAGAAGAAAAATGGGATACAGGACACAACCAAGATTACTGTTACTTCTCTTGCACATATCTTTCTGACCACAACCTGAACTATTTCAGGCAGCTTAGAAGAGAGAAGTGAGAGAGGTTAGTGGACAGTCTTGGCAATACACCACTTTGGAGAATAGACTTGTCCTCCACCTACATGTCAAGTGATCTAAGCCTTCACTAATTCTGAAACCAACAGAACATTTTACAACACTAAACTCCCTGGCAAATCTCTTTACAACAGAACTTATATATTGCCAAAGAACACTTTCACAAAATCCATTTACACGTCTTGGAAGAAACACTACTGTTTGCAAAGGAGAAACATGCCTAGAAGCATGCCAAATGAAGCTAGGTTTAACCAGAACATCATAAAAGCCCCCCCCCCCAAAAGCAATATGTTATCCAATCTAGGAAATAACACACCCAGTGCAAAAAGCTTTATTTATATGCTGCCTTTCTACCCAAGTAGGGACCTAAAGGCGGTAAACATCAAAGCATTAAATGTAGATGAAAGTGCTTGACTAATGTGCAACAATCAAAGTGAACAGAATGTCAGATGACTAATAATATCAGAGAGAAGATAATTTCTCCAGCAACAAACATGTTTTATAGCCACTGAATAATATTTACCTGTTCAAGAAGGTTAACAGTTCTGAGCCTCACTCTAAATATTGTATTTCAAGTACCTTGTATCTGAAACACACTCCAGGGACCTAATATATGTTGTGTACTCAATTTAACATTAGCAGTGAACAAGGTATATTTCCTACCTGTAATGTACATGGGTAATCGTTGGTCGCCTGTAACCCAGAATCCAGGTCTGAATGTCTAGAGGTTCAGCTTTGGGATACGCAATGGTTGTGTCTATCACCCACTGAAGACCTTTGGATTTGCTTTCTAACAAAAAGGATTACACAAGGGAGAAAAATAAACCCCCAAAATTAAGATGTTCATATCATATGCACTACATCTCTGCTTCTGTGCTACAGTTCATTAATTCTAACTCATATATTTATATACTTCCTTTCTGCTAACACATTTATTAAGTACATAACTGAGACACAGAAATACCACAATAATGCAAAATATCAAAGTATAGAAGTTGACATTCAGAATGATCATTTCTCAAAGTGGAATATGAACAAAGTATGTTCCTTAAACTCCAAATTGCTCCTCACATCAATTATTAAACTTGACCAGACTTTCACACATACGGGAAAAAATCATAATGCAATTTCTGGTTAACAAAAAGTTCTCTCTACTTAGCCATTAAAACTAATACTTTTATATGAGTCCATATAACTTTTGTAAGCATAATCAAAAGTAAGCTATTGCTTATGAAAAATGTTTTGTTAATCAAATGCTTTTCTAAAGTTATAGGAGGGTACTCATATATTTAATATGTCTATTTGGCTATGCATGTTACCAGAATTGTTCTGATGTACAACTTCAGAAGGCTTTAATTATGAAGCATATAAATGATGCTCATTTTGAAATAGTAGTTATTGAAAAGGCACCATTAAACTGTGTGGAACTCTAAGTAAGTTCAATGCTAACCAAGGAAAATATTAACTCTATGCTTAAATGTTTAAGCAAGTGCTATGTTCTGTGTGACAGTACTTTCTCCCTGGCCAGTGGGGCCAACATAAGGCTGATATATTGCTGAAGCCTTCAAGTACCCTATTTACCTGAAAGGATGAGGTTTTTCCCCTGCATGTGCCAGCAAGAAAAAAAAGGGGGGAATCTTAAATTTGCATACAAGTTAAAGTTACGTACAGTTTTAAAAAACCCTTTTCAGTACAACTTTTTAATGGGTAAATTGACCTTTTGGGTAAATATGGTACTTTGTAACCTCTGGATTTCCAATGCCTGGGGGGGCTGTGGCAGATACAAAGTAATAACAGACAAAAATCCCTGTGGTATTTTACAGATTATTAATACATTTTTTTCTGATTTGTCACTTTACTACTCTCTCTGTGATATTTCTTAATGAAATGTTTTTAAATGGCATATTTAATCTTTACGTTTCATTATTACCTCTAGAGAAACTTTAAATTACAGGAAAATTGAAGCTTCCCCACATGCACACAGTATACATAACTAGACTATAATAAAGTATTGGGTATTTAGACAATGCTAACATACTCATCTAAGGATCTGTAGTTTATGGCAGTTTATTGTATGCATTACTTGTTTTTACTGCACTGTTTACTAATTTCTGTACTCTAGTTTTGCATTCTTATATCATGTCTTATGCTGTTTTTGTTGCATTCTTCTCTAACTTTTAATAATCACCGTAGTAGGGCTTGCTCATATGTATTATACTGTTCCTATTGCACTGCTAAATCCACCTCAAGTCTCATTGAGAAAGACAGGTGATAAATAAATATGTGCAGTGGCCAAGTCATCATGAACAAAGAACATGAACTGCTTTGGAATCCTGCTTAAAAAAGTGGGGTATAAAAGAAATAAAGTTCATGATAACAAAAGTACTCTGTAGAATTAAAGGGGAAAGATGCAGGGAGGAAAGAACAATTAATGCTTAAATTCCCCTCTATTGTTGTCGTTACTGTTATTATTATGTTTATGTTTATATTTCTTATCCACCACTCTCAGCATTCTGGCTCGTGGCGGGTTACAACATAATATTTCCACAACAATAAAACACCATTAAAACTGCATTAAAACTAAGTAGTACAAAACCCCAGCATGGCGGAAAACAGTCCTTCCACCAGGATTTCGGTTGAGGCTAGGGATGGAAAATCCTGGGTCCCCGCATCACCTGCCCCTTTAGAGAGGGCATTAAGATTGATAACAGTTGCCAACCGCAGATTGAGCTGGCTGACCAGGACTCATGGAGGGTGGGACTCTGTGGAGAGGGTTATGCTGCCATTGAAGGGTTTATTTATTATTTTTGTATTCATATACCTCACCTAAGGCTCCTCCCCTGAGTCTATTTTTAACTGAGGTTGGGCTTTATTGTACTGGGATTTTCCATTTGCAACCCGCTGCAAGCCAGCTTGCTGAGAGCAGTGGAAAATAAATACAAAAATAAATATAAATAAATAAATAACAGCATATTTCAGCAAATGCATAAAGACAAAGTTAATATATACATACTAGAAAGTCATAGTGAATGGATTAGCTGTGTAATTGAAATAAATATGAAAATATGGGCAAAACCCTTTCCTCTTGGCCCACTGTCGATACTGAACTAGATTCACTAAATGGTTTGGTTTCCATATTGTCCCATATTGTCCCACAAGTCTTTAAAAAACAATGTTATGAGAAAAGGAGTATTATGAGTTATCAAGTTCCCATGTTCCAGGTAATGGGATCAGAGTAGCAGAACAAAGCAGGATACAAACAGGAAAAAGGGCTATTTGGAGGAGACATGCTGTAGCTTACAGCCTAAAATTACACCATAGGCAACTCTGAAATTGTCATCACTGTTTATATAACTCACTCCAGTTAACAGGGCTGCCAAGAGTCCCCCTGGGTCACTGGACCCTGATCCAAGGCAAATATCACAACAACATATGATCTAATGTGCTATGATCTAATAGGCATTGCAGAAACCTGGTGGAATAACTCTCACAATGGGAATAATAGGATTAACGGGTACAACTTATTTAAAAGACAAATAAAGAAAGGGGGAGGAGCAGCACTATACATTAAAAATAGTTATACTTGTAAGGAAATATATGTGTCTTAGCATGAGAGTTTAGGTGAGAGTCTCTGGGTAAAACTAAAAGGAGCAGAAAATAACAGTGGTATTATGGCAGGTGTCTGATATAGACTGCCAGGCCAGTCAGAGGACTTGGATGAGATGCTCCTAGACCAGATTACAAAATTCTCAGAGAGGCAGGACCTAGTGGTCGTGGGAGACTTCAATTACCCAGATATCTGTTGGAAGACCAGCTCTAGAAAAAATGAAGAGTCCAATAAATTCTTGTCTTCTTGCTGACATCATTTCCCAGAAAGTGGAAGGGGCAATCAGGGGTTCTCCTATTTTAGAAGAAGTGTTGGTTCTTATATACTGCTTTTTTCTACCAGAAGTCTCAAAGCGGCTTACTATTGCCTTCCCTTTCCTCTCTCCGCAACAAACACCCTGTGAGCAAGGTGAGGCTGAGAAAGACTTGATTCTTACCAATAGTTAAAGGTTTCTGAAGTTAAAGATTTCTGTGGTAGGCATACCTCGGACAATATTGCTACATGTTTGAAAACTGGCCACTATCCTCAGAATGATGATGGAAGTTACAATACCAAAAATGAAGGGAACTAGAGCACCATGAGCCAGGCTTATTTTCAAGACATGCAATTTGTAGTAAGAGAGCTTCTAAGCCATCTGATTTGTCTCTCTAATACTCAGATCTTGGTCTGTTTAGCCTAGAGAGGAGACGACTGAGAGGGGATCTAATAACCATTTAAAAAGGGTGCCATATGGAGGATGGAGCAGAATTGTTCTCTCTTGCCCCAGAGGGACACACCAGAATGAATGGGATGAAATTAATTCAAAAGAAATTCCATCTAAACATCTGGAAGAAGATCCTGACAGTTAGAGCGGTTTCTCAGTGGAACAGGCTTCCTCGGGAGGTGGTGGGTTCTCCATCTTTGGAAATTTTTAAACAGAGGCTAGATAGCCATCTGACGGAGAGGCTGATTCTGTGAAGGCAAAGGGGTGGCAGGTTACAGTAGATGAGCGATTGGGATGTGAGTGTCCTGCATAGTGCAGGGGGTTGGACTAGATGACCCAGGAGGTCCCTTCCAACTCTATTATTCTATATGATTCTATCCCTTAACTCTCCATGGAAGGTTGCTGGATGACAGTCTCAGCAAGACCTACCTCACAGGGTTGTTGTGAAGATAACATAGAGGACAGGATTACAATGCAGCTTTGAGCCCTCTGGGGCAACAGAAAACAACTCTGCTCCATCTTCTATATTACAGGTGTTTGACATTATCTGGGAAATCTGCTTTAATGTTTTAAGATGTTTGATTCCACAGTAAATACAGAAGATCGGAGTTTGACATTCATGAAAGTATCCTAGAAAAAATACTTTTTATAAATACCTCAGAGTACACCTAAAATACTTTTATTATGTTTTATTATCTTCAATGCTATTGCTCTTGAGGATACTCTTAGTTTTTATTTTCCTAAAAGAAGACAAATTAGCCCAAGGAAGCTTGTATGGAAATCCTGAAATCTCAGGGATGCATGTATATACTACTCCTTACTGGATTTTTCTTCCCCCAGGAAATCTTGCAGGCAGAAGCTGCCAAGTGCAATAGCTTGGCCTAAAAGCTATAGCTGTACTTTTTAGAAGGACAGCTTTCATCCAGTGCCAGCACAAATTCTCACATGTCTGACAGCAATCAAAGAAACAGAAATGAAAGTTGTTTTTTAAAGCAATACCAGCCCTTTCAAGTGTAAGATTTCATGCTACACAGCATCTATTTAAGGACCAAGCTGGAAATGGGAAAATAATACATTCATATTTGGAGATTAAACAGATAGAAATAAGGGTTAGACACATTTCTGCATTTGGCCACAAGTTGATTAAGGTTCTCCTACCCAACTCATTTTACCTGCAGCCTGAACATGCTTTGGACTCATGCCCTTCCATCCCCTTCATGCACTCCGTTTTCCTCTCTACCTTCCTGGATAGGCAAAGCATAGTTTGCTTTGAAATCAGAATTCAAAACACTTTCTAAATGGGGGAGCTGGACCCTGAAGTCCATTTACGATGGCCATGACAGCTTGGCTGTCACCTATGAATACCCCTCACCCAATTAAATACCCCTCACTCCAATTTCTTCACAAGTGCCCCGTGAATGTCAAACTGACAAAACAGGGCTGGTACCAGCAAGCCTAGTTTGTGGCTTCCTGGAAGCATCTGGCTGACAACTGCTGAAAACAGGATACTGCTGTTAAATGTTTCTTTCCTGATGGGTTTCCAGCCTGACAGATTTTTAAATTTTTAAATAGTGTAGTAATTATCAAAATACATGGACTCACTTTACTCTGTTTCTGTTTTTGATACTAGTAGCAACTAAGAACACTTAAACCCATTTTGAATAACTCCTTAAATAAGCGGGCTCAACTTCATGGGTAACACTGCCCTAAAAATAATTTACATGCACTCTCAAGAGAACCGAGTAAGCTTTTCACCCATACAGTTAAGAAGGGAATTCACTGATTAAGCATGTTGGGGAAAATTTATCTTCCAGCATATACCAAGAGACACACCTTAAGATGTAAGACACAATGGAAGTGATTAATCAAAACATTTGATGTGTTTAATCAGAGCAGCATCAGATAAAGGCAAAACATAGTTAACATTAAACCTGTATTTGTAGATTTCTATAAACTCAGTATAAATAAATCAACAGAAGACTTCTTAAAAGTAGAAGACACAGTCATAATAAGTTGTTACTGCCTCAGTGTTTTCTATTTTCTTATTTATTTATTCTGTAAGTGACAAATAGCCTACATCAGTGATGGATTTCCCCCATTAACAGACAAGTTTTAAGTTAAACACTAATGCTCTTGGTTAGTTTCCTAAGTATAATGAAATGTATCCCTTCCTCAAAACCTCACATAAAATTTCCCATCTTTGCTCTCATTGCCATAGTAAATTTGGATACAAAGCAAGCATTAGGGCATTGGGATTCCAGTATGGTACATCAATATGAATATAATACACAGACTCCCAGGGAGTCTTAAATTCAGAGACATCCACAATGACAACATACTGAACACATACCAGTTATCCATGCACTCTGCTTGTCTCAGACCACCAGGGACACCTCCTTCCCATCAAAATGCAACAAGAGAACATTTTTCAGGATAAAAAAGCTGCAACAGTATTACAGCACTATAACAAGACAATTAGCATTTTAAAGCCTAAAAAAGCCCTCCACTGGAACAGCAGGAAATATGGGGTCTCCAAGGAACTAAAAGAAGGAAAAGGGAACCAATGTGTAAAATTTGCACTATCATTGCACACTAATGCAACTGGACTGTGGTATTGACAAGATTATCATATCAAATGAGGACTGAGAAAAGTAAGAGCAAAGCAGGGGGAAGTATAGAAAGTAGGCATGAGAGATTGATGCTGTGCTCCAATTTGGGAACAAAGACAGTGCAAAACATCTATTCATAATCAGCCTAAGTATAGCAACCCAGCTCCTACATTCCCTATATTTAACCACTCCGCGGGAGCGGAAAAAATAAACAGTAAGGGGGGTTGGGGTGGGCCCAGTCTGGGATGGGGAAGGGCGCCCACTGGCCCCTTGCCCCGGACTGACAAGCAGAGGGCCCAATTGGCACGCGCAAAACGCCTGCCGATTGGGCCGTCCGCTTGTCAGTCCGGTGCCAAAGGGCCCACCTCCTGGCCGCTGACATGTGTCTGGGGAAGCAGCGGTGGCACAATGGCCATCGGGAAGGGCCCCCGTGTGGGAAAGGGGCAGGGACGCGGCATCCCTGCTCCTTTCGCAAGGGTGAGGGGAAGCCAGTGGGGGGGGGGGGAATCACTATCGGGGAAGGCTGCTTCTCCTTGTGTGCAGTGAGTCTCCGGCCGGGCAAGGCGAGGCTGGGCCAAACTGCCAATGGGGAGCCGCGCACATTGGCCGCTGTCACACCCCCACTGCTGCCTCCCGGCTCCCCGGGGTTGCCGGAACAACCAGGGTCAACAGCCCAGCCAAATCTGAGTGATGAGATGGACCCAGGGGAGGGATGTTCCCGGCAGCTGACAGATAACAGACCTCAACAGGAGTCTAACTCAGATTCAGAGGAAGTGGCTGTACGTCTCAGACAAAGCCAAAGGGTGGGGGCTGACAGAACGCAGAAGGAGCCAGAGATTGCAGGCGAGCTGTCAGAAGCGATGGGGTTCAGCTGGACTCATGCCAGGAGAGGAGGGCTGAGTCATCCTACAGGTGCAGCTCATTAGATGGGCTGCATTTAGGGAGACAGAAACAGCTAACCAGCGTGGAAGCAATTTATGCGACTACCCTCTGGACTGGCTCTGCTATCGTGACCTGCTGCTTAATCTTTGACCCCCTGGCTTCGGACCTGACAACGGCTTTTGGTAAAGTGCTTTGGCTTGGTTGACTCTCGGATTTTCTGGACTCAGACCTTTGGACTGTTTTGACTACTCTTTGCCTTGCCCTACGTTGTCCTTATTAACTCCCGGTGACTTGGACTGAACGTTATCTCCATCTGGGCTGGCCACCCAGGCCTCACCGAGGCAGCTGCTACCGGGTGTGGCCAGCTAGGGCAGCATAGCTGCTTGGCCATGGCCCTCCGAGTTTTTATCCCAGACAGAGCCCGCCCTTTCTCCTCCCCCTTAGGGCTTACTCTTTTATTTATTTAGGGTTAAAGATATGCATTGAGCTGAATAATTCCTTGCAGATTGAACTCAAAAGGGCTGCTAATGAAAACCAGTTATCCTTAATGGGAGGCCTATCCTGTGGGGTTCCACAAGGTGCAATTCTAACCCCCATGCTTTTCAATTTCTATTTAAAGCCATTAGGACAAATAATTTATAATTTGGGGGTTGATGGTCATTAATATGCTAGTGATACCCAGGTCTACATATCTTTATTACAATCTTTTGGTGATGCAGTAGAGTAGCGATCCCCAACCTGTGGGCCGCGGACCACATGTGATCCTTCGACTAATTGGAGGTGGGCCCCGAAGGATGCCTTCTCCCTCCCCCTGTCATGAGTTAAACTGTCAGTTTAACTGTCATGAGTTAAAATTTCCATGAAAATAAAATGTTCCTTGTGTTCATTGTTGTGGTGTGTCTGTATCTTATTTTGAAGGGATGTTTAAACATTACCATAGCGATCAGACAGCGTTAGGGCAGTGGTTGAGAGTAGAGGAGTAAACTACCCCCCCCACTGGGCCTCACCAGGGGCCTGAGTGGTCCCCGGTGAGTGGTCCCCGGCGTTGAGTGGTCCCCGATAATAAAAAGGTTGGGGACCACTGCAGTAGAGGATCCTGAAAAGCTGCCTGGCTTTTAAACAAATTAAAATTGAAACTAAACCATAAAAAGGCAGAGATAATGCTGGTTGGCAAGGCAGAGATCTTGAAAGACATGTTCTACACTTCTGACACAGTTCAGCTGACCCTTGCTGATTCAGTTAAAAGCCTTGGGTTATACTGTACCCAACATTATTGCTGGAGAAGCAAGTTAGTGCAGCTGCAAATAACTCTTCCAACTCTGCCTAGCGCAAAAGATAAAGCTAATCTGGTCACCTGGAACCACGCCAAAGTAACATCAAGATAAGACTGCTACAAAGCTCTGTACATTGGTCTCCCCTCAAAATCAACTTAGAAACTCCAGTTGGTGCAGAATGCCATGGCTCAGCTATTATTGAGAGCTAGAAGGAGTATGCATATCACTCCATTGGTTACTGGGCTAAATTGAAGGTATTGATTATCACATACAAAAGTTTCCCAAGCCATTCATATCAGTAAGACAGGAGATGCCCTCAGGCTTACAAATTAAAAAGACAAGACAGAAAGCGAAGGCGATAGGAAGGCAAAGGTAGAATGAAGTTATAATTTGTATTCCCACATTGACCATGCTGATCTTCATTGCTGGTGTTCATATTTCTTGTGGGGCATCAATACTGTGGCCCTTTGACCTCTGGCTGGTGACATCTGCTGGAGTGTCCTTCCCCTCACTACTGCTGCCTCATGACTGGAAGTAAAAGCAAAATTATTTCAAGCAGTGAGGCAAGCCCTCTAACTAGTTTATTCTCTAAACCAGGCTTTCTCAACCAGGGTTTCATGAAACTCTGGTGTTTCTTGATAGTCCTGCGAGCATTTCCTGAATGGGTGGGATTTAGTTAATTAGTTATATATTTTTAAGATTTGTCAAACATTTATTGGGTAAGCACTGATGAACGGGGAAAGATGGTGGATAGTGCAGATCGAGAGGAATGACATCAATGTGGGAGGTGGAGGATTGGGGAAAGGGTGAAAACTCCAAGGGAATCTTTTTGCTTTTGAATTACCTTCAGCTTGGAAATGAAGCATGGGGAGAAAGTGCCACAATACTACTCTAAGAAACCCTGAAGAAACCATGACCGGAAAGCAAACCGAGCGCTGAAGAGAGCAAAGTCAATGCAGTGCAAAAAAGAAATCACAATGAACGTGCACAGTGAAAGTGAGTGGAAATGCAATAAACTAAAGAAAACCTGATGGGCATGTATGGCAATACTGCAAAAAAATGCCTGGTTGCTTATGCCCCCCACAGGGCTCTTCACTCTGCGGGTATGAACTTACTGGTAGTCCCAGGACCTCGGGACGCTCACCTGGCCTCAAACCGGGCCAGGGCCTTTTCAGTCCTGGCCACAACCTGGTGGAATGAGCTCCTGGAAGAGCTAAGGGCCCTGCTGGAGTTGTCAACTTTCCGCAGGGCCAGCAAGACGGAGCTCTTCCGCCAGGCATACGGTTGAGGCCACGGCATGGTCCCGTCATCCAATCTGGGATACCCCACGTCTATCATATTCATCTACTGATCTGTTCCCCACTCTCATCAGTAGGACAGTAAGAATGTTGGCCCTGGCTGGTCAAAGGGGTGAGTTGCTAGTGGGTTTTCTTTCGCCTGCTGTCTTATTGTATAATAATGTAATTAAGGGTATTATGGGGGTTTTATTGTGTTTTTATTATTTTTACTATGTAAATGGCCATGAGCCTAATTGGGAACGGTGGTATTTGTATACAAATACAAAATACCAAATAAATAAATAAATACATACATACATACATACATACCAACCTACCTACCTACCTACATACATACTCTACATTCTCTCCCCACCAGGGACTCAGGCAGCTTACAATATTTAAAATTTAAATTAAAAAAATTAAAAGCAATGAAACCAATTAAAACATCAACTTGATGAGCCAATCTGAAGGATTAAAACTACGGTCCAACTCCCTGGTTTGGAACGGTACCAACGTCCACCAAAAACAAAGCAGCCTTGCACACCTTACGGAATGCTGGGAAACTCTGCAGGCTACTAGCATCCGCAAGGTGCTAATTCCTGAGCGTGGGGACAGCCAATGAAAATACTCATGCCCTGATGACAGGTAGATAATTTGCATGTCATGCAACTGTAGAAGCCCCACAATGAAAATCTATGGAGGCAAGGGGTATCACAGTGGGAGAGAAAGTCATACATGTAAGACAGTCCCAGACCCGTGTTTTATAGGTCAACATCAACACTTCAAATGGGAACTGGAAGCCAATCAGAAGCCAGTGCAGGTGCAGAAGTACTGATTCTATAAAAGTACACATGTAAATCAAAAATATATAAATAAAAGAAGCAGACCAGAACCATCATCCAAAAGCCATCTAAAGGAAATTTGCATTTGGGGTGCTATGATTTTTAATGTGTTTCTTTATTATTTACTTCTACTAGATATTAAGCGGGATGGGTGGACGGATGGGCAGAGGAAGGAAGAAAGGGAGGGAGGGAGGGAGGAAGGGAGGAAGGAAGGAAGGAAGGACGGACAAAGTGAATGCTTGGGGGAAGGAAGGCAGGAAGGGAGGGAGGGAGATAGGCTGAAAGGGGATGGGGCAGGGGTGGGAGGAAGGGGGGGAAGGTTCCATTGGGGAGGGGGAGGTAGCGATGGGTGGGTAAGAGTGGGTGCGGGCGGGAAAGCGGTGGTGGCGGTTAGGGGGGCAGCCTGGGTCGACGGCGTGGGGATGAAGGCGGGCCGGGAAAGCGGTGGGGGAAGTTAGCGGGGAGGAAGGCGGCCTGGGTAGATAGTGCAGGGAGAAGTCAGGCCAGGGAAGCGGCGGCAGAGGTTAGCGGGGAGGGGGGTGGGCTGGGTAGATGGACGTGGGGTGAAGGTGGGTCGGGAAAGCAGGGATGGAAGTTAGTGGGGAGGAAGGTGGGCTGGGTAGATGGGGTGGGGTAAAGGCGGGCCGGGGAAGTGGGGCCGGAGGTTTGCAGGCAGGGGGGCGGGCTTGGTAGATGGCACAGGGGAGAAGGGGAGAGCAGGAAAGCGGCAGCGGAGAGCAGGAGCGAAGCGGCGGCGGTAAGTAGGTTGGGGGGAGGTGAAGGGCCCAGTGGGCAGGCTGGGCCCCCTCTCCAAGGGCTGCATGGCAAGGTAGGGCGGGTAGCTGGCTCCCTGCCTTGTCAGCGGCCAGCTGCGAAACGGTGCAAAATGCAGCTGCTAGGGTCCTTACTGGTACACCGTGGAGGGCCCACATCCAGCCTGTGCTGAGGCAGCTGCACTGTTCAGATCTGGTTCAAAGTTTTGTTTTTAACCTTTAAGGCCTTATGCGGGTTGGGACCCACATACCTGAGGGACCGCCTATCGCACTATGCCCCCTGCAGGGCTTTATGCTCTGTGGGTGAAAATTTACTGGTCGTTCCTAGCCTAGCCTCAACCAGGGCCAGGGCCTTCTCGGTCTTGGCCTCTACCTGGTGGAATGAGCTCCTGGGTGAGCTACGGGCCCTGCAGGATCTTTCAGCAGGGGTTTGAAGTGAACATCGTTGGACCTCCTTCTCAACACCTCTAGTAGTGAGGGCGGGAGTGGGGTTTTCCGCCATGTTGGGGATATTTTGAAGTCTTTTAATGGGAGTTTCAATGGGGATTTTAAAGACAGTTTGACCCGGAATTAGTCGGTTAGGAAGTGGCAGGAAATACATTTAATCATCATAATCATCATCATGATAAGAAGAAGAAGCAGCAGCAGCAGCCGCTGCTACCATGTGAACCAGTACAGCAGCCAGGCACAATGGCTGCAGGCAGGCAGGAAGGCAGGCACAGAGAAGGAAAGCATAGGAGTAATGGGCTGTTGCTGAGATACCAGCAGCCATGGGACCCAGGCAGTCAGAAGCAGCAGTACTGTAGGTCCCTGATTGTTTTATACTATTTATCAACAGCCTACCCATTCCGAAGGAGCTCAGGGTAGTAGACAAGGGTAATGGATAAGAGCAGCCATATGAAAGAATTATAAAACAATTCAAATACTAACTAATAAGGGCTATGAAAATAATAAAACTAAAAAGGAAGCAAGATCCAGGTTTCAGAAGGACATTACTATGTCACAAAAATCAAAGGAAAAATAAAAAAATAGAAAGAACTGCAAGAATAAGTAAAGGACGAAAGCCCAAAGAGATCACGGCTCTGTCGGAGCTCTGCAACACGGAGTTCTTCCGCCATGCATATGGTTGAGGTCAGTGGAAACTGACTGAACATCTCCCTCCACCCTCCATCCTTCCCTCTTCTTCCCTCCATAGGACTTAATAGATGTTTTAACTCTATTTGATTGCTTATAATTGATTACATATGTTTTATAAATCTACTGTAAACCACACCAAGGTGATTAATCTCAAGGGCACAGTATAAAAATCCCAAAATAAAAATAACCAATCAAAGACACCAAACAGACATGAAAGTCTCTATGTTTAACAAAAGGAGGACTAATCCCAAACGTTTAACCATTAAACAGTACCAAAAGGCATAAGCAACAGGGTTATCAAAAGTCAAATTATCATAAATAGGAACTTAATGCAACCAACTACCCCAACTATAAAAAACAAAATGAAAAATTCAGATTTGAAATTTACGAAAACGATTTTTTGTCTCTCAACTTGGGTTTCACATAAAAACTATGTTGCATTCCTATTTCTTGCCATTCTGGCCAAAACGTTAAACTTAAATTGGCAATACCAAGAAAGTTCAATATTACAGGTTCTTTCACATACACTAAACAACAGACTTTCAATCCACTTTTGGGTCCTCACTAAGACACTATGGATGGCCCATGTATAACCTACCCTCCAGCAGCTCATTGGCTGCCAGTTGAATACTGGATCAAATTTAAGGTTTTGGTCTTAACCTTTAAGATCATAAACAGTCTGGGCCCTGCATATCTAGGGGACCACCTCTCCCAGTATGACCCGAGAAGAATCATAGAGTTGGAAGTGACCTCCAGGGACATTTAGTCCAACCTCTTGCAGAAAGCAGGAAATTCACAACTTCACAGCCCACCCAATTCCATGTTCAGATGATGCCCCCCCCCCCAAAAAAAAACAGAATCCATGGCCAATCTGGCCTGGAGGAAATTCACCTCCCAACCCCAAAATGGTAATTGGCATTTCCCTGGGCATGCAAGAAAGGACTACAACAGCCAAGCATGGACACAATCTCTTCTGTCCAGCCACTTACAATCTGCCTAAATTCACAGAATCAGCATTTCTGTGAGGTGGCTATCTTGCCTCTGCCTTAAAACTTCCAAGAAAGGAGAACCCACCACCTCCCAAGGAAGCCTGTTCCACTGAGGAACTGCTCTAACTGTCAGGAACTTCATCCAGATATTTAGTTGAAAATTCTCTTGAATTAATTTCATTCAATTGGTTCTGATCCTACCTTCTGGGGCAACAGAAAACGCTGCTCCATCCTCTAAGTCAGCAGTCCGCAAACTTTTTGAGGTTGCGGCCCGCAGCCAAGGGGTGGGGGAAGAGGGCAGCCCTGCATAAATGCGCATGCGCAGACCTGCCATGTATGCGCGCGTTTGTGCTCCCGGCGGCTCTGCGCATGCACAAAACTGCCGCATGTGCTCGTTTGCGCCCCCGCTGGGCACAAACATGAATGTGCAACAGATCCGCGCATACGTATTTGCACCGGCGGCTGCCGCGCTCCCCCCCCCACATCAAGAAGCTTACCAGGCCACAAGCTAATCAGCCACTTCAGTGGCTGATTTACTCGCGGCCTGGCGAGCTTCTCGCTGTAGGCGGGGAGGGGAGAGGGAGCCACGGCCCGCCGGCTGATGACCCTCGCTCTAAGTAACAGCCTTTTAAGTACTTGAAGAAAGCTATCGTATCACCTCTTCTAAAGCCATGCTCTCGCCACATTTCCTCATGTTGTTGTTGTTGTTGTTATTGTTGTTATTATTATTATTATTATTATTATTATTGGATTTATTACCCGCCACTCCCTTGCGGCTCGTGGTGGGTTACAACAGTATAAAACCCCATAAAATACATTAAAATCCCATTGACACATCTACAATTAAAAGCTGCCTGGCAAGAGCGGCTAATCGACTACCCATTCCCCCACTAGCGGGTGGAGAGGGGATACTGATGGTACCCGTCTCTTTAATCCCAATCCTCAGGTCCGGGGGGGGGGCATAGATGTTAAGCCTGGTCTCAACCGTAAACCTGGCGGAAGAGCTCCGTCTTGCAAGCCCTGCAGAACGATGGAAGGTCCCGCAGGGCCCGCAGCTCTCCCGGGAGCTCATTCCACCAGACGGGGGCCAGGACCGAAAAGGCCCTGGCCCTGGTCGAGGCCAGGCGTGCTTCCCTAGGGCCGGGAACGACCAATAGATTTTCTCCCGCAGAACGTAAAGCTCTGCGGGGGGCATAGGGCGATAAGCGGTCCCTCAGGTATGTGGGCCCCAACTCGCGTAAAGCCTTGAAGGTTAAAACCAAAACCTTGAACCGGATCCGGGCAGCAATCGGCAACCAGTACAGCTGCCTCAGCACTGGCTGGATATGGGCCCTCCAAGGAGTACCAGTTAGGACCCTAGCAGCTGCATTCTGCACTAGCTGAAGTTTCCGGATCAAGGACAAGGGAAGGCCCGTGTAGAGCGAGTTACAGAAATCTATTCTGGAGGTGACCGTTGCATGGATCACCGTGGCCAGGTGTTCGGGGGACAGGTAGGGCGCTAGTAGTCGGGCCTGGCGAAGTTGGAAAAATGCCTGGCCCGCTACTCTTTTGATCTGTGCCTCCAAAGTCAGGGAGGCATCAATGATCACACCCAAGTTCCTAGACTGGGACGCGATGGTAAGATGCGCCCCTCCCAGGGTGGGCAAGCGCGCTTCCTGTTCCCGCCCCCTACGTCCCAGCCACAGGACCTCCGTCTTGGAGGGGTTGAGTTTCAGGCGACTCTGCTCGAACCATTCTGTCACCGCTTCCAAACATCTGGCAAATGGTTCCGGGGGAGAGTCCGGGCGACCGTCCATGAGGAGATAGAGCTGGGTGTCATCAGTGTACTGGTGGCAACCCAGTCCAAAACTCCGCACCAGCTGGGCCAGAGGGCGCATAAAAACGTTAAATAATGTGGGGGAGAGGACCGCGCCCTGTGGGACTCCACATGGAAGTCTGTAGGAGCGCGAGAGTTCATCCCCCACTGCTACCCTCTGGGTCCGGTCCTGGAGAAAGGAACGTATCCAGCGTAAATCTGTGCCCCGTATCCCCGTTTCGGCGAGGCGGTGGACCAGCAATTCGTGGTCCACAGTGTCAAAAGCGGCCGACAGGTCCAGAAGAACCAGCACTGCCGACCCGCCCCTATCCAGCTGGCGGCGGAGATCATCCAGCAGGGCGACCAGCACCGTCTCCACCCCGTGGCCAGGTCGGAAGCCAAACTGATATGGATCGAGTACCGAAGTTTCTTCCAAGAATCCCAGGAGCTGGTCGGCCGCGGCCCTTTCAACCACCTTGCCCAGGAACGCCAAGTGCGATACCGGGTGGTAGCTGTCTGGGTCCCGCGGATCCAGCATAGATCTTTTCAGGAGAGGGCGAACCACTGCCTCCTTCAGCTGCTCAGGGAACTCCCCGGAATCCAGGGAGAGATTGACAATATCCCTGAGCTGGCCTCCTATCTTCTGGCCACCTCCCTTGAGGAGCCATGACGGACAGGGGTCTAGGAGGCACGTGGTCGCCCTGAACGAACCTAGCAGCTCGTCCACTTCGGGTAAGGAGAGCCGCCTGAAGCCATCGAACGTCACCTCCAGAGGTGGCCAACGGGTCTCCAGTTCATTTACTGAATTAACTGTGGCGGGAAGAGCGCGGCGGAGCGACGAGACTTTGTCCGCAAAATGGCTCATTAAAGCCTCACAGCCTAGTTCTAATTTCCTACTATTTTGGCGCCCCTCAAGGGCGGTAAGGGTTCTAACTGTCCTAAATAGTTGGGCCGGGCGAGAGCTTGCGGACACGATTTCCGCGGCAAAAAATTCCCGTTTTGCCACTTTCACCGCCATCTCATACGCCCTCATAAGCGTGCAATGAGATGTTCTCGTAGCTTCGTCGCGAGTCCTCCGCCACACTCGCTCCAGTCGTCTCACTTCCCTTTTTCTCTCCCGAAGCTCCCTGGTATACCAGGGTGCCCGTTTGAGTCGAGGGCAGAGAAGACGTTTAGGGACGATCTCATCTATAGCAGCCGATAGGCGGGACTGCCAGTCTGCCACCAGGGCTGCCAGTGAGTCGCCAGGAGGCATCGGGTCCCGCAGAGCATTCCAGAATCCAATTGGATCCATGAGTCTCCGCGGGCGGGCTAAAATACGCCCGCCGCCCAACTGGGGGGGGTGGCATCCTGAGCCGGGCCCGCAGGGCATAGTGGTCTGACCACGGCACAGCCAGAGCTGTATCCAGATCCACTTCTATCCCAGCGCCGAAAATCAAGTTGAGTGTGTGTCCGGCGTGATGGGTGGGCCCAGCAACAAATTGCGGAAGTCATAGTGTCACCATGGATGACACCAGGTCTCCGCCATGGACTGGAGAGGGCGCGTCCGCGTGGACATTGAAGTCACCCAGGATCAGAAGCCTGGGGTACTGCAGCACCCAGGTGGCCGCCGCCTCCAGCAGGCGGGGCAGGACATCTGGCGGCGCGTTGGGCGGGCGGTATACCAACCAGATAGCCAGACTCTCGACTGAGTCCCATCCAATACCGACACACTCCACCCCCTCGATTTCCGGCGCCGGGAGAGCCCTGTGGGTGAGAACCTCCCGGACCACAATAGCCACCCCCCCTCCCCTTTTATAGGTCCAGGATTGGTGGAGGACCAAGTAACCTGGTGGGGCTAGTTCTCTCAGGGCCACTGTCTCGCCTTCCCTCACCCAGGTCTCGGTCACGCAAGCAAGGTCCGCCTTCGACTCTGCGATAAAATGTTGCAGAGTCGAGGCTTTGTTCTTAATCGACCTTGCATTGCACAAGACCAATGTCGGATCCTGTACCCTAGCCTCCACCCTCACATTCCTGGGGATGGGCCGGAGGTTAGAAGGGGATCGAGCACACCCAAGGCGCCGACCGTGTCTCCACGACCGGGCCCTATAGAGGACACCAGTGCTCCCACCCCTTCTCTTGTCCAACCTCCTCCCCTCGCTATAACGCCCCTGGCCCATGATCGTTGAGATCCCGGCCCCAGCATAACCCCCCCTCTGTTTGGGCCTCCCTCTCCATACCCCTTGCTCCCAGAGAGATAACCAGTTAATCTCCTATCAACACTCACACCTAGCTGCACTAATCCCACCCTAACCCATCCTACCCTATTTGACTAACCACCCAACCCTCCCTCCCCCACCCTACTCTCCTAGCAGCTGGTGGGTCCAAGCTACACTGCACGGGTGGGATCCCGCCTGCAAGGGGTTCTCCCAACCCCTCAGTTCACTTCCCCAACACCACTAAGGTTATCCTAGCATCTAACCTCTCTGGGTAAAAACCCTATCCTTACCCCACTAACCCACCCTGTTACCAAGGAGGGGGGGCTACCCCAGACAGCCACAGGTAAGGGAAAGAACAAAAAGAACAAAAAAAAAATTAGTTGATATTCTCCGCTTGGCCACCAGGTGGAGCGAAGGGCGATTTTCAGTAAAACAAGTAAATCCTTGTAGTTCCTCCAGTCGCCACTAGATGGTATCCAAGGCCGATCTTCATTCCCAATCTTGATCTTAAAGGGAGAGCATCGATATCTCCGCTCTCCGCACTCTCCTCGAGGCAGCAGCCCCACCGATGAAGATGGAAAGGTGGGGGGGGGCAGATCCCAAACGCCATTGGCAGCAGGAGCCCTCCAGAAGCCGTCCTCCGCCGGTCGATGGATCTCCAGACGCAGGATCTTCAACCGCAGAGCCTGCGCACCGCTCCAGAGCCTCATGGCAGAGCCCAGGCCCCAGACAAAGGCTCCCGCCGTCACCGCCGTTGCGCCCAGCTGCCGCTCGCCGCCTCAAAGAGGCCCCGAAATGCCGTTGCGCCCAGTGTATGTTCTACTAAGACCTCTAGATTCTTTTGCACATACTACTGCCAAGACAGGTCTCCCCCATCCTATAATGATGCATTTGATTTTTCCTACCTAAATACAGAACTTTACATTTACCACTACTGAAATTCATTTTAGTGTGGTTTTCCAGCCTGTCAACATCATCCTGTATCCTGAGTCTGTTTCCTGCTGTGTTTGCTACCCCTCCCAGTTTACTATCATCTGCAAATTTAATAAGCATCCCTTCCATTCCTTCATCCAATTCATTCATGAATATGTTGAACAATGCAGGGCCCAGGACAGGTTCCTAAGGCACTCCACTTGTCACTCCTCTCCAAGAGGAAGATGAACCATTAACAAGCATCCGCTGGGTATGATTTGTCAACTAGTTATTGATCCACCTAATAGTATTAGGATTCAAACCACATTTTACCAATTTGTCAACAAGAATATCTGTGCAACCTTATCAAAAGCTTTACTGAAATCGAGATACTATATCCACAGCGTTCCCCTGAACCAGCAAGATAGTAACTTTCTCAAAGAGAGAGATAAGGTTAGTCTGACATGACTTGTTCTTGAGAAAGCCATACTGACTCTTAGTACTCACAGCCAACTGCTCTAGCTGCTCAAGGACCAACTGTTTGATGATTTATTTTAAAATTTTGCCAGTTATAGACGTCAAGCTAACAGGTCTGTAGTTACTCGGATCCTCCTTTTTCCCTTTCTTGAAGATGGGAACAACATTTGCCCGCCTCCAATCTTCTGGCACTTCACCTGTTCTTCAAGAATTGTCAAAAATAATGGACAGAGGTTCAGAAATTACATCTGCAATTTCTTTTAGTACTCTTGGATACAATATATCTGGCCCAGAGGACTTAGTTTCATTTAAAGAAACTAGGTGTTTATGGACTTTCCCTACAGTGATCCTAGGCTGCAATTCCCATCCCTCCTCACAATATACGATTCTGCCACACTGACCATGATTTCCCTTGTAAGAGAATTGAGCAGTTCAGCCTTCTCTTTATCACCTGTTACAATTTCACATTCTTGTCCCCACAAAGGTCCTATCTTTTTCTTACTTTGAGCATGAACCCTTTTTTGTTGTTTTTAGCATTTCTTGCTAGCCTAAGCTCATACTGAGGTTTAGCTTTTCTAATACTCTCCCTACAAGCATTGGTTATGTTAATATTCAACCTTGGTTATAAGGCCCTCCTTCCAGTTCCTAAATGAGTCTTTTTTATTACTCAAATCTTCTGAAAGCTATTTATGGAGCCACCATGTCTTCTTTAGGCTTCTCCTTTTTTTCTTTCTCCAGGGAATTGTTTGAGATTGTGCCTTCAGTATTTCACTTTTTAGAAACTCCCAACCTTCTTGAACTCCCATCTCCTTAAGTTTTTCCGACCACTGGATTCTACCCAGCACATGCTTTTTAAAATGTGCTTTCCTGGAGTCCAGCCTATATATCTGTCTATGTACAGTTTTTCTCTTCCCCGAGATTATAAATTCCAGAATCACACGGTCACTTCTACCAAGCATGTCCACTACTTTCACCTCATCAACCAGTTTCTCCCTATTGGTGAGAATCAAGCCTAAAATAGCAGACCCCCTAGTTGCCTACTCCATCTTCTGGCAAATGAAGTTGTCAGCGAAAACTTTAAGATCTTCTAAAACCAACATGTTGTTGGTCCTCAAACTGAAGCCCTTTTTGACCATGGTCCCAGCCTGGTGGAATATGCTGCCAATTGAGACAGATTTACTCAAGTTCCAGAGGACCTGAAAGATGGCACTCCTCCACAAGGCCTTCTCCACCAGGTTGAGGCCAGAACAAGCCAATATAGCAAATAAAATCTACAGGCCTGCCTTTATTCCTCTCCAAGTTATTACCTCCACTAAACTAGGAACTGCTTAATAATATTATATATTGTCCATAAAGTGGACTAGGAGGTAGATTGACTAATTAATGAGTAGGAACAATGGAACACTACAAGGTTTTAATAATGTTTTAACAGTGATTTTTATAATATGATTTATGAAATATGCTTGAAGGAAGGAGTGGCATATAAAACCAATACATTAAAATAAAATAAATGCACTTTGTCCCTGGATTTTACTGGGTAAAATGGCAAAATCCACTTACAAACTGTCACTGGATTGAAACTGCATTATTTAGCATGTGTAAAGAAGAAGAAGAAGAAGAAGAGTTGGTTCTTATATGCCGCTTTTCCCTACCCAAAGGAGGCTCAAAGCAGCTTACAGTCGTCTTCCCATTCCTCTCCCCACAACAGACACCCTGTGGGGTGGGTGAGGCTGAGAGAGCCCTGATATCACTGCTCGGTCAGAACAGTTTTATCAGTGCTGTGGCGAGCCCAGGGTCACCCAGCTGGATGCATGTGGGGGAGCGCAGAATCGAACCTGGCATGCCAGATTAGAAGTCCGCAGTCTTAACCACTACACCAAACTGGCTCTCTCAAACTGTCATGAAGTGCCCTATATGTCTCCCAGTTGTAGTTATCCTCTGGGCGCCTTCTTCCTTGAACAAGATTTGCACCTATCTCTCTGCCAATGGGAAAGAGGACAGTATAACAAAATAGAGGGAGAAGAAAAAGCAGGCAAACAAACAGCTAACTGATGCAGTGACAGTGAGAATAAATTCACATACCCAAATCACAACGAGCAATGGTCTATCCGTAGAATACTATACACAAATAAAACTACTGTACTCATAATATATCTAATATTTTCTCTATCAGGCGTCTCAAAGTGGCTTTCAATCACCTCCATTTTCCTCTCCCCACAACAGACACCCTGTGAGGTAGGTGAGGCTGAGAGAGCCCTGATATTACTGCCTGGTCAGAACAGCTCTATCAGGGCTGTGGTGAGCCCAAGGTCACCCAGCTGGCTGCATGTGGAGGAGTGGGAAATCAAACCTGGCTTACCAGAATTGAAGCTGCCACTCTTAACCACTACACCAAGTAGCAGTTAAGAGTCTAGTATCACTTTAGAAATAAAGATTTTTGGGTTACAAGCTTTTGAGAGTCAACGCTCTCTTTGTCAGATACTGTCATTATGGTTAGCAGCGTCATGGAAGCCTTTGCCGACGCTAAACAGTCTCCATTTGGTTGTACCCACAGAACCCCAAAATGGCAGATGATATAACTAGTGTTTTTCAGCAAGAAAAAAGACTATACACAGTAAAGGACAAAAGAAACACGCTATTTCCATGATGTTAAGGTGTTTTACTTTTTAAAGCTTTTTGTTTTCACTGTCTATTTTCCTTTTCAACCCACAGCCTTGCACAATGACTACTGGTTTAAATGAAAATAAAGGAATAAAACTGCTTCAAGGAGAGCTGATGACAAAGAACATTCAATTTTGTAACACTGTAGGCAAATTATGAGAGAACTATATTCTTCTGGCAATAAAGTCTGTAATAGCTACACAGTAGGGAATATGTCAGATATGAAAATAATAATTTATACATCACCATCAATTTAAAGCTCTCCATATTCCACCTAATATATTCTGTCCTACACATATAGGTGCATAGTAGGGGTGGATGAGAAACAAAAACTTCCAGTTTGCCTTAGGGTGTTCCCAAACTCAAATGACCCAAAAGCCCTGAAATAAACTGACAGGGTTCAGACTGGTCCATGTTGTTTCCTCCCACTTCTAAGCAAAGGCAAGCAAGAACAGAGAGCCAAAATGGATGGCAGCCATATTGGCTTCACAGTGGACAGGCACATGCACACCCTACTTTGGGACTGAAATGGCTTCCAACCATTTCAGGGATTCATTTCATTCCCTGTCGCCTCCAAATGGGAGGGAGTGAAATCAATCCTGAAAATGGCTGGTATTCATTTAAAATCTCTGTTTTGCTTCCCCCCCTCTCAAACAGAGAGAAGCAAAACAGAGATTTTACATGGCTCCCAGTCATTTAAAACCTCCATTTCACTTCCCAACATTTGGAAGGGGGGAAGCAAAATGGAAGTTTTAAATGCCCTCAACCTATCAAAATGTCCAGGGAAAGTTTGGAGGAGGCGCTTCTGCCAAAATGGAATTCAAGGGGGCATGAACAGAGCAATTTTGTGACTATTTTAAGGTTGGGAACCGGTTTGTGACCATCCCTACTGCATGGTGTACTCCATGGTATCAGAACTTCTAACTGCCTCTGTTTGAGATTTCTAAGAACAACCAGATATTTTACAATTTTTCAAAAAGAATAATTTGCACTTAAAAGGACTTGAATTTATTGGAGCATGGAGATTTTGAACATAAAAATTGCACAAATTCATAATTCTGTAAACTTGGCTTATAAAATAAAGATGAAATAATATTTCATGAAATACTAACATTCAGCTGAGAGATGGTTTTATAAACCTTTAAAATGTTTCTTACCTGTTTCTGCAGCATCTCCACTTGCCAGAGTTCCATTTTCTTGCTGAGCTACCAGATTTTTCAGTATAACCTGCGTAGCCCCCAATCTTGGCAGTGTAACATGTGTAAGAAATGGCAAATTGTTTTTCTTGGCAAATGTCTGACTGGTTTCTCTTCTTTTTCTAAGAAAGCCACCTTCTGGAAACAATACAATCCACTTTCGATCGCGGCTCCTGTAATATTTTTCTAGATGTTCCTGGAGAAGTTCAAGCTGCTGATCGCGATAAGCTTTTCCCTAAAAGGAAAAGCTATCTTTCAGAACATCTTCAGTTTTAAAAACCTTTCTGTATGCTTTGTTTTTACAGAAAATCCCCACAGTACATTGTCTTACTAAATTTAAGGGATTAGATTACTTCCAACACCATTATCTTTGCAATTTTAATGTAAATTCCTTGTATTGGAGAAGTTGTTTATCTAACAACTAATGCTTCCTTGCCATATACATCTTCAGTTTTAAAATATATTTATTCATAAAATTGTATATCTCGTCTTTCTACTCTCACAAGGACCACAGAGATGGCTAACAAAACATACAAAATAAAATAACATTTAAAACCATTACCATCCCAAAAAGACATACTTAAAACACCTTGATGGAAAATCTTATGCATTATCAGCCATGTAACTCTTACTTGCTCTTTTTGTTTGACTTTATATGTCTGAAAATTTTGTTGTGTTGATTAAATAAACATATGCCCTATTTTAAATGCGGTTTCAAATGCCACCCTAGGGACCTATTTGGGTTAGAACAGAGCATAGAAATGTTTTAAATAAATAAACATTGTCAAAAAGGTAACAAAAGTATTTGCTTAGTGTCTTGGGATACTCAGATGGAAGGAATGGTATACACACACAAACATAGTACAAACATAGAGAATAATTTTATCAGAAACTAATACATCCTCCCTCCCAGGCAATAAAAATGTATACCAAAATCTGTTCACCTTAAACAAGTTTGTAACCAGCCAGGAACCAGTGACTTCAAACAAATTCCTTGATGCTAGGGTACCTATCAAACAGCTGATACTTGAAGTTGTGGGCATCAACCATGACATGACAGCACTAGCAACCTTGCACTGTATAATGATAAACTGACATTAGATTTATGTATGACATGGACAGTCTTCCACGTATAACTTTTAAACTAAGGTAATGGAAGCCGTCTTTTCTCTTCACAGTGTAATGTGAAAAGCAACCCTGGGTGCTTTTTAAATGAGAAAATGAAAACCAGTTTCAAAGCATCCATGGTGAGGATTTCACAACTATGAAGTTAACAGTATGCAGATCTAGTTCTCAGGGGATGGAAATTATGCTGGGTATGATCGGAATCCTCATTCCAAGAAAGAGTTGCATGCCTATGAACCTTTCTGTTCAGGCCAAAGTCTACATGATCAGGAGAAATGTGAGAACCATGTGATTTTTTTAAAAAGTTTAAAAGCAGCTGCAGAGTAGCACAACTGAAATGGGTTGGCAGATTAAATACCCTTTGACTCAAAGTGCCTATTTGTATTGATTTGTTTCTTCTGTGAGGTGAATAGCATTTCTGAATGATCAAGTGAGAGTTTGCACTGGGAAAATGACATGGAGGGGAACTTTCTCACAAGCATACCAATGCTATAGACTAGACTTGAATGGGATGCCCCTTGGCTGCTTTTAGTCCTTTTAAAAAATATCACTGATCTCTGAAATTTAAAAAACTTATATTGAAAGTTATATACTATACTAGATTTAAAGCCCATTTTAATTGAAAATAAAATTGGCGCTAGATGTCATAGGACCCGGGCCCAACTCCCAAAGGCTTCTGTGTAGGCCTGGACTGGGTCCGTGGGGCCGCAGAAGCCTTAATCCTCCTCCCCCCAGAGGATGACAGAAGACTGAAGCGGGGCCGGGGCTGGATTGGGGGGAACCGGCCTACCTGTCTCCGGCGGCGTCGGGTCCTCATGGGCCGGGAGCTGCAGGGACGCTGGTTGCGGGCAGGCCTGAGGCGGCCGGCCACATGGCGCGTCACAGGAGTGGCGGCCAAGGCGGCAGGCCCCGGCGGCGACGGCGAGTTAGCGGCAGGCTTCTCCCAGCCGCTCCAGCAGCCAGGAGAAGGCAGTGTTGGGCGGGTGTGCGGGTGGAAAGGAGCAGGGCCGCCGCGTCTTTGACTCCCGCTCCTTTCCCCGCATCCCCATTGCCTCCTTGGCTGCCATTGCCTCTGGCTCGATGGGGGAAAAGGAGCAGGGCCACCGCGTCTTTGACGCATCGAGGCGGCCAAGAAGGCAATGGAGAGGCGCGCAAAGCGCGCCTCCCCATTGCCTCCTTGGTCCAGGATTGACACTCTGAGGAGCAAATTAGGAGCCGCTTTGCGGCTCCTGATTCCCTCCTCCGAGTTTTTATCTCGGACAGAGCCCGCCCTAACTCCTCCCCACCAGCCCTTACTGCTTTATTTAGTCCGTGGCGCCGGGCACCGCGGGCGGTTTAAAGATATGCTGTATACAGTTATATACAGCTATATAAAATTATATACCATACTAGGGGCAAAGCCCATTATATCCAAGAATACAACGGGCGCTAGAGCTTGGCAGTGGGAAGAGGAAGGGGAGGAGTTGTCCAGTCTGTAAGGGCATGTGGTTGAATGTGTGTGTTGTGTGAGAGGTTGTGGTGGCATGGTGGCAAATGAGGGCATGGGTGCGGAGATATGGGTGTCAAGAACCTGTGGTTTGGAATGTTTGTTGAGTGTGGAAGAGGACTGACCTTTGGGAATTGTGGGCTAGTGGTTACAGATGGGCTTTCTAGAGCTATGTCTTCAGATATGTGAAGAGAAAATCATACTGGAGACTCTTCTTAGGGGAAATTCCTCCCTCCCCTCAGTCAGGGCCTATCAGAGGCCTTTGCAGCAGGCCTGAAGGGAGAGAGAGCACTCTCCAGCCTCCTGCCAGCTTTGTCAGGTTTCTGAGGCAATTTACAGTTGGACATGACAGTAAGGACAGCCTTGGGTCAAAAAGGGCTTGCACATCCTGTCCAAGCCTCCGTTCTCATCCCCCTTAGCAGCCCTGCTGACCTCCACTCCCTGCAGTGGTCAGGAGCAGACTGGCAGTAATGTCTCCTGATTGCCTTGGAACTCTGATCTGTCCTGGTGAGGGCCCAATCGGAAGGTGCTTCACACCTTTTGATTGGCCCCTCTGCGTGTCAGTCCGGGGCCAAGGGGCCAATCCAGGAGTCTTGATCCCGGACTCAGCCCACCCCAACCCTTCTTACTGTTTTATTAAGAGGGACAGATACTAGCAAGAAAGCCCATTGCAACCAGGAATGCAATGGGCGCTAGGACCCAGGGGACACTGGCAGGGGCAGATCTCTCTCTGTGTCTCTGTGACAGCCGAACACGTTCCACCCCCCCCCCCCAGGCTGTTTCACAAATATATAGAGGAACCATGGAGGATAAGGATAAGGAAGTATATATATATAGTAAGTACACGGTAAGATAAACTGTTTGGAGAAACTGCAAATGGCCATAAGTCTGTGGCAGAAAAAATGCTCTGTATGCAGAAGAGTCCAGGTTCATCCCCAGTTAAAGCAGGGCTAGGCAAAACCTCTCTTTCTGAAACACTGGAGAACTACTGGCATTCTCTTCAGTCCATTAAACATTCTCAAATAGATAGGATAAATATTATTGATATATATCTATAGAACTCAGACCTTTTTCTGCAGTTCAGGAGTTGTTAATTTTTCTCACTGCATCAGGTGCTAAATTTAGAATATGAAATTACATCTGGCATTTTGCATCTCTGATTGTCTTCCATCACAGCTCGGGACTGAATGCACCGCAAGCGTTTTGCATTTTCTTCAGAAGAGTGAGTGGTGCCGTCTCCTGTCAAGCCCTCCTCTTTTTTTAGAATTTTGTTTAACCTGCACATATGCAATAATGCAATCACGTTATAATTCAACCCCTCCAAGATGGAGGTCCTATGGCTGGGTAGGAAAGGGGCAGAACAGGACATTTTCCTACTAGTGCCCTACTTGTCCTCTGGCCATGGTAAGCCATGCGATGGTCATCTCCAGAATAGACGTCCGTAACTCACTCTACATAGGCCTGCCCTTGTTCCTGACCTGGAAATTGCAGCTGTTGCAGATTGCGGCCTCACAGGAAAATCTTGGAGGGCCATATCCAGCTTGTGCTGTGGCAGCTGCATTAGTTGCCAGTTGTGGCCAGGATTCAGTTCAAGGTTTTGATTTTGATCTTTAAGGCCCTTTGTGGTCTGGGACCCACATATCTGAGGGACCGCTTGTGGCCCTATGCCCCCCCGGAGGGCTTTGTGCTCTGCTGGTACCAACTTGTTGGTAATTCCCGGCCCCAGGGAAGTTTGTTTGGCCTCAATCAGGGTCTCAACCATTCCACCTACCTTGTGGAACAAGCTCCCAGGAGAGCTGTGGGCCCTTTGGGAGCCGGCTTTTTGCAGGGCCTGTAAGATGGACCTCTGCCGTCAGGTCTATGGTTGAGGCCAGTGTAGGAAGATCTGGTTCCTCCCCCAGAAATATGCCACTCTCTGAACATCATGGGTGATGACTGTTGACATAACCCTCTGCCACCCAGTGGCAGGCGTTCCATTATGGGGAAGGATTGTTTTTCCGCCATGTTGGGTTTTTGTATTGTTCTGTTTTGTTTTAATGGGGTTTTAATGGGGTTTTATTGTTGTGGGTTTTTTATGCTGTAATCTGCTATGAGCCGGCGTGCCGAGAGTAAGAATAATCATAATAATGTAATTTAAAATATCAGCCACAAAAATTTAGCATGTGGACACTCACAGGTTGTGAGTCTCCATGCTTGAAGCACAATACTATGTTGTAATTGTGTTTTGTTTCCTTCTTGCGTGACCCCAGACTTACTGTGACCCTCCCCATCCCTAGATTCCTATGAAAGTCTTATCACACAAGTAAAGGGAGGTGTCTTGTGTTGATGTTCAATTAAAAAACTTGGAGAGGAGAGGAGGGTTGGGTGGGAGGAGAGGCAGATAGTAGGCAGAGTTAATAGATAACTATTACAACATCAAAGAGGTGGGAATGGAGGAGGAAGCAGACTCAAATCTCGAGGTTCCTCATTGGATAACCGCAAACTGCCTACTTAATATGCCGCTTTTCTCTACCAGGAGGAGTCTCAAAGCAGCTTACAATCCCCTTCCCTTTCCTCTCCCCACAACAGATACCTGTGAGGTAGGTGAGGTTGAGAGAGCCCAGATATTACTGCTCGGTCAGACCAACTTTATCAGTGCTGTGGTGAGCTCAAGGTCACTCAGCTGGCTACATGCGGAGCAGGAGCGGGAAAACAAAACCCAGATCACCAGATGAGAAGTTGACACTCCTAACCACTACACCAATCTGGGAGGGGGGAATCACAGTTTCTAAAGATTCACAAACTTCAGGGCTCTCTCAGCCTCACCCACCTCACAGGGTGTCTGTGGTGGGGAGAGAAAAGGAAGGCGACTGTAAGCCACTTTTTGGATAGAGAAAAGCGGCATATAAGAACCAACTCTTCTTCTTCTTCAAATAGTGATTGCATTTGGATCTACTCCTAAAGATTAAAATTCCTAAGGATTAAAAGTTGTTATTCCCCAGAACCTTAAAAACTGGAATAGAATTTTTCTCAGCTGTGGAAAAGGTCTCACAGAAAGCATCTTCAGGATGACAAATTTGACATTGTGAAGGATTAATTGGGTCCTTCTGTATTTAAATAAAACAACTATATACTGATTCCGTATTCTGCAAATGGTACAACTGGTATCAACCTCACTATTTCACTGGCTGAATGCTGGACAATGCAGAAAATGTGCCTTTTATTTTAAAGGTATCCTGTTTTTCTACCCAACCAGGGCCTTCAAGGTGGCAAGCAGTTAAAAAGATATTAAAATCAACTATAAGAACAATATATATACGTAAATCAAGCATTCAAACAGGAAAGGAGGGTCAATAAGGGAATGCCAAACAAAACAAAGGAGTCTACATGCCAGTGGAAGGCAATAGAGGGGAACTGGGGATCCAAACAATCTGCTTCATCCAGGAATTCTTGAAGCTGTCCACCCCCACCCATCGAGTCATCTAACTCAAGAATGGTATATTTGCAACCAGGTGATAGTTATTAAGATCTGTTCAGTCTAGAGCAGATCTATTTAGGAATGGGCCAGTTACCACTTGTTTCAAGGCTGGAGTGATCACAGCCTCTCTCAAGGAGGCATTACTGTTTCCAGTACCCAGTTGTTCAGGCCCTCCCCCTGCAGATTTAAGCAAACAGGAGGGGCAACAGTAACACTAGCAGGTGGTAGGTTTCAGACTTCTAATTCATTTACTTAGGAGATTTCCCCCCCTGTCTTTTCAGAGTCCTGCTTGAGACAGCTTACAATTAAAATAAGATATCATTAATATAAGAACAAAAAGTAATTAAAACAAGCCTAGGGACATAAGCAGCATAGAACTATCTATAAAACAGATATCAGACCAGAAACAAATCATTAAAAGGCTGGAAAAATAAAGTATCTAATTAAAAACCTGGGTAAAAGATATATCCGGGACTGGTGCTTAAAAGGCAGTAAAGTAGGCACCAGAAAATGCTCAAGGGAGAGGACGGTGCAAGAGTAAAACCACCACAGAAAATATCCTGTCTCTAGTTGCCACTTGCCTCACCTCTGAAGGTGAAGACACAAAGAAAATGGATTAAGAGGCAAATTTTAACTGAGGAACTTGACAGTACAGGACGAGATAGTCTCCCTGGCCCTAAGATGTTTGCTTATTTTATTTACATTATTTACAGTCTACCTTCCTCATTGGGACTCAAGGCAGATTCCACAGAATAAGGTGAACAAAATTCATAAGATGGGACATACAATAATCAATTCAATAGGATTAGGATGGTAGGAATCTTGAACCAACCAGAAATCTAAAAAACAGAACTGAAGCAAAGCATAAGTATTAACAAGACATGTGGAATGATGCAAAATTTATAGAAAGATCCCACTTACAAGCTATGCTTGGTTAACTGTTGAGATTAATGTATATACTTGAGCATAAGCCAACTGAAATTTTAGCCAAGGAACCTAATTATACCACAAAAACCTGGGGAAACTTAAGCCTAGGGTGGGAAATGCAGCAACTACCAGTAAATTTCAAAAATAAAAATAGATACCAATAAAATTACATTAATTGAGGCATCAGTAGGTTAAATGTTTTTGAATATTTATTTCAAAGAAAAACAGTAAACTAGCTCTGTAAGTGGAAAAGGGGATCAACAAAAACAATATGGTATCAACAATAACAGGTAAGTGGGTCACCCTCACTTGAGTATAAGCCTGGGGGGGGGGGTGTTCAGCATTAAAATGTGCTGAAAAGGTCGGCTTATACTCTAGAGCAGGGGTAGTCAAACTGCGGCCCTCCAGATGTCCATGGACTACAATTCCCATGAGCCCCTGCCAGCGAATGCTGGCAGGGGCTCGTGGGAATTGTAATCCATGGACATCTAGAGGGCCGCAGTTTGACTACCCCTGCTCTAGAATATACAGTTGTTTGGTTGGTGTTGTATGTGTGTGAGAAAGGCAGGACCTAATCAAGTTGTAAATCAAAGTATGCGCATACTGGAATTATCATATACCAAGGTGATGAGTTCACTTAATATACAATTGTAACACCACCTTATCATAGTTAGTACTGTTTATTTTGATTACAGAACATTAACGTTCTCTCCTAAGACAGATTCAAGTGAGTAACCTTGTTTGTCTGAAGCAGCAGAACAATGTTCAAGTCTAGTGTCACTTTAAGATCTATAAGGTTTTATACAAGTTACTAGTAATAAAGCCCATTTCTAAAAATGGGCATGTGGAGGGCGGCGGAGAAGGCTTCGTGGATAAGCGCAGCATTCTCAGCGGTGGCGTTGGGAGAGCAGGGGTGGGGTGGCCTCGTCGGGTGAGTGGGGGCCGGTGCAGGTTTCTGCCACTGTATTGCGGGCCCACATTCCTCCTCCAAGGCGGCAGCGTGGGGGGCAGGAAAGGAGCAGGGCCGCCGCGTCAAAGACGCGGTGTCCCTGCTCTTTTTCCCAGCAGGAACGGACCCCAGGCGGGAAAGGACCAGGGACGCCGTGTGCTCCTTTCCCTAGGGCGAGGAGAAGGCGGTTGGAGGACTCACCGTGTCAGAAGGCTTCTTCTGCGTGGCAAGTCCCCGGCCTGCCCAGGCGAGGCCAGGCCAAGCAGCCAATTGGCCGCTTGGCCCTGGAGTGACACTCGGAGGGCCCAATCAGGAGTTTTTATCACGGACAGGGCCCGCCCTTTCTCCTCCCTTTTAGCCCTTACTGCTTTATTATTACCGCTCCACAGCAGCGGTTACAGATAAGTTTTCATGTGCACACACACTTCCTCAAATACAAAGAAACGGAAGTTACCAATTCATAATTCTTTCACTGCAATCCCCTGGAATAGAACCCAAATAAACAATAACTTTATAAACAAATCTTGTTATCCCTGTTTGATTCTGGAGTCTGTTAAACATTTTCATTATGCTGTATGTTAATTTACTGCTCACACTTTACCTGCAAGTATGGACAGGTAACTCCCATTTCATTGTATTTGAGGCAGTGTGCGCGCCCAAGCAAGCCTATATTACCTTGAATAAAACTTTATTAGTCTTAAAGGTGCCACTGGACTCATACTCAACAAAATGAGTTTTCTAAGAATTGTCATGATGGACTGAGGTAGAAGAGCTATATTCAAATTTCAGGTGCTATTGGACTGATACTCCATAATACAATAAAGATTCAGGTTTATTCATATACGATTCCAAACTATGTACAAAAACACTTAAAAACCCAGACCATAAAACGCTACAAATTCTGAAATGTACTGGTTACATAAATGTGCATACATTAGCTTATAGTTTCCATAAATCTGTTTTTGATAGTCATGTGTAAAAAAAAAAAAGCTATGCAGAGCACTCAAGTTCTACTCCTTCCCCTCAGCCTTCTACTACAAATCTTGCTGAATCTGCCACTGTGGTCTCTCATGCTTCCAGACTATAACTACCGAAGTATAGCATATGATTCTGTGAGTAAATTTCAATATACTTTGAAGTATTACCTGTCTTATAAAGAAATCTCCATGAAGTAGAGATACAATTCCAAAGTTTGTATATTTAAAAATATGATCCATCAGCCACATCATCTGACGAACAACCTGGAAAAGTTAAAATTATAGTTAGTTCATTCTGCATGCAAAGGGGGAAAAAAGAGCAGATCAGCTGAAATCAACACAGTGAGGTTTTTAGTCATAAAACACACATATATTATATATGAAATAAAATACAGTAACCCTTCTCAAAACACAAAAGTGATTCTATATCATTTTTTCTTATTAAATTGAGGAATAAATATAAACGCTGTTTTGTGGCAACATCCCTGTAGGGTTTTAAAGGAGTTTTGAAAGATGAATACTGGCCAAAGAAAATCTAATTTTATTTCATTTCTCCCATTATAGCCATTTCAATGACGCCTTTAGACATCCTGGTCATTCTAAATTATCTTTGAACATTATTTCAGTCACACAAACCAGAAACTTGTTACATACATCAACTGTACATTCTGGTGCTAGTTAGGGGTGGGATACTGAGCAGTACCTTACCAGCATAAAGACATATAGGAGTTTCATACTTCTGTAGTGCTTGCTCTACAGAAAATTGGTGATGTTCTTATACCACAATTCAAGTTTCCCCTGAATCTAGCTACTCATTAACAGTAAATTAACAACCATCTTCTGAAATTTTCAGCATAAAAATAGATCTGTGTTTTTTGATAAAAAATTTGTCTCTTAAAACCATACAAAAACCTTGTCTATCAACAGACAAAATACATTTATTAAAACTGGGTTTTCATCAGAGCAGTTGAAGGGTAATATATAAAATCTAAAGAAAAGTTCTCACCTTATTTGAAGGTGAGCATTAGGAGATACAACACTTCTATCTTCCAGAATGTGTAAATAATTTCATGTTAGTACTGTCCTTAAAACAAATATTTCTAACATTCACTTTTCTTTTAAACTCATATAAATATAATAAATAAATAAATATTTATTTATTAACATATGTTGTTGTTGTTAGGTGCGAAGTCGTGACCGACCCATCGCGACCCCATGGACAATGATCCTCCAGGCCTTCCTGTCCTCTACCATTCCCCGGAGTCCATTTAAGTTTGCACCTACTGCTTCAGTGACTCCATCCAGCCACCTCATTCTCTGTCGTCCCCTTCTTCCTTTGCCCTCAATTACTCCCAGCGTTAAATGTGTACAATGCCTTAGAGCTATTTTTTTCTCTTGCTTCTGTCTGTTTTCAGATGAATTGTCTTGAAGTAACTCTCCGTCTTGAGTCAGTTGGGCTCTGTTACTAGTTTTGCGTTTGACCTGCAGGCTCTGCTAACATTACCACACTTTGGTTTCTGCTCCCATTCCTCTTAGTACAATTTCTGTCACATAGCATTATTTTATGCTGTGGATCACACACAGAGAGCAACTCAGATGACAGACTTGAATAATCCTTTACCATGCATCTCTGTAAATCCCTTAGTTCATTGCTGATTCAGGTAAGTTAGACGTGTTGGTCGGAAGCAGTAGAAGAAAATTTGAGTTCACTGGAACCTTTAAGACCAACAAAGTATAATCTGGGTATAAACTTTCACATGCATCTGATGAAGTGTTCATGCACACAAAAGCCTTTTGTTATGTGCGAAGTAGTGTCCAACCCATCGCAACCCCATGAACAATGCTCCTCCAGGCCTTCCTGTCCTCTACCATTCCTCGAAGTCCATTTACGTTTGCACCAACTGCTTCAGTGACTCCATCTAGCCACCTCATTCTCTGTCGTCCCCTTCTTCTTTTGCCCTCAATTACTCCCAGCATTAGGCTCTTCTCCAGGGAATCCTTCCTTCTCATGAGGTGGCCAAAGTATTTGAGTTTCATCTTCAAGATCTGGCCTTCTAAGGAGCAGTCAGGGCTGATCTCCTCTAGGACTGACCGGTTTGTTCGCCTTGCAGACCAAGAGACTCACAAGAGTCTTCTCCAGCACCAGAGTTCAAAAGCCTCAATTCTTTGACGCTCGACCTTCCTTATGGTCCAACTTTCACAGCCATACATTGCAACTGGGAAGACCATAGCCTTGACTAGACGCACTTTTGTTGGCAGGGTGATGTCTCTGCTCTTTCGGATGCTGTCTAGATTTGCCATAGCTTTCCTCCCCAGGAGCAAGCATATTTTAATTTATTTGCTGCAGTCCCCATCTGCAGTGATCTTGGAGCCCAGGAAAATAAAATCTGTCACTACCTCCATTTCTTCCCCATCTATTTGCCAGGAATTGAGAGGGCCGGATGCCATGATCTTTGTTTTGCAAAAGCCAACTTTTGCACTCTCCTCCTTCACCCGCATCAACAGGCTTTTTAGTTCCTCTTCACTTTCTGCCATTAGAGTGGTATCATCTGCATATCTGAGGTTGTTGATTTTTCTCCCTACAATCTTGATCCCAATTTGTGACTCCTCTAATCCCGCCTTTCTCATGATGTGCTCCGGATACAAGTTAAATAGGCAAGGCGACAGTATACATATAAGATGACAATTTTATAATCTTGCAGTAAATAAAATCAAACACTAAATGCTTGAAACACCATAGAAATGAAGGTCATATCCATGCTTCAAAATGAATAAAAGTGAAATAGGAGCATCTGAACAGAAGACTGTCATAATCTTACACGTGGGGGTTGGCCAATGTCTTGGGTTTACCCCAGGAGACGTAATTCCAAAATCATGGATGTTAAAATGTTAGGAATGATAAGGATGGACTACATTTCTAAAGATACTTTGGGACAAGACGCCTAGAATGCAGCTAAAAGAGTGTTTAAAGTGCCAGGCAAAGCTGGAGCAGGAGATTCTCTCTTTCCACCTATTCATCTTTGAGTAGCTAGCCACTTGGCTGATAACCACCACAAGTTTAGCCAGTGGCTGTAAACGGATGCAATTGAGGAGGCAGGGTTCCAAGTTCTTTGAACTCCAAACTGGGCTCAAAAGAAACAGGGCTGTTTGTTCATTTCCAGAAAATAGGTCAGTTTTCCTAAGCCAAATCCCAAAGCAATAAGAATTCACCTATTTCTGATTTTACAGTGAATGTCAAATTGTAATGCACTACTAAGCATGCAATGAATTTTGCTGTAAGCAATATCACAAATTCAACAGTAGACAGAATAATTTTAAATGTAGTCATGGCTTGATCTCCAAAGCCTCAAAAAGGTTTTCTTGTACTGAGTGTCTGTAATCTAAGAGATATGTTTGTTTGTATATAAATAATTAGACTTAATGACTGCCACTCTCAGGCTAGCTGGCTTGAGGCAGTTCACAAAAAGATAATAAAACCAGAATAAAATTACAAACAAATTAGTAAAAAACCCAAACCCCACCTGCACAGTAACCCCATTCAGCTCCACCAATTAACCTGGTTCCAGTTTATCTATACCCTAGTTAACACAGACAGATGCAAAACTGTAAATGTTGCAGTATGAGTTGTTAGGCTAAATTAAAATAGCCTGGCTGCATCCCTTTTCCAGTGTTTAAACTGCTAATGCAATGCACTTCACTGTCTCTTGTGCATAAAAGCAAAGCAAAGAAAAACAAAAACAATGTTTGATGTCTCTAAATACCTACTTCCTGGCCACACAAATGATTTTAAACAATTTCTGTCTGCAAACACCTGTACTTTTTATATGTCTTGTTTACTCACTTCTTTGATTCTATGTAGTGATACTCATTGATTTAGGAGCCACATGTGGCTATTTGATATAACACCCGCAGCTCTTCTGGGCATCGTTCTCCAATATGGCACCCACCTCCAGTTTCAACAAAATCAGCAAATCCATTGTCCAGTGATTGATAGGTGGTTCCCACCTTGGAACAGTGCTTCCAGAGGGGTGAGAGGTAATTAATTTTAATAAGTTTTTAATTTAAAAAATCATGATATGGCCATATATGGTCATGTCAACCTGCCAATGAGGGGCCTAGATTGGGTGGGAAGGGGTGGGCCATACAAATCCTTGTTGGATGAGAATCATCACATGTGGAATTGAGAGGTAAATACTCTCATTTTAACTTAACTATGGGTTGGGGTGGGAGGACAGAGTAACTTAGGCCAGCTCCAGCTTTGTTTCCAGTGTTGGGATGGGTGAAGACAACAGAGCAACATAAGCCTGCCCTGGTGTCATATCTTCAAGCTCCGATCTGGCACCAGGGGGCACACCAGAGGCAGAGGCTCCCCCAGAGACTCCAGGAGACCAGGCTAACCCAGACCTGGAGCTGCCTGATCGCCCAGGGAATGAGCAGCCTGGGACAAGCCAGAATGAAACCCAGCCCCGCTACATCAAGCCTATGGACAAGGCAGTGACCAGCCTGGAGGATTTGCCAGAGGAGCAGCACCAAAGGCCAAAGGCCCCCACAGGCCCAGACCGGGAACGGTGGCAGAGACAACCTACCCTGACAGCTGTCAGAAGATGCGCACGCTTGTTAGCTCACTGTTAGGGTAGATGGGGCACAGCTGCAACTCCTTCCTCCAATGAGGATTAGTTCCAGCTGTAGCTCATCTGGCTGGGAGCTGCCCCACCCAGTCCTGGCTATTGGCGAAGGGCCTTGAGACAACAATTACTCTGCCCATCTTGCTGACGATTTTGATTCCTGGTCACCACAGTGAAGCTCTGTTCATTGTCTCTCCGGCTCTTTCTACTTTGGCTTACATTCCATCTCTCCCGCCTCTTTTTTACTTCAGCTTGACTTTCATACCTACCACATCTCTCGCTTTTGGATTATGATGTTCTCCCCCTCTGGCATCTCACTTGGTGTCACCTTGCCTCACCTCCTCCCTACTTGCTGTGAATGGTGTTTGCCTTGGCTCCCAACCTCCCAGACTGGACTCTGTTTAGAACTATGTCTTGGCATACCCATCTGGCCAAGTAGATGCAGTCCAGCAGGGCAGCACACCTGATCCTGTTTCTGCAAGTTCCCTCTGGTGAAGAAGACTAGAGGATAGGTAAGCTACAGGTTCACTGTGCTAGTGATGGGACTAAAAAGCCCAGAGAATCATCTGGATGCTCCCAATATTACAGTTATATATTTAAAGGTTATGTGAATGATGCTCTCTGCAAACCACTGTGTGAAGTAGCATTGTTGTAGGACACGGATTAACCAGTAGAGTAAGGTGTGTGTGTGTTAAAATACCTAGTGGATATTGATTTGTGTGTGGAGGATTGCACCTCAGTGCTCTGCACAGGACTCCTTAAATATTTCCAAGATGACTTAGAACTATATAAGAATATATACACAAATATTGCATACCGTGCCTTTGTCCTGAAGGCACATCATTAGAATGCAAACATCTCCAGTTGCTTGATGGTTCACTAGCATAACAGCTTCATCTTCTGAGATGGATTTAACGTCATCTCCCCATTCTACAACTGTTTAAAAAAGAGGCAAAGAAAAAATCCTTATTTAAATGATTTATTTAAAGCAGCAAAACCTTTAAAATACCCGCCTCAAAATTATTGAAATAGAAAGATGTTTTGAATTATGCAATCATTGAGCATCATAGAACCAGTATTATTGTGAAATAACTACATCCAGATAAATTCAGAAGACATTCCAGCAGATCATATTAGGTTGTAAAAATTTCAGAACAAGCACCAAAGCAGCAACGTATACCATGAAGTAGAGCGGAGGTTGTAAACAATATTTTCAAACAAATTTTCTTGGCACATACTTGTTTACAAAAAATCACAGTCCCTAATAATAAATAACAATAAAGTTCTTAGAATAAGCTGAAAATAAGGTTCTAACAGAAAGAAAATGCATAGTGGTAACAGATACATATGAGCTATATTTAATTCAACTGGGTCTCACTCATCGTGTTCCTCTGGTTAAACTCAATCTTCAGTACAGTTATGTTCACAGCTGACCTTTTGATCTTTCTCATACAGCAAGCAAAATGAACACCTTTAAGAGACTGTATGCTTCTTACCATGACTAAAGTTATAAATTCCCCCATCACCAAGTGTGCACCAGACAAACAAAAAGACAACGACTTGCTTGTGAAAAGCAAAGGTGTATTAAGAAATAAATCACTGCTATCACTATTGATCAACAGCGACTGATCTCAAAATCTGCCTCGATCCAATGTTAGAGACAAACAGAACCCACTCCGCAAATGAGAGTAATTCTGCAATCTTTGCCTTATCTGAGAGCCACCAAGGTCATGCAGGAAGAGACTATCCAAAGAACTAGAGAAAGCAGAGAGTCAGGAGTCCTCCCACTGGACTTGTCTGGTTCCAGAATCCCCAGGTCCATCCATGGGATGACAAGAATGGAGTTTGCAGCAAGTCTGAACCAAAGCTGGATAAGAAGACGAAGTGCATGTCTTGCACCACAGGGCAGTACATCATGAGTTCACACAGGAGGAAGGAGCTGGGCTCTGAGGGAAGGGTAAAATAAGGAGGTACTATAACGATTTAGCTGCTGCAGCCAGAACTCTACTGGTACAACTGTCCCTGTCCCATGAGTTTTTGTTATCTGACTGAAGGCTCCTAGCCACCGCATCCTACCTTCCTGTACCCTTGGTTAGCTTCAATGCTGATCCACTTGCTACTGCCAGACAGAAATCGTGCTCTCCCAACTGACAAACTTCTCCCCATTCCAGTTTGGAAACAAGACAATTTCTGTTCTGATCCCATAAAGATAAATTACTTACCTATTATGATCATGAGGAATGGTATACACTTTTTACTATATCCCTAAGCAATTAATATTTTCTTCAAACAGGGGCTCCATGTTTAATGAGCTTAACAGGCCCCGTGACTCTAATTGCCCCACCTTGTTTGTGTTACAGTATTTCTATGTGTTTGTTGTACTGAGATATGTATAAATAAATATACATCATAATATGTGTTTTACTGTTTTGAACACTTGCCTCTTTGCGGACCCTGAACAGGGTAGAAAGGAAGCATTAAAATGTTTTAAAGAAATAATTTAAAATAAACATTAAAAGTATAGTGTCCAGATCACAAGAGGTGATATTACCACTTTACTGTGTTCAGTTTTGGACACCACAACTGAAGATGTAAAGAAACTGGAGCATGTCCATAGGAGGGCTACAAAGATGGTGAGGGGTTTGGAGACAAAGACGTATGAGGAAAGGTTGAGAGAGCTTGGTCTGTTTAGCTCGGAGAGAAAACGACTGAGAGGTGATATGATAAGCATCTCCAAGTGCTTCAAGGGCTGTCACTTAGAAGATGGAGCAGAGTTGTTTTCTGTTGCCCCAGAGGGGTGGACCAGAACCAATGGGTTGAAATTAATTTTGGCTAAACATATGAAAGAAGTTCCTAACAGTTAGAGTAGTTCCCCAGTGGAACAGGTTTCCTCGGGAGGTGATGAGTTCTCCTTCTTTGGAAGTTTTTAAGCAGAGGCTAGATAGTCATCTGTCAGAAATGCTGATTTTATGAACTTAGGCAGAGTGGGTAAGCAGGAAGGGATGTGCCAGTGTTTGTCTCTTGTGGCTCTTCCTTGCATACCCAGGGAATTGCTAATTGCTGCTGTGCAATGGTAGGTGAATTCTCTCCACGCCAGGCTGGATTCTGTAGATTTTTGGTCAAGGGATCATTTGGGTATGAAATTGTGGTCACCATGGGTGAGCAGGTAGATGTGTGTTCCTGCATTGTGCAAGGGGTTGGACTAGTTGCCCTGGAGATCCCTTCAACTCTATGATTCTATGACTTTATTCCAAACAATGATCACATTCCCATGATTAATGAAACTTCCAACAATAAGTGGCATTTATTCCACCACCGCCATTGCCATTCTTTTTCATTGTGACAGCAAGGATCAGATTAGCATTTCCAAGCAGAAAAAAACAAAAATCATGCAGACATTATTTTAAAGGAAATTATGTAATAGACAAATGACTCAATAATCAACTAGTAGGAAGGAACAGACTTCAAGCTTACAACTTCTGAACAAAGTACAAAGTAAGACATGGCACAAAATAGATCGCTTCGCCGGAAGATCAGAGGAGAGAGCCAGGGGGAGGGACTTTGCAGAAACCGCAACAATGGTAACGCACAGAACTTTCCCGCTAGTGTTGCAGATTGGTTGCAAGAGTGTAGCGCTTTCCGGAGGGTGAATCCACTTTTTGGGATTTCTCTGAAAGCGCTACAACAAAGCGCTTTTTGCGGATCGGTTTCAGGAGTGTGGCAGATTGTCAACGATGTTGTGCATAACTGCAAATTAGTAGCGATTTCAATTTGCCACACTCCTGCTACAAAGAATCTGTGCAGAATGGCCCAGAGTTCTTCCACCAGGTCTTTGGTTAAGGCCAGTGCAGTTAAGATCTGGGCCCCTCCCAGAACCAACCAGGTCATCAGGCTACCGCTACTAATATGGCCCCCAAGGCCCTGCAATGAAACCAGTAGAGTTGGGAGATAATTTTATTTATTGACACCAAGGGTGGGTTTTATCGGATTTTATTGTATTAGGGGGATTTTATTCTGGGCTATTGTTGTTACCCGCCACCAGCCACTGTGTTGGAGCGGCGGGTATAAATAGAATAATGAACAAATTAAAAAACAAGAAAGAAAAACCAATAAGGTTTAATTCTGGGTCTAAGCTTAGAGGAGAGTGCAAAAGTTAGATTGAAACTCAACATCAAGAAAACAAAGATCATGACATAGAAATGGAGGTAGTGACAGATTTTATTTTCCTGGGCTCCAAGATCACTGCAGATGGGGACTGCAGCAAATAAATTAAAAGACGCTTGCTCCTGGGGAGGAAAGCTATGGCAAATCTAGACAGCATCTGAAAAAGCAGAGACATCACCCTGCCAACAAAAGTGCGTCTAGTCAAGGCTATGGTCTTCCCAGTTGCAATGTATGGCTGTGAAAGTTGGACCATAAGGAAGGTCGAGCGTCAAAGAATTGAGGCTTTTGAACTCTGGTGCTGGAGAAGACTCTTGTGAGTCTCTTGGTCTGCAAGGCGAACAAACCGGTCAGTCCTAGAGGAGATCAGCCCTGACTGCTCCTTAGAAGGTCAGATCTTGAAGATGAAACTCAAATACTTTGGCCACCTCATGAGAAGGAAGGATTCCCTGGAGAAGAGCCTAATGCTGGGAGTAATTGAGGGCAAAAGAAGAAGGGGACGACAGAGAATGAGGTGGCTAGATGGAGTCACTGAAGCAGTTGGTGCAAACGTAAATGGACTTCGAGGAATGGTAGAAGACAGGAAGGCCTGGAGGAGCATTGTCCCTGGGGTTGCATTGAGTCGGACACTACTTCGCACATAACAAAAGGCTTTTGTGTGCATGAACACTTCATCAGATTCATGTGAAAGTTTATACCCAGATTATACTTTGTTGGTCTTAAAGGTTCCAGTGAACTCAAATTTTCTTCTACTGCTTCCGACCAACACGTCTAACTTACCTGAATCAGCAATGAACTAAGGGATTTACAGAGATGCATGGTAAAGGATTATTCAAGTCTGTCATCTGAGTTGCTCTCTGTGTGTGATCCACAGCATAAAATAATGCTATGTGACAGAAATTGTACTAAGAGGAATGGGAGCAGAAACCAAAGTGCGGTAATGTTAGCAGAGCCTGCAGGTCAAAAGCAAAACTAGAAACAGAGCCCAACTGACTCAAGACGGAGAGTTACTTCAAGACAATTCATCTGAAAACAGACAGAAGCAAGAGAAAAAATATCTCTAAGGCATTGTACACATTTAAACATAGTGTATTTGGTAGTTTACTAAAGCTTCACTTACACACACACATGTCCCTGTTTCAACTTCCTATTATCTAACCAGCTTTAGCAATCTCAAACAATTCACTACAATGTCTTTTTACCAGAATGATCTGTGCTTTGAAATAGGAACGCTGCATTAAGATCTAGTCTTAAGCAAAGAATGAAGTGCTTACTGTTTTGTATTACAAATTCGTAAGGTACTGAATTGTGTTTTAAAACAATATTTACATTTCTTTCTGACATGCTGAGCCCTGAAATTGTGATGGACAGCCAGGTTGGTGCCCTCTGAATGCCAAACTCCAAGGCCTGCTAAAATTGAAACTGGTAGAACCTACAAGTGAGCTAAAAAAAAATCTGCCAAGGAAGAATGAAGGGGAATAACCAGATGCCAAAGCAGATCACTACTAATATCCTAATGGCTAGCCTTTATCTGAATCACTGAATGACATTTACTCTTCATATGACTACTCTTCTGTGAGAACAATTTCCTGTCACTTCACTTCTGAAGAGTACCAGTAACACTTGTGGGTTTGAAATCTAACAGCGTGTTTTGGAATACTGTCTTTTTCAGACACAAGACACCATCTTATCAGGGAAAAACATTTTATTATAGGTTTGAAGGAAAGTGTTTCTTTCCTGAGGAAGGAATGGGCTGTTCAAGACTTGTATGTGAAGACAGGAAGATGTCATAAGAAAAAACCTGCATTCAGATGGTTGCAACAGGGAAAATTCTCCATATGAAAGCAGTCCAGGTTGATGCTACCTACTTCAGGGTAGCAGCAACTCTCTGCATTGACAACACCTGACCCTTTCAATGGGATATGCCAGGAACAGAACATTCAGGTTGCAAATCAAGTATTCTATTACTGAACCACAACCACAGCCTTCATGACAACAAATAACCACACTAGACCCAAAACTTCACAGACTAATGTTTACAAATGCCTCACAAAGATACTTGGTCCTCCAGACCAATCCTCCCCACACAAAAAAAAAAAACCTGAAACGGTAAGTGAATACACTGGTAAAACATGTGCAATGCTGGAATGTTTAAGGCTTACAAATGAGTCATCTGAGTATAAAAAGCTTAGCTACAGAACAAAGTCTTGCTTTGATTTTAACAAGCTGCTAAGCACTTTTTGCCACTGATTAACCAAGTATGATCTAATTTGGCACAATAGTGGTCTGATTGATCCTTACACCTAAGTAACTCAAAAATATGTGTCTACTTTTGAAATAGGAATCTTGAATTAAATAGTTTATGATCTTCCCAAAATCATTTGTCATTATACTGAATGTAACTGGCAGAAGACATTTTAATCCTTGACAGACTGAAAAAACTTTACTAAACCAGTGAAGATTGCACTTCTAAACAAGTCCCAGAAATAAAGACTTTGGAGTTTCATTGAGCATGGTGGGGGACTGCATCCCATTAAAGGTTTCCCATTAGTAGTTCAGGAACTGAAAATAAAATGATGGAGAAAACAGTAGAAGATATAATTTTGTCAATTTCACTCTAAAGCTTTCTTTTAACTTTCCCATTCAATACAAGTGAGGCAAAAAGGACCACCAGAACATCCTGAAATTTACCCAAAATGTATTGGGTAATTGAAATAACACAAGCAAAGAGCAGATAAAATTTTAAATTGTGTAAGATTATGAACAAGTTCCATTATCCGCCTACCCTCCTCAATTTAATTTAATTTCCCTTTCTGTTAATTCAGAAGCAACATAGGCCATTTTTCTATATAACTTAGAAAAATCGATAAATTATCCTTATAGAAATTTAAAATAGTTGCTTCCTCAGAAGTATGTCTAAATACATATTTTCTGTATCAATGCAGACCTATTGGATTTTGCTAGCAGGTGAAAGGGAAAACTTGACTGTCATTCTTGGAATGTCCTTTTGTCATCAGCTTTAAATGTTTCTTGTATTTGGTTTATCTGAAAAGGTATATCACTTCATTTGTACAAGTGAGCTCCTTTTGGCTATAGATAGTAGCTATTAAAGCATCCAAAAATTGCTGCAGAGATATCAAAAAATGATTAATTTATTTTGAACAAAAAGTTTACTTTATTCACTGTGGCTGCTTAAAAATGCTTTCAGCCTGAATTATATGTGCTTTTTGAAGAACTGACAACGTTTGCAGTATGCCTTTGACAAATAATATATAGCAGAGTTCACTGGGGATTCGTAGGTTCACAACTAGTTGAAAAAGAGTACAAGTTACTGATAAAAGATACAAAGATAATACTAAATCCATAGCACATTTCAGCCTTGACCTTTCTAGGAGCAAAGCAATTCCTTTAAGGCTACAATGAGAACTGTTGCCAGGGTATTGCCATGGTAGAAATTTAAACAAGATTATGCTTTCCCCCCGATGAACTTGGGATTTTTACTTTAAGTGATAACTATCTTCTGAAAGCATGGGGCTGCTTACTCACTGAAGGTGTTAACTAATATTGTATTAGTTTTTTTCCATTACTCTTGAATAATTCACCTCATACTTGCTGCATTTCACAGCCACCTGACCCTGCTTTTAATTTTTTTCAGATCACCAAAACAAATCGACAGCATAATGAGAATGCAGGTTCTAATCTCTCAAAGCTTATGCTGAAAAAAAATCTTGCAAGTCTCTTAAGTGTCACATGACTCCTGTTCAAATTATTCACAATTTGTCATTAAGAAAATGGATATGTGGTATTTACTTAAGAGCATTTATTGCTATTCCTCGTTGGCATGACTTCTTAACCTTTTCTGCCCCCCCCCCTTTAAGATGCTTGGTATTTACTTCCCTCCCTTCCTCCATCTCACCTGCCTCAGCTTCTGCTTGTCCATCCACCTGCCTGTCTGTCCACTCACCCATTCACTTTTCCAGGTGCAGAGAAGAAAGAGAGTCTGAGCGGGTGCCAAGCTGGAGCCAACTCTAGCCTCGCCTACTCTTAGTATTCCCTCCACCAAGTTCTCACATGGCATTTTGGGTTGCTGTGATGACCAACATGCCATCCAAACTCCTCCTTTGGGAAGGGCTGTGCATGAAAGAAAAAGTATTGCTGTTATCCCCAATTATTTTTATTAGAGAAATAAGATTATTATTATTATTATTATTTAAAATAAGAACTCAGTGTTCTCTCTGGTTTATAGACCCTTCAATTGTTGTCAAGAGTGGTCCTGTTTGGCAGATTTTTAAAATCTGCACAATGGCCAGTTGTTGGCTATCAGGAATGAGGATAGATGTTCTGCCTTTACAGGAGTGTAATAATACAATGCTATATATTACTTTTACCTAAACTTCAATGAAAAGTAATCTGATAGAAGAAACACAGCAATTCCTCCAATCCCTGCTTTCTCCACCATTCACAAATGATGCATGTGAAGTACTTTTACAAGTTCAGAGAGAGAAACAGGAAGTTTTCTATGTAATGCTTGCCTGCAAAAACCCAAGAGTAAGACTCAGCTAAGAATAGATCATTACAGGTTTTACATAGCAGAATCTATGAATATGGTAACAACTGGTTCTGCAAACAGCTGAACCTTCTACATATCACTATATCATCTCAAGGCTGCTTTTCTCTATTCTTTTCACTATTATTATTGCCTGGAAATTTATATCTACCCTGATCTAATCGTCTGCTTCACTTTGTTATGAAAGTACATTTCTAATCAAAAATTGTAACCTACTAAACCTTTGCTGTTGAGCAAACAAAATTATTGAAATTTATATAATTTATATATTTATACTGCTTTTCCACTCAACTTGGGGTCCTGAAGGCAGTGATCAAAACATTGCAACAAGCTTATAAAACATATAAAACTAAGGAGGGTCAGTGAAGCAATGTCAAACAAACGCAGAAAGTCTTCACCTGCTAGAAGAAAACAATGAGAAGGACAGAGGGAGGGAATTCTATGATTTTGGTGCCACAGCCAAGGAGGCTCTTTCTTCAAATACAGTAGAGGAGAAGTTGCAGTCAAATCTATCTAAAATATAAGAATTCAGTACAAGCATATCCCCCCTCACACTACCGTAAGACAGAACAACTTTGTTATTTGAGAAAGAACTGAGAATTCAGCACAGACCCACCCCAATAACACACTTCTCATACATCTATATGAAAAGCAAAAGTAATTAAGAAAAAAATTAAAATCTGAGTAATTGAGATTTGGATCTGAAAGCTGTGACTATGATCCAGCAAATCACACATGAAGCTGACACACACTGTGAGCTATGGAAAGAAGGCCAAGAACAATGAGTGCAATCCATTCTATAACCATCAACTGGAAAGCCCTAGCTGTACAAATGTTACTTACCTACTGGAATCTTCCTAACAGAATGGGTTCTCTGCATTGTCCCTAATGTCTGTTGCTCCTCAGATTACACAAAATGCTAGAGACCTCTGCCTCTTTAAATTTTCTTATAATAAAATCTTTTGAATCCTTGATTTGGATTGGAACCCCAGTAGGCATTACTTCCCCCACCAGTGGGACTATTTTACTTGTGGAAATCACTTTCTATCCTAACTTTTTTGTCCCCTGAAATATCAGGAGTTCAGGCCCACACACAGGATTTTTAAGGGGTGTGTGTGTTCCAATACATTTCATAACCTTCGTGAAATTTCTTAAATAGTTCTTACTTTTTCCTGAATTTTTAAACACTTTTCTATTATTTTTCTATCTTGTACCATAGTTAATAGGTTTTCATTTAATCAATGAGTAGCTTTTTATTATTTATTTTATAAAATCTTTGGGGGGAGTTAACCCCCCCCCCAAAAAAAATCATGCACAGCCTTGCAGGAGTTTTATGGTTTCTTGTATGACCAGTGTGAACAACTAAATTGGAGCTTAATAAAGCTTAACCAAATACACAGTAGCCTGATATCTAAATAGCCTTTTCTCCTTTAGCTAATCAATACTGAATGCTATTTAATAAGAACCTTTTGCACTTTTCCCTGCATCAATCAATCAATCTTTATTTTTCTGTCATTTAGATCAAAACTGCTTTGTCAACCAACCATCCTTGGAGCCATAGTCTCTTGTCCATTCAGAAAATACCAATGGTAAAAGACAACCTTAAACCTAGCCAGAGATACAGGAGAAATCCAGGGCACCTTAAGTATTGTTAAGAGACTGTTTTGCATATATAGTACGTAACTACTTTAACTCCATCTGTGAATGATGCACTGTATCACGCATAGTAGTAAACAAATAAATTGCACTCAGAATGAAAGCAAAGTATCCTGCCTTGACCAGAGAAGCAGGACATTCCCTAAGTTAATGTATATCACCACCCAAATTAGTCCTTTATATTTTCATTTTAATTCAATCAAATTAAAATTCAATCATACACTGCCATCTTCTCAGCAGCTATTCATAGATCTACCAAAATTTGTTTGTCCTCCAGTCAGCAACATACCCAAACCCCATGTGGAATATCTTTATATAGGATTAGATTAATTAATTGCAATTAATCTAGAGAATTGCAATTAATCTAGAGAATCAATAAGTGCTTATATAGTTTGATTAACAGCTATCTAGTGGCAGAAGAATGGCAAGATCTTCAAGAAGGGAAGTGGCACTTATGTTCATCCTTGTACTTTGGATATTAATATTTTAATCAATACCAGTTTTCATACTATTTCTACAATATTATGGTACTATCGGAGACTTCTTCCTTGCAAGAGTGCATTCACTTACAGGACAAAAAAAGGGATCAAGAATTTATATCTGCAATAGATCTTCGGTAAAACTAATGAGCATTTCCTCTTTTTCTGTGTAATTTATTTGGATCTGAGAAGAAAATTTCTGGATCCTCATCAGAATAAGAAGTTTGTTAGTTCCTTTAACTAACTGGATTTTAGTATAACGTTAGAGGTGTGTAAATATATAGTTGCTGCAGTTATACATTGTTTTTAATTAATACTGAATGGCAACAGTAACTTTTTTGTTATACTGTTGTCTTTTTCTGGTTGAACAGCCTATTGACTTAAACACCTAAATGGGATTGCTAGGACTACACTGTGTACTGGCTTTCTTTGGGTATGTATGATAATCTGCTAGACCAAGAAAAACAAAAAACCTGCAATGCACTCTACAATGGGCTACCCTTGAAAACAGTTTAGTTTTGAATTGGCCTTCTCTCCCCACTTTTCTCTATGCTGTCCCTTTTATTCTCAATAAAAGTTTACTATATAAATGTTTTTCTTCCTTCCATTTTCGTAAATACACGACCAAATGTATTCACATGCTTAAAGGTCCCAGAAGAAACATAGGCTGCTTTAGGCGCACTTGAGAAAGGTTGCAGTTTGTGTAACAGGTCATGTAACAGGACATTTTGTGTAACAGGGAGCAGTTTGTGTAATAGGATATTTGACTGTTCTAAAATTTCACTTTAAAAGAACATCCTCTTAAATACCTGCTGATATTTATGTTATTTATAGTCTCCCTTTCTCGTTGAGACTCACAATGGATTACACAGTGAAAGTCAAGACAGTCAACAGGATGGGAAATTCAATAAACAATGCAATAAGGATTTGAACTGCAGGAAGCTGAACAGAGCTGAAACAAAGTTTCAGCATTAACCTGATACATTAAATTATTCAAATTATACAGACCAGTATCTTACCAACAGCAACAGACAGTATGAGCCAGGCTTTCTCAATCAGTGGTTCGTGATATCCTGAGGTGCCACAACAGCCCCAAAAGTTAACTAATCGTTTACATATTTTAATTTTCTTTTAAATTATTGGGCCCCATAACCAATGATCCTTGCTGGCTAAGGCATGTCACATGTGGTAGTATCTGGAGCCCAGAGAGCTAAGTACTCTCATTTTAACTTAACTGTGGGAGGAGTGACACCACAGCATAGGCCTGCTCCAGCCCTTTTTCTCACATATGGGGGGGGGGGGGTGTCAATAAAGTAGCTTAGGCCTGCTCTGGCCCTGTTTCTGCAGGTTCCCACTGCAAGCTCCCTTTGGTGAAGAAGAGCAAACTGGTAGCCAGCCCAGCGTGCACATATGGTTTTGTTCACAAATCACCTCAAAAATTTTCTGTACTGTCACTTCCTGTGCTGTGGGAGTGGCCTGGCGATGTCACATTCAACGGGAGTATCTGGGTGAAATCACTTTTGGTGACATGTGATTTCCAGAGCTGTGGCAGAAAAATGTGGCCTGTTGACATCACTTCCAGGGTTCCTCAAAGCCTGAAGAATGTTTAAGGAGTTTCTCAACAGTAAAAAGGTTGAAAAACACAATAGTATAGTCCACAGTCCCTAACCCTTTACTCAAGCATCTTTCTGAATCATTTATTACAGTACAACCCACCAACCTGTTTTTTTAAAAACCCTCTTGAATAATTCTGTTTTGCATTATTACCAAAAAGTCTCTTTGCATAGTTACCAGAGAGTGTGAGTATGAGCCTTCCTGACTCCATCAGGCAAGCCACTTCACAAAGTTGAGGCCATGACATTTTCTTACTTCTCCCATGCTTTTCCCCATCAAGAGTAATGACAGTACATAGTGAAAGGCTCAGTATTTTGACAGCAACGCACTTTATCTCCCCCTCTCCCCAACCAGAGAGAAGGCAATGAGTTCCCTGATGTTTTTAAATTAAATTATTGGATTGTTTTAAAATGTTTTAATTTTGTTTTATCCCATTAAATGTTATAAGCTGTCCTAAGCTTTCAAATATGAGTTGGAAAATAAATAAAAATAAATGGGTGTAATTTTCCTGGGCATTGCCCGTTCTTTCTGCGACTGAGCTAGGAAAATTTGAGAGATCTTTAAATGAACACTGAAACAACTGGCTTTTCTTTACAATCAACTGCCTTATCTTCCTGAGCTTTGCTTTCCAGCTAACGCTCATGGGCCTTTTCCGCACAAGGGATTTGCTGTGGCTCATCACTTGTCTGGTCCTGCAGCAAATTCACAGTTCCTAATTTCAATGCCGGTCTATTGCAGTTCCAGGGCTGTCACAATTGTGGACATCAGTTGCCCCAAAACAAGAAATTGTGGAGAAACGCAGTCCCTTTCTTGCCATGGGGAACCTCATGCTGCAAGTCATAGCAGGGGGGACCTGGAAGCGGAAAATCCAGCTCATCCATTGTCATGCTTCCCTGCACCAACACCCACCTCCCCAACGCCTGATCACCACTTACTTCCCCCAGCTTGAGGCACAGAGAGACAGAGACAGAGACAGAGAGAGAGTCTTTTTGCAACGTAATTTCAATGGCTCAAAATGGCAGAAAAAAAACACCCCTTGACACCATTTCAGCTGGCACCTCTCATTTTATGTACTTGTTTCCATGGAGAACGAGTACAGTTCTTGAGCTACATTAACCATCCCTTTGGGGGGAATATCTTTAATGTTGTTTCCCACGTCTATCATTCTCAGTATGCATGATCAAGGAACCACCATTCTGTCCGCGATGGCTATCAAAAAAGCAGCAACCAGGTTTATGATTGCACTCAGGTGCCCCTACCACAGAATGGAAAGCACCCGAAAATTGGAATGTGGAACGAGGAACCTTCGCAGCAAAAGCCCCAGCCTCCTTAAATTATGACTGTTGTAGCAGTTTCGCATTGCAAAGCAATTTTGGTCCAGTTTTTTTTTAATTAATGTTCCGAGGAGGGAGCCCTAGGATATGAAAAGATGGTGCTGAAAGATGATTGGGCGTCGATGCTACATGACATTGATTGACAAGCCTAAACAGGAAAAAAAACACAGGGATTCCTGACTTCCATTCTATGGCTGACGTGTGGTAGCAGACGGGGAAAAACAGATTATAAGACTCCCATATGGTAGTGGCAACATCGCAGCAACCAGACACAGATCAAATATAAGGAGGCAGCACAGCTTAATGGTCCTCATGCAGAAAAGGTCCTGGTTCTCCTACCCAGACCCCCTTTGGGCTACTCTCCACTCCACACTGACCTGCTCCTTCATACTCATCAACTCTTTGAATTAAGCTGTGCTAAAGTGACATTTTTTCATACCAATGTATGGATTAAATAATGTATAACTGACATGGAACAGGGCTATCACTACTGTATCATCAACAAAAAGTATTTTCCTTGTCCTTCAATCCATCTATCAGAGCCTGAAGATGGGTCACACTCTCCTGTATTTCTTTCTCTCTTTCTCTCTCTTTCTCTTTCTCTTTTTCTTTTCTTTTTTTTGCTACTTTTTGGAAATGCCTACTGCTACCCCACCCACTTAGAGAGCAAGGATGCTACACTGAAAGAATGGCAAAGAGCAGCAGATTCTTTCTTTGTACAGTCAGATTCAGCACCCTTCTTCATAAGCTTGTTTACTGTTCCTTCCTCATGCCAGAGTGAGAGACAGCGTACTTCCGTCAACAAGTAGGCAACAGTAGACATGTTGGGGCAAGCTACACTAGGTATTATTAACTTTTTGTGATTCAGTCCTCAAGCAACAAGCTGTAAGCAGATGATACAAAGCCATTAGCATTTGTGATCTGATAAGAGGAGGAAGAGCCTGAATTATGTCTTCACTGCTTGAATGGGGGCTGCACACTGCAACTGTGTACAGAGCACTGAAGACTGATTGGTGACAGGGCCAATCTGTGCCAGGGGAGGCTAAGAAAGGGAGGTTTACTATGCTTATTTTGCATACAAAGAAGTAATTAAAATATAATAATGACACTATTTATACCTCCTGTACTATCATTATCTTTTGACTCAACTTTATGCCAAAACAGGCACAGTACCCATTTTGCCTGTTTTTTTCTGGAAGAATATGGACACATCTAAGGATAGTAGTAGGCAAGGTATAGTGTCTGGGTGGTGGGTTGACATGGAGAGAGGTTGCTGAGAGGCTCCTGGTTGCACTGGATTAGTTCTAATCCCCTGGGCCAGATGCTGGGCACCCGATAGTACTCAAAGAACTTTGTGAAGAGCTTGTGGAGCCTTTTTATTTGAACACATCCACCGGAGGGCACTGTGTTCAGTGTCCCCAAACTGTCTGGAAATCCCCAGCCCTAAAGAAATCCAACTAGCCTCAGCCAGGGCCAGGCTTTCTTGGCCCTGGTCCCTGCCTGGTGGAATGAGCTCCCGGAGAACTATCACAGTTCTGTAGTGCCTATAAGGCGGAGCTCTTTCACCAGGCTTATGATTGAAGTTTGTTTGGACAAATGAGTTACCAACATAAAGGGCCTCCCCTGCAATCTAGATATCTCCCACTGTCTACCCTCGAACAAGAACACCAATGAAGATTCCACTAAACGTTTGGCTATTTTAACTGTTTAACTGATTTTAAACTTAATTGTATTGCTTGTATTTTTTCATGTTATGAACCACCCCAAGAAGGCAGCCCCAATAGAGGCAGTCTATTATTCTGACAAATAAATAAATTTCTCCATCATTTTTAGGACTTCTTGGAGGACTGGAGATGTGCCAGAAGACCCAGGAAACTACTAGGATTCTGACCTTAGTTGCAAGGAAGATAATGGAAAAGATTTTAAAGGAGGTGATCTGCAAACATCTGAAGGACAATTTGTCGATCCAGGGACCTCAGCACAAATTTATCTCCTACAGCTCCTGCCAGACTCCAAAATGTCCTGTTGAGTGATGGGTATACTAGATCAGGGGTAGTCAACCTGTGGTCTTCCAGATGTTCGTGGACTACAATTCCCATGAGTCCCTACCAGCAAATGCTGGCAGGGACTCATGGGAACTGTAGTCCATGGACATCTGGAGGACCACAGGTTGACGACCCCTGTACTAGATCACGGAAACTCAGTCGATGTTGTTTACCTGGATTTCAGTTGACAAGTTCCCCATGATGCTCTGATGGGTAGACTGCAAATTGAATTTTCAGAAGATTAGATGGACAAGGAACGGTTTAGAAAACTGCACCCAAATAGTAGTGTCAATATTGTTTCATTGGATTGGAGGGAGGTAAGCAGTGAAGTGTCACAGGGTACTCAGTCTGGGTCTGGTACTTTTCCACATTTTTATCAATGATTTGGATGGATGAGGGAGTGGAGAGACTACTCATTAAATCTGCAGATGTCACAAAATTGGGAGAAGTGAGCACCTCAGAAGACAGAGATAAAGTTCAACAAGATCTGAACATGCTGGAAAAGTGGGCAAATGAGAACAAGATGCAAACCAATAACGAGAAGTGTGGAATTCTACATCTGGATCACAAAAATGAGACGCATGCATATTGGATGAGAGATAGTGTTCTCAGTAACAGTGGGTATAAACAAGATCTTGGGGTACTTGTGGACTGTAAGCTAAATATGAGCAGACAGTATGATGTGGTAGTAAAGAAAGCAAATTCAATCTTCAGCTGTATCAGCAGAATCATCCCATCAAAATTGCTGAATGTCATACTCCCACTGTATACTGCAGTGGTCAGACCACACTTGGGAGTACTGTGTGCAGTTCTGGAGGCCTCAGTTCAAAAAGGATGTGGACAAAATTGACAGGGTGCAGAGGAGAGTGATGAGGACCAGCCCTATGAGGAAAGGCTGGGAGAGGTGGGAAAGTTCAATCTGGAGAAGAGGAGGTTGAGGGGACTTGATTGCTCTCTAAGTATTTGAAAGGTCATCACTTTGACGAGGAACAGTTCCTGTGGGCAGCAAACAGGACCCAAATAACGGCTTTAAACTCTATGTAGAATGGTACCAGCCAGTATCGAGTTGGGGGGATCACAATCAGAGTAGTTCAGCAGTCAAACAGGCTGCCTAAGGAGGTGGTGAGCTCCTCCTCACTGGCAGTCTTCAAGCAGCAGCTAGACAGATACTTATCCCAGATGATTTGGGCTGATCCCGCAATGATGGGGGTGGGTGGGTTTGGACTAGATGGCCTGTATGGCCCCTTCCAACTCTATGATCAATGTTTACTGGCAAAACTGAGTTCAATGTATAATCCTTTATGGGCCATGTAAACCGCACTGAGCCTTGGGAGGATGAGGGTTGGTATATAAATGTAATAAAATAAAATAAATGAATAAAATGTGTGTGTGTCCAATGTAAATACCATAAGTCTCTTTTTTCATCCAAATTTTGTTGCCTTTGAAATGGGAGGTTTTCTAGTATTACATTGTAGATTTAAGCAATGGAACCTTTTCACGTATTTGAAAGATCAGTTAAGAAATATAACGGGGGAAAAGCCACAAGAAGAGAATGCAAACAGCCTTCTTGAGCAAAGGGTGAGAACTTAAAAGCTTTACATCAAGAGCAGCATAATACAATCGTGGTGAACCAAATTACGGTATAATGGTAGTTAGGTTTCTGTATTGGCCTTTTTCACTATAAAAATAAGATCCAAAGTACTTGTTGCATTTTAAACTTGCTTTTCCCACAGACATACAACAGAAGAAGAGCTGGATTTTGCATCTCGCTTTTTACTCAAAGCAGTGCACAATTGCCTACCCTTTCTCTCCCCACAACAGGCACCCTGTGAGGTAGGGAAGGCTGAGAGAGCTCTGAGAGAACTGTGAATGGCCCAAGGTTACCCAGTTTGCTGCATGTGGAAGAATGGGGAATCAAGCCTCAAGTTTTATTGTATTGGGGGGGGGGTATTCTGGGCTATTGTTGTTACCCGCCACCAGCCACTGTGTGGGAGCGGCGAGTATAAATGGAATAATGAACAAATAAAAAACAAATTAAAAAAACAAGAAAAAAATACCAATAAGGTTTAATTCTGGGTCTAAGCTTAGAGGAGAGCGCAAAAGTTAGCTTGAAACTCAACATCAAGAAAACAAAGATCATGGCATCCGGCCCTCTCAACTCCTGGAAAATAGATGGGGAAGAAATGGAGGTAGTGACAGATTTTATTTTCCTGGGCTCCAAGATCACTGCAGATAGGGACTGCAGCAAAGAAATTAAAAGACGCTTGCTCCTGGGGAGGAAAGCTATGGCAAATCTAGACAGCATCCGAAAAAGCAGAGACATCACCCTGCCAACAGAAGTACGTCTAATCAGGGCTATGGTCTTCTCAGTTGCCATGTATGGCTGTGAAAGTTGGACCATAAGGAAGGCCGAGCGTCAAAGAATTGAGGCTTTTGAACTCTGGTGCTGGAGAAGACGCTTGCGAGTCCCTTGGACTGCAAGGCGAACAAACCGGTCAGTCCTAGAGAAGATCAGCCCTGACTGCTCCTTAGAAAGCCAGATCCTGAAGATGAAACTCAAATACTTTGGTCACCTCATGAGAAGGAAGGACTCCCTGGAGAAGAGCCTAATGCTAGGAGCAATTGAGGGCAAAAGAAGAAGGGGACGACAGAGAATGAGGTGACTGGATGGAGTCACTGAAGCAGTAGGTGCAAACTTAAATGGACTCCGGGGAATGGTAGAGGACAGGAAGGCCTGGAGGATCATTGTCCATGGGGTCGCGATGGGTCGGACACGACTCCGCACCTAACAACAACACTCTTAACCACTACACCAACAACTGGGGGAGCTGTTTTGAAGGACCACCATGGTCTCATTCTGCTTGGGATCATGAAATCCTCCCAAGCTGAAATGGCTCTGAGGGAAAAGCTATCTGTCCCATTTTTGTAGCTGCACATGCCTACTAAATTGGACCTTTGCAGTCCTAAAAGCAGTTCTTGGCAAAGCAGCAGCAGTAGGGAAATTGATTCAACTTCAGAAATGCAGAGCCAACTAATTAAAAACATAATGTATAGTCGACTTTACTTGCTGATAGATGGTGATCACAGTCAGAGAAATGGAAAAGAGCACAGGAAGACAGAAGAAAGGACAGAGGCTATAACTTGACTTAGAAAGGCAACCTGAGTCCAAGTTATTTTATGTGTTTAAAAACTGCAAAGCTGTTCAGAGGCAGAGGAACACCTACATCAGAGAACTGGAATGAATTAGGCCAAAGAACTAAAGGTTTACTTTAACAACCAATTACATTCAGCACATGTTAATTTGGCACTAAAATACACACATATGCTGAATGTAGTTGATTGCATTTTTACTTCTAAAACATCATAATTTCAACTTTGCAACAGTCTCTTTTTCACAGACTTTACTATCAGTCTCGGAATGCTAGAATGCTTCAGAAAGAAAAGTACTTTGTATATCCGTTAACAAAATGTTGAAACGGCTTTGATTCCAAGACTGACAAAGCAGAATTTGCAATCCTATTTTTTAAATCATTTGACCATACAGTAACATAGCTAGGATGACAGAATGAGTGGTTTCAAAGAAACATACTTCTAACTGTACAAGACTGATTGGAATGTTGAGGTTGGTTGATTGGTAGCATATGTTTAATCCACTGTGTGTATTTCATTTAATATGGGCTGAGGGTCCAAGACTGCCCAGAACAACAGGATGAAGACTACACAAACAAAAACTGCCAGTCTGGATGCGTTCTGACACGGTCAAACAAGATTTAATATCATTCAGTCAAGGTTGCCAACAGTCTGTAATACTGCCAGCTGCTACTTTTAAATGATGCCCATGAAATCTATTAAAATAACTGGCTGCCCATAAATTTCCTGGGACACAAGAGCATGAAGTACTCTAGCTTGAACAGGGTCTACCCACAGAATAGTTCAACTAACTCCAAGGTTTTCTGAGCATCCATTTTAATCTTGCTATGGAGAGCCAGGCACTGAACCAAATATTAGTGTGTATATTACTTGCTGAACTGTGAGTCTCAAGTTGCTGGATACTTCTCCACATGCCTTCCTGAGACTGACATTGTCTATCCACATTCCATTGCTTTCTAAAGGGCAGATCCACCCATAACAACCCCACACCAATGTTTTTTCAATTATAGCTAGAGCTAGATATGGTTGTTTACCTTTGTGGGGAAAAACAGGGCATGATCTAGAGGGGTATGTAAAACAGTCAGAATTGAAGAGGGGGTACTGAAGGGAAATAGAACACCTGAAAGTAAGGGGGACTGGCCAAAACATGAAATTTCTTTCTCCTTCCAGCTTAAGGACAGGCACTGCGTATCAATAGTAGATTGGAACTACGGAAATGGGAACTTTAGACAAACAGTAGGGAACTTCCATGACTGGAAATAGAGCTCCATAAAACTCTGGCAGACGACTTTACATCAATGTCTATTCACCACAATAGAAACTTCTGAAAATAGCAAGCTGAGGAAGAAATACCAGTGAAGGGCTTGTATATTTTCTGCCAGCATCTGCTAGAAAAAGAATGCTAGACAATATGGTTCCCAGTCCAATCAGAAAGATGCTTCTTGTGCTGTTAACCTATAGCTGGAGGATCCTGGAGGAAAGAGACAAGACCTGGATGTGAAGCAGCTAATTGGTTTGAGCAACATTTCTCCCCTCTGCTTTAGCAACCTGACCTGTCTCGATTCTCACAAGGTAACAAAGGCCTTTTCTAAACATACAAGTACTTCCAATTTTGAGTGAGCTCAATCTGGTATAGCTTAATTTGAATGCTGTGTGTGCACTCTGCACGTTTCCTGCATTCTCCGATTTTTCACCATGGAATCTGAAGTATATACTTTGCATTCTTTGACTAGAATCAATTTTTGTCACAGCATCAAGCTACACAGTGTACAGATCATAGTGGTTTGCACTTCTCTCCTGATAGGTCAATTTCATGAAGGGTATTTTAATGAAGGGTATTTTTTATCATTATTTTGCTGGTAAAGGAAGCCCTTGAATCTATTGAGATTCTTCTCTGGTAGCCATCTTCACAGAGCACAATGGCTCCCCCACCCACCCATTCAAAGACAGATTTGAGAAGCCATTGGCAGAGAAATGTTGAAGAATTTTCCTTGAGGAAACAAAACGGTGGTTTGGCTGGTGGCTGGAGGGTATTCCCATTGTATACGGCACTGGTCAGACCACACCTGGAGTACTGTGTGCAGTTCTGGAGGCCTCACTTCAAGAAGGACGTAGATAAAATTGAAAGGGTACAGAGGAGAGCGACGAAGATGATCTGGGGCCAGGGGACCAAGCCCTATGAAGATAGGTTGAGGGACTTGGGAATGTTCAGCCTGGAGAAAAGGAGGTTGAGAGGGGACATGAAGTATTTGAAAGGTTGTCACTTGGAGGAGGGCAGGATGCTGTTTCTGTTGGCTGCACAGGAGAGGAGACGCAGTAATGGGTTTAAACTACAAGTACAACGATATAGGCTAGATATCAGGAAAAAAATTTTCACAGTCAGAGTAGTTCAGCAGTGGAATAGGCTGCCTAAGGAGGTGGTGAACTCCCCCTCACTGGCAGTCTTCAAGCAAAGGCTGGATATACACTTTTCTTGGATGCTTTAGGATGGTTAGGGCTGATCCTGCGTTGAGCAGGGGGTTGGACTAGATGGCCTGTATGGCCCCTTCCAACTCTATGATTCTATGATTCCAAGCAATTAGAAGCTACCATCATGTCACTAGCAAAGACTGGCCCCAGGCAGGGAGCACTGTGGGTTGCCTACAGTGCTCAGCAGAGAACCCTGCACACGTGTGTCTGTCTGTGTGCATGTGTGTAAGCATGCATGCATGCATTCTTCCTTACCCAAGCATAGGAATGTGCCTCAAAATTAGTGATTGGTCCCTCTCCTTTCTCAGCATCCAAGAAATCTCCAGGGGCTATTTCATGCATGTGATTCTCAGTTCTGATGAGGCACCACCAGGGTAATGAGTGGACATGAAGGAGACTGTTCAGGTTTTTCCCTTACTATTTTATTTATTTATTTATTATATTTCTATACTGCCCTTCCGTGAGGCTTAGGGCAGTTTATACAAAACGTGAATATACATAGAATCATAGTATCAGTAACAACAGCAACAGTCACAACAGTGGCTTCCAAGTTGAACCGCAGGGATTATAACAATTTATGATAGAATAACTTTCATAAAGTCTAATTTAAGCACACAGGAAGGTCGGCTTAGGTTCAGATCATGTGTGTGGAGATGTCTGGAGAACCAGCGGATGAGCCCTAAAGGGGATCTTATCATCAACCGGAATTGCCACTCCCCCTCCCAACCCCACGGTCTGTGACTGATGGTGGATTGAGAACTTGGCAGGGGCTAGCTGCCGAAGGCAACTGTTTCGCTATCCCTGGTTCAGGTTTCCCGCATTCATGCCAGGTCTACCCCCTGATCTGCAAAGTAGGCTTGCAGAGTGGAGGCTTTATTGTTGATCGACCTGGCGTTGCATAGCATCAGTGTTGGAGGTCAGTTTTTCACCAGTGACTCCACCCTAGTGGCCTGAGAGATAGGGTGGAGGTTAGAAGGGGCTCGAGCATGATCATATCTCAAGCCCCTTTTGTCCAACCTCCTCCCACCATTGTCTCTGCCTCTTCCCCTTATTATTGAGATCCCTGACCCCCTTGGGTCCTCTTTTGTCATGACAATGATTGTTCTTGCCGTTTGTGGGCCATCCATGTCTGATGTTTTTCTGGCTGTTCTTGGGTGATCAACAGAAGAGAGCAGGGAACCTTTCTAAGGCAATATGTTTGTAATAATATATACAATGAGTAAATACAATTTCTTTTACATCTTTTATATACCAGAAGGAACAATCATAATGGCTTCTAGATCAATTCCGTTTTCATTGGCTTCATCAGTGGTTGAAACCTCCAATCCTCCAAAAACAGTTTGTAGTATCAAAGGTGGCAAAATCCTATTGCCTTTCCTTATATTACTGTTGTTAATATTTTAGTATCAATCGGCCATAGGCTCTCTAGGGTACTGTGGGGAATGCTAGTCAACGACTACTGTTAAGGGGAGTGGTTGTTTACTAGCATTCCCTGCAGTACCCTAGAGCAGGGGTAGTCCTCCAGATGTCAATGGACTACAATTCCCATGAGCCCCTGCCAGTATTGTAGTCCATGAACATCTGGAGGACCACAGGTTGACTACCCCTGCCCTAGAGAGCCTAGAGTGGTATCATCTGCATATCTGAGGTTGCTGATATTTCTCCCTGCTATCTTAATCCCAATTTGTGACTCATCTAACCCCGCCTTTCTCATGAAGTGCTCCATATCCAAGTTAAATAGGCAAGGTGACAGTATACAGCCTTGCTGCACTCCTTTCTCAATTTTGAACCAATCAGTTATTCCATGTTCAGTTCTCACTGTTGCATCTTGACCTGCATATAGGTTTCTCAAGAGACAGACAAGACGCTGTGGTATTCCCTTCTCTTTAAGAACTTGCCACAACTTCCCCTCTCTTTAAGAATTCGTGACTCTTATGAATCTCATAGGAGTCGGTAAAGTTACAGCAGAGGAAGTGCGAGCAGAGACTAAAAACACTTACTACCCCATGTATGACTCCTCCCCGGATTCATTTGCCAAAACAGTGATGGTCTGGCCAAGCAAAGTCAAATGAAACTCAACTCTTCCAAGATGAAGGTCCTGTGGTTGGGTAGGAAGGGGCCAAAACAGGAAGTGTGCTTGTCGTGCCTGGACAGAGTGCAACAGAAGATCTTGCACTCTGCTAGAGACTTGGGCACTATTCTTGATGCTTCTCTTTCAATGCAAAGGTAACTAAGGGTAGCCCAGTTGGCATTTTACCATTTATGCTAAAAGAGGCTACTAGTGCCCTTTCTGACCCTGGAACACCTGGTCATGGTGATCTATGTGACAGTGATCACCAGCCTAGATTTTGGTAACTCGTTCTACACAAGCCTGGTACAAAATGCAGCTACTAGTGTTCTCACTAGAACACCTTGGAGAGTCCCTATCCAGCCTGAGCTGAAACAGCTGCACTGGTTGCCAGTTGAATTCCAGGTCAAGTTCAAGGTTCTGTTTTTGAACTTTAAGGCCATTCCCAGTCTGCACCCAACAAATCTGAGGGACCGACTAACACCCTGTCAACAAGCAACAAGGGGCCGGGCTTTCAGTTAAACATGAGTCGCCGATGTGATCAGGTTGTGATTTTAGGCTGCATTAACAGAGGCATAGTAACCAACTGAACTATTAGTTTCACTCTATCCATGTCTCATCTAGAATACTGTGCCAAGCACTGAATGCCGCACATTAAGAGAATGTAGACAAACTAGAATGAGCTCTGAGAAGAAAACAAGGGAAGTTACAGGTCCAGAAAACAATAATGAACTGGTTATGTTTCAACTAAAGAATAGAAATGGGAGGAGGTGGGAATAATTCCTCTTTACAAACACCTGAAGAGGGCAAAGAAATGTTCTCCATTTCCTTTCCCTTTGCTCAGTTTGTTGTTTTTGCCTATGTAGTATGCACTTTTCATTTACTTGTTAATTTTTTCCCATTTCAAAATATGGTCACTTTGATTCTGTAAACCACATTAAACTAGTTCAGTACTCAATTACCTGGAACAAGGCAGGGCAAAGGGAGACTGTTAAGCCCTCCTTTCCTAGAGATCTCACATAAAATGAATTAGTTCCCTCAATAGCAATTTGGAGTGAGAAGGAGATACAAAACTGGTGCTTAGAGACTAAATATGAAAGGAACATGGCTGGAGATCCTCGGTCTGGACAAAGCCTCTGAAGATTGATATGTTGATAGTAGTATGTCCTAAAACAAAAATACAGAGTAGAAGAGGATCTAGGTGCTCAGGGCTGAATACCTTAACTGAATAACTTGCTCACTCCCCATGGTACAGAAATAGACACTGCGGCGGCTTGTGTCAACCACAGTACTAATGGTGAGACTAGTCTGACAATGGCCTAGGGCAGCAGGCTCTCTCACAATGGAAATCCATCAAGAATGGACAGCTGTCTATCAGAGATGACCTAACTTTATATTATGGACACCGAGTTCATGGCTACAACCATTCTGAAATCACTTCAATTAGAGGTTTTCTCCTCCAGGCATTCAAGCAGCACCCCTTTCATTCTCTTGTTGTGAACTCAACGGCCATTCTTTTATGCTAGAATACAAAAAAGAAATCAAAAGAGAATGCCAGCAAATCTATCATCCAGGATGATAGCAAATCCAGGATACAGGTTCCTGCCACTTAAAACAAAATCAATAGCTGGATTACCAACTGGTGGCAAAGCAGTCCTCACTGTATAGTAACTGCACTATTAGCTGTGGTGTATTTTCTTTTGCTACTTCTATTAAAGCGGGGTATGAATATTTTGTTCAACTAAGGATGCACTTCAGATATGTCTTCCTTTAAAAAAGAAAGAAAATGCATGCCATTTCTACCAAACTCAGCAACACTTTCCAGAGACCATGGGTACATACATACATGCTAAGTTACATGCAGGAGGGAATGGAGTCAATGGGAAACATGCCTTTCGCTGTAGCAGTATGACATTCACAAAAACATGATTTCATTGTAAAGTGAGGCAGTCACAGTTTTACTATGTAGGGGCATGTGCTGCTCACACCAGGACAGTGCTGCGATTACCACACTGGATTTAATCTCTGAACCATTTGCCTAATCAAAGAAAGTAAGTCAAGTGCATACCCCAACTTCAGGCACCATCCAGGTCAAATAAGTAGCAGGAACCTTCTCTCTGTCCTGTTAAGCCTGATGGTCAGAAAAGGGAACTAAAGACCATAGCTGATACTAAAGAACAGAGATGTGTTCAGATACTGAGGAGTACTCATGTTTAGTGAAACTTTGGCTACCCTGCTTTGAAGTAAAAGATAATTTTTAATTCTACTCAGGATATGCAGTGCATGTCTCCTTTACTTTATTTGAACAGCAATGCTGTGAAGGAGATTAGGTTGAGAGGTAACAACTGGCCTAAGGTCACTCATTTTATGATTGAGAAGGGATATGAACTCTCTCCCATTGTCGTCTGACTCTCTAACACAGCTTTTCTCAACTTTTTTACCATTGAGAAACCCCTAAAATAGTCTTCAGGCTTCAAGAAAACCCAGAAGTGGTGCACTTTGGCAGAGTGTGATTGAGAAGCATAGCTGCATACACACCAACCTGGAGTCCCTCCTCTTCACACCCCCTCCAGGCCCATCACTGACCATTATGGGAGAAGTGGGTGGGTAGATATGACCGTATATGGTCATATCAACCAATAAGTATTAACTCCCACCCATTGGGAAACCCTTTGGGTCTACCTAGAAACAGCAGGGTTTTATGAAACCCTGGATGAGAATGCCTGCACTATACTATACCAGTTCTCACCTAAGTTGTTTCTGTAGAATCTTACACTGCTACTCAAACAGATACCTCAATACTAAGTTGATTACACATAAATGCTATGCTTGCTTCACATGACACAACATTTTTCTACATAACTTTAATAGACAAAATTAGTACTCATTAATAGATTGGTAGAACCTCTTGTGGCGCAGAAATGCTGTCTGAAGCTGTCTGCCCATGAGGCTGGGAGTTCAATCCCAGCAGCCGGCTCAAGGTTGACTCAGCCTTCCATCCTCCCGAGGTCGGTAAAATTACCCAGCTTGCTGGGGGGTAAACGGTAATGACTGGGGAAGGCACTGGCAAACCACCCCATATTGAGTCTGCCATGAAAACGCTAGAGTAGCAGTCCCCAACCTTCTTGTAGTCGGGGACCGCCTCCGAGGGTGGGAGAGAGCCGGCAGCCCGGCCACAGCAGCTGCACGTAAACGTGCACGCGCAGTTGCCGCTCATGTCCATTTTCGCCACTAGGTGGCGCTAACAGGCAATTCGCAGAACAGCCGCATGTGCGTGTTTTCGCCAGCAGGGGGCGCAAACACACACGTGCGGCGGCTCCGCGTGTGCACGTTTGCGTCGCTGGCATGCCAGCGGCCGTGCCTGCCTCTTCCCCCCCTCTCGCTGAATGGGGGGGGGGTGAAGCCAGGCGCAGGCGGCCCGGTACCATGGCCTTAGCGGCCCGGTACCAGGCCGCGGACCGGGGGTTGAAGACCCCTGCGCTAGAGGGCGTCACCCCAAGGGTCAGACATGACTCGGTGCTAGCACAGGGGATACCTTTATCTTTACCTTTAATAGATTGGTAGAGGAGATGGAAACAGCAACAAAGGCAGAGGAGGAAACAAAACAAAATCAAAGATGGAGAAAGAGGGCCCGAGGATAGGAAGAAATGGCACATGAAGGAAAAGGAAAGTGTTAGTCATTGGAGATTCTCTGCTGAGGGGCATGGAACATCCCCTTAGCCTGAGAGAACTGTTACTTGCCAGAGGCAAAGATTAAAGATATTATGGATCAGATGCCAAAACTAATCAAACCTATGGATCATTGCCCATTTGTGATGGCCCACATATAAACAAACAACATAGGCTGACTATGAAGATCTTGGGAGACAGCTGAAACAAATAGGAGCATAAGCAGTCTTCTATCCTGCCTGTAAGGGGAATAGGAATGAGTTGGGAGCTGATAACAGAGGTGAATCTCTGGCAGCAATGGTGGTGCCAGCAGGTGGGATTTTAATTCTGGGACCATGGGCTTCGCTTATCCAAGTTGGGAAAGAATGTCTTTGGCAGAAACCTATGGAGATTCATCAGGAGAGCTTTAAACTGAAGTCATAAGGGGAAGGAGATGTCCAACATACAATTTCTAATGTAGGCACGCAAACAGCAGCAGCCCACCTGGGGGTGGGTCAAAAGGAACCAAAGTTAAGAGGCTTAAGGTGCCTATATACCAATGCCCAAAGAAAGGGCAATAAATAGAAAGAACTTGAGCTTCTCATGCAGGAAGTGAAATATTTAGTTGGCGTAACAGAGACTTGATGGAATGATTCCCACGACTGGAATGCAGCAGTGGGTGGATATGAGTAGTTAAAAAGAAACAGAAAATGTTGGAGAAGAGGTGGAGTGGTGCTGTATGTGAGGAGGGAGCTTGCCTGTCAGGAAATACAATAGGAGGAAAAGTGACAATCCAGTGGAAAGTATCTGGTAAAGATGAGAAGAAAAAACTGGAGTATAGTGGTTGATGTCTGCTACAGAGTGTCTGACCAGGGTGAGGACATGGATGCTGTCTTCTTTGAGTAGCCTGATAGAGTATCCAGACAACAGAACCTTGTAATTATGGGTGACTTCAATTTCCCTGATGTGAGCTGGTAAATAAACTCTGCAGAGCGTTCAAAATCATATAAGTTTCTGACCTATCTGACCAACAGTTTCATTTATCAAATGGTGGAAGAACCTATGAGATGCATGGCCACACTCAACTTAATACTGACCAACAGGGAACAGCTGGTGAACGGGGTGAAGGAGGTGGGGACCCTAGAGGAAGTGACCATGTCCTTCTAAAATTCCTTTTGAGATTGGGGGGGGGGGATTCCAAGAATATTCATAGTCGGATGTTAGTCTTTCACAGTCAATATTGTTGACCTGCATTTCAGTAAGGCTTTCCCCCATGATGTTTTGATGGATTTTCAGATGATTAGATGAAGAAGAAGAAGAAGAGTTGGTTCTTATATGCCACTTCTCCCTACCCGGAGAAGGCTCAAAGCAGCTTACAGTCTCCTTCCCATTCCTCTCCCCACAACAGTCACCCTTTGGGGTGGGTGAGGCTGAGAGAGCCCTGATATCACTGCTCGATCAGAACAATTTTATCAGTGCCGTGGCGAGCCCAAGGTCACCCAGTTGGTTGCATGTGGGGGAGTGCAGAATTGAACCTGGCATGCCAGATTAGAAGTCCGCACTCCTAACCACTACCCCAAACTGGCTCTCCATTCAAAAAAGATGGTCAGGGAACTGTTAGAAAACCACACCCAAAGAGTAGTTGTCAATAATGTTTCATCGGATTTGGAGGGAGGTGAGAAGTGGGATGTCACAGGGTACTCGGTCTGTGTCTGGTACCTTTCAATATTTTTATCAATGATCTTGATGGATGAGGGGGTGGGGGACTACTCATTAAATCTGCAGATGACACAAAATTGGGACGAGGAGCAAACACCATAGAAGTTCAACAAGATCTGAACATTATTATTATTATTATTATTATTATTATTATTATTATTATTGGAAAAGTGGGCAAATGAGAACAAGATGCAGGTCAATAAGGAGAAATGCAGAGTTCTACATCAGGGTCGCAAAAATGAGAAGCATGCATACTGGATGGGAGAAAGACTTCTCAATAGCAGTGGGTGTGAACAAGATCTTGGGGTACTTGTGGACTGTCAGCAGAAAATTAAGTCTGGATCCAATCCCTAGAGCTGAGCAGTTTTCACTTTATCAAGAACGGGATATTTATCACCAATCAATAGTTAAGTGTTCCAAAAATGCATCTTCAGAGCAGAGGGAATGTCCTCCTCCCTAGAAGTAGAAACCATTTAAATCCAGTTAGCCTCCTGACTTGCTGCTAAAAGCCAATATTAACAACAGTTGAGAATCTGAATGATAAATCATGCAAGTCCAGACAATAGGTCTACCACGGAGGGCTGCAATAACAGAAGATCATTTAAGCAACTTCAAATCAATAGGGCTACAAAATCCATTCTTGCATGCAATTGTTGAAAAGTGGTTTCCAGACTATAAATGTTTTGTCTTCAAAATACTCACCAAACACATCACAGCAAGTTACAGACCTACCTCAGTATCATAAGGGCAAGATGTGAAGCAGCCCCATGAGAAAATGGAAGAACTCACATGTACAGCTTTGCACAGACACAATGTTGGCAGATAAATTAGCATTTTTTCATCGCTATTGCTGCACAGTCCGCACAAATATGGATTGTAGCCAATTGTACAAATGATTTATCTGCTTGTGGTCATGTCATCTGTCTACCACTGAAAAAGGAGATGAACTCCCAAGTTCTAGTATTTTGGATAGGGAATGACATGTCTTTCCCATCCTCTAACAATAACTATGCATGGATTTTTATGCCTAAACACTTTAAATCCCACTTCTGTGCACCATAGCCCCAGATATAACAAAAAAGAAGGCCCCTTTAGAAATTTGGACTCTCTGATACCAGACAGCTTCTCAAAAGGTGTTGGAATGGTTTTCAAAGTTACACTGAAGCTTCCAGGCACTGCCAGTTATTCTAGTCAAGCAGTTATTAATGTGGACCATTTGCCCTCCTCAAGGCACACCCTTTAGACTTAGGAGACTTCAGACTTGGGGGAGAGGAAAGAGGCAGAGAAAACTTCAGGCAGCTCTCCTTCCATCTGCAATGGCTTTTGATATAAGAGAAAAGAGTACTGCTGACCTCCATCTGAGAATAAGATAGTGGTGGAAAGTTCCATCTAGTCACAGTTCACTTACGGAGAACTCCTGGGATTTTCAAGGCAAGAGACATTTAGAGGTGGTCTGCCACTTTCTGCCTCTGCATCATGACCCAAGTATTTCTTGGAGACTTCTCATCTAACCTTGCTTAGCTTTTGAGATCAGGACATGTTCCTAAACTTCTTTCTCAGGAGTCAAAGTAAATAGGAATAAAGCCTAGCATTAAGGAGTTCACTAAGAGATATCAGGCACAAGGCTCTCAAACAAATTTATCTGACGTGCTGATTTTATGTCCTATTTTTGTTACTTGTGAATTTGAGGGAAGTCAATGAAACAGATGTGGATTCAAGATTAAGAACCACTACTCTACTCGGACAAACCATCATCCAAGTCTCTTTGTCAACTGAGAATTATAACTGTCTTGCAAGTAACATTATAACAATTTAACTTATGCTAATGCAGGCCTTGATGAATTTTCCTTGGCTCTAAGAACCAGCCCCACAATTTTTCAGTTTTCAGTGTTTCACATATTACTATTTCCTAATTATTGTACAACAAAATCTAACCCTAATTTCTTGACAAATTTTCATAATTTTATTAAAGGTATATGGGAAAAACATTTTATTCACCAATGTTGTAATGTGTAAAATTCACATATAAACACTGACAAGAAGTTAAATAAATGTTATCTTTATGCTATACAAAGAAATATATTTTGATGTGAAATGTGGTGCATTATAGCTATTTCCATGTCCTAATTATTTCCATGTCTTAACTTAAGAAGTAAGGAAACCTGGCTGCAGCCAGTATTACACTAAATACACAATTAATCCTCTTATTTACACTTCTCCTTTCCAGCTAGCCCAATTCACCTTATAACTGCAGGTCTAAAAGCTGAGTTAGCACAGATTTATATTCTGCTATATTTTGAATGGAACACGGTAGTAACAATGCTTGATTTCTATTATGAACTCTTCAAAAGACAAAGAAAAATGACATATTATTTAAACTTTTTCCAACTGTGTCATCTTCCACACACAAAAATATATCAGAAACCATCAGACTAGGAGGTGAAAGTATCACAGTCAGAAAAGCAGAAAACACAAACCATCTATTCCATCGATCTCCTCAGCCTTGTCTCCAATACTTGATAATAATAATGGGTAAATTCCTTTTAGGTTTCTTCAACAGCAGTAGGGCAGAATGTGTTTGTGCATGCACACACAAACACATACACCCTTGCTGGCATTTGTGGTTTCTTAAGAATCCTGGGAATCTAAGAATTTTACACCTTTAAAAAAACCCTTCTGTCAGATGACAGATGCATTTCAAAAAATTACTACAGGTACTTCCACTTTAGGGACCATTTGTGTTGTCCAGCCAACCGTAGATCCATTTTAGTCTGTGTTCTGGCCCAGGCTCAGCATGGAAACTGCCTACCTTGGATGATTATGCACTAGTCTTCCCCTTCACTTCTACCCTGCATTCTTATCAGGTGGGTTTCTCCTTTCTGCATGCCAGCTCACTGGCACTTTGCAGAGATTTCAAGATCTCATTTTCCTTCTGCACAGATTTTGCTCCCTTCAGCAGTCATTTCGTTTTCCCTTCGCTGTATGTCAGGTTTATTTAAAAGTGCAATCTCTCCACTTCTCTCCCCTTCCCTTCGCCTTGGGACCACATACCCTTTTCCTGCCCCTGGGAGGCCAACAAGAGCACCAAGTCTAAATGTGCACACACACTTGCGCTCCCTCTCTCTTTTTACAGATGGCTTTGACTGTGCTCCTTGCAGAAACTGAAAGTAATCAGTTTAAGGCTTGGCATTGCTGGAAATAAAGGCTTTGGATTTTTTTTGGAGGGGGCACTTACAGGAGCTGTGATCCTTTTGCAGCCAATTAAAAGGGGCAACACCAGGTAGCCAAGGAGGGGAGGAAGAGAGAAAGAGTGCACAGGAGCTATGATCACTGGATATATATACAAGCTGAAACTTTTGGTTATAAATTGGCTGTAATAAAATTCAGGCACAAGCTTGACCCATTTGTCCTGCTTTGCTTGTTGGGGAATAGAACATATACTATGGGATTCTAAGAGGGAAAAAATGTGCAGACTGCAGTCACATGATGCAAATTAAACCTACTTAAAGCTATACTGAGTTCCATTCAGTGATAATCTGTAGTAAGGTATGTGCAGAAAAAGGCCCTTGACAACACTCACCAGGAAACAGGCAGGGTGCATCAAACCCTTTCTTCTCTCTACAGCTAGTGATGTCCTCGATTGCATGCCCAGGCTGACACCTTACCCCATTGAACAAGTTTCAGAATGCAGACTGTGGACTTTATTTCTACACTGCAGCATTTTTAATTTAAGATATTTCGGTAACACATTTCTACCAAAAAAGGGTACGCAAGGAAGCAAGCATCAAAAGATCAAAACATTAAAACTTGTCAAAATTAAAGTATTAAAACATTTAAAATTCAGTACATATATTTTAACAAATAAAAGCATGAGCATACAAATACATAACACCACAGCTACAGAAAGGGCCAATAGCAGTTATTGGGGGGGGGGGTGAAACAAAACAAATGCATCCACCCACTGGTAGAAGACAACAATAGAGAGAAACAGATGAATCTTCCCAAGGGAGAAGCTTCAAAATTTTGGCACCACAACCAAGAAGTCCCCTTTTTAGGTTGCATCCCATTTAACTTCAGTTGGCAGAGGCACCTGAAGCAGGGCCCTCTGAAAATGACCTGAGTGGCAGATTGGTTTATACAGGAAAAGCCGGTCCTTCAGATATGCTAGCCCCAAGCCATACAGAGCTTTAAACCTTGAACGGAACCCAAAAGCAAATTGAGAACCAATGTAGTAGGACAGGAAAATTCTGGACTGATATGGTCTCTACAATCCACTCCAGTCCACATTGTGACAGCAGCATTCTATACCAATAGTGGCTTCTGGACAGTCTTGAAGGGCAGCCCCATTTTGAGAGCACTGCCATAATCTAATCCACACATTTATACTATAGGTCTCTTTTTTGTCCCCTTGCCTATGCCATGCTATTTCACATCTACATGAAACCATAACAAGATGTCACAGACTAGGAATACATTAGGACACCCTCTAATCTTTTTCATTTAAAAAATGCCAGTCAATGCTAAACCAGTGATTATTGGTTAATGATTTCAGTCAGTCTTTATTACAGCTCACAGGCTGTTTAGAAGCAGAGTAAAAACTAATAAAAATTAATTCATCAGCATAAAATTTCTCCAAACATCATTCATCCAAATATATGTAACAAGCTAATAAACTGAAGCTTAATCCATACCTCATGGAGAATGCTGACAATGCATAGTTCTGCTGACCACAGAGATAGTATTAAACTTGCTTTAGACAGGGTTGCAGCGTCCCCAAAAGCTTGGGAATATTAACAGAGCCAACCCTTCTTGTGGCCTATCAGGTAGCATCCATGACATGAAGCAGCATAACCAAGTTTGAGTCCAGTGGCACCACTTAGATGAAGTGGCATAGTTTGCTAATAGTGGCCCCCTTCTGGATAATAACAGCATTGCCATAATTTGGTATCTTCTTTCAGAATAAAGGACTTCAGGGACATGAGGCTGCCTCTGAGCAGTATTTGGAAACTACAGGCTTTTCTGTTTACTGGGATTCACAGGTCTGAATATGCTTTGACAATGTTTTGTAATTACCAGTATAATTCCTATCTGTTAAGATTTGGTTTTGACCCCCCCCCCCAAAAAAAAACAAACTGTAAACTGCTTGGGATCAGTGTGCCCAAAAGATTGCTTCTCCTGTATGTACCTGTCTGTATAGAGACAATGCTCCAAGTCCCCTTGCCTTCAAATATCAGACAGGTGACAACAGAAATCAGAACTTTTTTCTGTGGTAGTGCCCTTTGAATACTTCCCCCTAAAATGTTAGCAGGGCATAAACTTTACTGTTGTTTAGGCACTGGGTTAAAATGTTTTATTTGGGGGATAATTCTGCTGCTTGTGTTTTAATTGATTAGATGTTTTAACTCTTGTATGTCAGTTTTACTGTTTATTTTAAATGGCTGTATACTGTTTAGGAGGCTTGAAATACCAAGTTAGGACAGGAATGTTTCAAATACACAGATGTGGTAAAATTTCTCTCTCATCATGGATGGAAGCCTGAAGTGAGGAAACAATCATTTTGAATTTGCTATTACAGACTCAATTCCTATTTTAGCACCAGACTAAATAAATGTTGACACCTGCAGTGTTAAGCAAAGGATTCTGTCGTTGCTTGCAGATGCCACAGCTGTAAAGCATATGATACAGATGCAAAGAAAAGGAACTGCTATTACACTTTAGTTCCCATTCCTAAATAATGCAAGATTATTTGGGCATTCTATTGGGCTTTCTGGAGTATTTAATTTTTAACAAATAAAGGCTGGAATTCTCTCTATGAAACACAATATATCTAACCTAACAATATATACCTTCTAGACTAGATAAAAGTTGCTAGAGAATATGAAAAAGGAAAACACTTCACTTTCTTTGCAGGAAAATTACAGAAGAAAAATATTAACAGGGGTTGCTAAACGAATGCAACTTCCTACAATTAACACATTTTTATGCACACTATAAATCAGAAGATAACATCATCTTATTTGACACTACTGGTACTAAATTATACTGTTAGAGAAACAAAGCCAAACATATACCACAAGTAATTCTTATAAAACAAAAACTCAGATATCCTGAATGCAACAGTTTATCAGCGTGTCACAGTTTTAAAGTCAAGCTATGCATACAGAACAGTTTTACATACAGAAAAAAACACACTGCAGTCAACAAGAAATGGACTGTAAAATAATTCAAATGTTCAGCACTATTCACAACCACACTGTGACAGAACTTGCTTGAATTCTAACTAGAATTTTTTTTGTACACTGGCTCCCCAAGACAATAAAACAGGATCATTAACCTCAGTATTATAGTGGTAAACTTCACAAACCTAACAAAAGAGTACAGCATAAACCCTTCTATTTTGATAGACTATATTTCACCTTTGTGTGAAGGCTTCAACTGAAAGCCTGCACTGCTTCTGAATAAACTTCTTTAAAATAATTACAGCCTGAATACAAACAACACTGTTCTAGTAAGCTAAAACAGCAACTGGGAGAGCATTTCTCAAGCACTGTAATACTTTTAAGCCTAGGGACGTTTCTCATGTGGGATGACTTAACATACAACTGACCCATTCTCAAACTATTTGTGACATGCACAAATATTAGACAGGATGGAGAAAAGAAATAGAACATATTTGGTAATTTTACATTCATGTAACTGATCCATGTAAGCTTTGTGTGAAATATCACAGAACCTGGAAAATATCTCAATTTGCATCCTACAATATATAATAGTAAAACAAGTCTTCATCTTAGGGCACAAAGCAAGAGTTGCCACCATATTATTTGAAGGCCATCTGCTCTCAGTCCACTTTGCTGATAAATATTTCTACCTGGATTCTGAACCAGTACCAAGATAGACTGCAAATCAAAGCACAATGGCTAGAAAAGAGACACTACTGAAAACTTATTTCCTTATAAACACACCTAGGATAGGACCTTTTAGATTCTATCACAGTTTAAGATCTAAGATCTACAAATAAACCCTTGACAAAATAGCAAGAATAGACGAAGAAGAAGAGTTGGTTCTTATATGCCGCTTTTCTCTACCCGAAGGAGGCTCAAAGCGGCTTACAGTCGCCTTCCCTTTCCTCTCCCCACAACAGACACCCTGTGAGGTGGGTGAGGCGGAGAGAGCCCTGAATTCACTGCTCGGTCAGAACAATTTTATCAGCGCCATGGTGAGCCCAAGGTCACCCAGCTGGTTGCACGTGGGGGAGTGCAGAATCGAACCTGGCATGCCAGATTAGAAGTCCACACTCCTAGCCACTACACCAAACTGACTCTCTACACCAAATAGGAAATTCATATTGAATATTTTCTACAGAAACAACACTATTGTCAAAACGAGAAATCGATGTGTAAGCTTATAAAGAACTCTTGCCATTATTTCACTTATGCCAGAAAAAAATAGAGAGAAGTAATAGTGACCATGACAACTTTATGTTGAAAGTCAATAAATATATCATAGTCAGCTATCAAACCAGTATATCCCAATTACCTCCATGGATGAGTTAAATTCTGTTGTAACAGATAAGTGGACAACCACATCCATAGTACAGGATGGTGAGGAAAGAAGATTCTGCTAGCTGGGCGGCTAGAAGCTATTAAATAACATCTTGCTGTGTTTGTTCTCTGCTGCTCTGCTCACATATAAGCATAGCCAGGTGTGACCTGAAGAGCTCTTCAGCTCTTAGCTCAAGACCTGTCAACTAGGGATGGGCAGAAGACTGGCTAACAGACAGAGCAGGAAGACGTGCTTGGCCACCTCTCTCTACCCTATTTTCCTGTTGGTTTCTTCTGTACCGTAAGATGCTTTGGGTACCCCTTGAGAGGGTGAAAACGAGATATTAAAACAGAAAAATGAACAGATCTTTGGGCCTGCTAAAATAAATGCATCCAACAGTTTTCAATACCTTCTTTTTCTATAAACAATGTAAAGGCAGGACATGCCATATCGCCTTTAAATTTTTATATTATTCTAGTAATAACATGGCCATGTGAAGCTTTAAAACATCCAAATACAACATTTTAGCCAAGGTTTTTTCCTAATCAAATATTTCATTTCAAGTATATGTTGCTATTCCAACTCACTACATGTTTACTTCCTTTCATGTAACTGACTATTTACCATTCATTCCTCTGACAAAAAGGGGGAGTGTACCACCTAGGGACAATGCTGAGGTGAAGGCAAAAGCCATTTCAATCCACAGATATTGGGGTGACACCATTCATGAGGAAAGGAACCTTCCAGAAGTATGTCTTCCACCTTCCTAGTATCATTCAAGAAACACACACTCTCTCACCAAGAACCCCTGCCCACAACAATTGTAGCTATTTATTAGCAACCAGTTTACAACATTATCTCTATTATACTCTAAGGAATGGAAGCAGAGATGAAATATAGAGAGGAACAGACGGCTATCGACAGTATTCAAAGCAGGATAGCCACCTTGAAGTGCTATCATAAGAACACATATACCCTTGAAGTCAAAGGACTTAATAGGGTACAACTCCAAATAGGATGGCACTGTTGAGAAAGACAGCAATAAAAAAGTAGTCAGCCTCCTTTTCAAAAGTATTTCTGAATATATGCTTTTCACCTCTCCCATATAAATGAAAGCCTTCATATAGCAGATAAAAGGTCAATGGCCATGGTGGGCATAAAACCTGTCAATAGCTCATATCCCTCAGATGGATGAAAATGGCATCTGTGTAGAGGGGTATTATGTGAATAGATCTTAAACTTATTGTGCCTTACAATATAGGGGAATCTCTCCATGGCCTACCTGCTGTAAGAATGGGCATTTCACTAGCTTTAAACAAGGAATACTTGGGGACAGGCACCCAATGTTTCATAGAAGCATGATTATATTCACAGCTCAGGTATTGCTTCACATCAAAGGAAAATAATGAAAAATATATTACCACAGCACAACAGTTCAGCAAACGTGATCAAGAACAACCACACCTTGACATTTTAAAGTCACTAACCTCAATAATAAAGCAATCAATAGTTTGTATTCAGTTCAGTTATAAAGGGCTTTAATAGATTCTACAACACCCTGACCTTAGTCATTTAAATCCTATTCAGTTCTTACCATGAGAAGCCCACTATCCACTTCCTCTTAAGCAGCAAACAAAAACTTCTAAGTGTGGCTTTGGAAGAGAAGGGGCGCACATCACTTAAGAAATGCTTACACAGCCTTGTATTAGAGTATTTTTAGCTGGTCACCATTTAAATTGCTGGTTTATTATTGGCTATTTTGTGCTTTCATTCTTTTGTACTGATCTGGCTAGCCACCTTAAACACTTTTTAATATTAGGAGATTCATATATATATTTTAAATAAAAGAAAAATGTTTACTTGCTTGCAGACTGTTTAGCTATACATATATAATATACATCTTTAGAGAAACACACATGAAAGCATTTGAAAAGCCATTCATCATTCACAAAACTGTTTCAGCCTACAGGCTTATTCTTGTATACAAGTACATTTAATGTCAAGTAAATTTCAAATAAATTGCTCTTACCTGTATATCCTGCCCACCAGCCCCATGATGCCACCATAGCTAGAAGCCATTTAAATAATATTCCTTCAATATACCAGAATAGTTTACTATCCAACAATCGGAGAGGTTGCAGTACTATTAAATATAGAACGTAGGACGGAATAGCAACAAGGTTATTAGCAACCATGAAGCCAAATCTTAAGAGTGCTTTCAGAAACATAAAGCCCACCCTTTGGGCCTGTTCTAAAGTCACAGCCATCCTCTTCACACTGGGGTCTGTAGTCTTTTCCTATAGGAGAAGAAAGAGAGAAATTATTCAACACAAGGAACAGCTTTCTTCTTAATAACAGGCTTTTAACAACGGGCTGTTTATTTTGCAAGTGTCCCGTCATTTTTGTAGAGGACTGTCCTGTTTTCACACATGTCCTCTTCATACGTGAATATTGTCATACAAAGTTGCCTTATACCAAGTTAGACCATCTAACTCAACACTGGCAACAAATCTCCAGGGTAGGGAGGTGTCCTTCCCAGCTGCCTAAGATCCTTTAGCCAGAAATACCAAGAGACTGACATTCAAAGTATGCACTACTGAGTCACAACTGAGCCATAATGATCTCCAAATCTTCAAGTTACATCTGTCTTTGAAATACATGTCTTAACATTTCATCCTAAACTGCTACATAGAATACAATCAATCTTACTTTTAACACAACCAAAAAGATACACCAAAAGCTATCAATGAGAGTATATGCTTATGCAATTAAAAGGAAAGCTCCCACAACTCTTCATCGCAAACTTGAGATTTCAGAGGGTTTTTTCGTTATTGATAACACAAGTGAATAGACTATAAATTCAGTACATCCTTATTCAGTGTTGTAAGCTGATATCAAAGAAACAGATTCCCTTTGCTTAGACTACACTGGAATGTGACTAAAGGATGGTCAGCCCGAGGAACAGAATTCCCCTTGCTTTCCCCCACAAAGGAATGAATGATTTGTCAGAGGTCAAGAGCTAGGAGATATTTAACTCTTCTATAGTTCCAAACCAAGAACAAATATTTTTGCAATCAAGGGGAGCTGGTCAACATACCTTTAAGAACCAGAACTGCTTAGCTAGACTACAAGTTACACATGAAATAAAGCTATACTAGGTGATAACAGGACAATATAGAAAGGGTGGGGGAGAGAAATGTGTAGGATTATTGGTTGGAAATGGGTAACAAAAAAGAAAGGGAATGAGAGAGAGGGAAGGGCAGAGGGATGTTAACACCACTGGTCTGTAGAGGAGAGGGAGAAATCGCTAGGAGGAAGCAGAGGGATACTGGCGAATCACAAGGCTGCGTCCAGCCAACGGGGCTGCTTCACTCACCTTCTGCTGCGCAGAGGAAAGAAAGAGGCAGGGCCGGGGGAAGTGGGCCCGGTGGCGGCGGCGGCGTGTGGCCGGGTCGGCGGCTGCTGGCGAAGGAGGAGGTGGCGGCAGTAGCGGCGGCGACGGCGGTGGCGGCAGCAGCAGCTCTGATGGGAGGGCGGCGGGCTCATGGACACGAAGGTGGCTGGCCTGGCCCCAACGTAACGGGCTGGGAGCGCTCGGCGGCTCCCTATTTCCTCTGCCGCTGCCTGCGGGGAGAAAGACGGGCTAGGAGCGACGGGGCCAGAAGCGGCATCCACGGCGGGGCCGCTACCCGATCAGGGGAAATGCACGCAAGACGACTCGTTCCGCTTTGTGGCTAAATCCGCCGCCACCACTGCCGCCTCCTCCAGAGGCGGCTTTTCAGGGCCTAACGCGCCTCCCTCCCCGGGAGAAGGGGCTGGACTCCAGGGCCGCCGCCGCCACCCCGCGGCGGGTGTGTCCCCCACACCCTTCCTGGGAAGGAAGTGCAAAGCGCCTTTCAGTGCCAAAGGGCAACGGCAGCGAGCAGCTCTGGGGCTCCCCCTGCACGGTTCTCCGCGTGGGGAGCAAGGCAAGGTCTCACTCCGCCTTTGCGCCTGGAACTTGCTTCGGGGGGACGTGATGGGGATCTCTGGCAAGAAGCAGCGGGAAAGAGAAACGCGAGGCTCCGGTCCAGCCGAGCTCCAAGCGGGGGAAGCCACCGCTCTGCCCCTCCCGCCTCCAAGAGAACGGGGGGAGTTGGGTCGCGCCAAGATTCTGAGTGGGGCGGGGGACCCCCTTAAAAGTCTACGGGAGAGCCGCAACGACCCCCCTTTGCCCCGCCACCCCAGCACACAGGAGCATCTTACGCCGAAGGAGGGTCTCTCGGGGACATGCCCGACTGGAGAAGAGAGGCGACGGGGAGGGAGAGCGCGGAAGCCCCCCTCAAGTGCATGCCCAAGCCTCCGCGCAAGACTAGCGCCAAGGGCAAGGGCGGGGTGGCCTCGTGCCCTCCTCAGGCATGGGGAAGGGGGGGGGACTCCATCTGCTTCTAGCGGGGAAGCGTCCGGAGTTCCTCTTGTTCCCCCAGCGGCCCCAGTAGAGCCTCTCCTCCTCTGCCCGGGGACGGGGGGTTGTCTTAGGAAGTGGCCACGGAGGCGGAGGGCTCGGGGATCTCTCAAGGGCACCAGCAGAGACTCCGTCGCCCTTTCCGCTCCAAAAACAGGGCAGCAAAAGGGCGCTAACTCCACTTCGCAAGCCCGCGGTCAGTACAGGGGGGCTCCTCAGACAGGCGCCAGGGGGCGACGCCGTCCCTCCGTTCACCGGGAGGGGGAAAGAGAAGGCCCGCGCACCGCCGACAGGAGCCCTTCCCTTCGCCCCTGTCTCCCAAGGGCCCCCCGCCCCAAAGAGCTCCCGCAGGGCACTCCGCCTTTGCCGAGCCATCCCTCCCCTTCAGCCCGCGAAGGGGGATCCCGGCGGCGCCCACTAGAGACCGGCCAGGGAGGGAGGGAGGCAGGGGGCCTCAAGGGCGCCGCGGGCCTCGCCCCCCCCCCCCGCGAGGACAGGCGCCCACTCGGAAGGGGGAAGGGAAGGGAAGGGGGGCGGTTCTCCATACCTCCGTCTGGCCGGCTCTTTCTTCGGGGCCGGTCCCGACAAGCCTGCGAGATTCATAGCGGCGGCGGCACGACCGAGGCTGCCCGGGCCCTGCGTCCCCTCGCCTGCCCCTGCTGCTGGGCAGAGGCTGCGCCGTGACCGCTCCTCGCCGCCTCCTCCTGGGCTGCCGCCGCTCCCTCGCCTCGGCCACTCTCGCTTTCTCTCTCTCTCTCTCTCTGGCTCCCGAGGAGATGGAAGCGGCGACGAGAAGCAGGAGCGGGTCCCTCACTGCAGCAAGCGCCGCTCCCTCCGGCCGACAGCTCCCTCTAACGAGCCCAGGCAGGCAGGCAGGCAGGCGTCGTCCGTCACTCCGCCCGCCCGCCCGCCAGTCAGCCAAGCCCCCGGCGGGGCGGGCCGGACCGGGCCTCAATAGGCCTCCTCCCTCAGCCCCGACCGGAAAAGACGGTGAGAGCGGATCGCACTGATCGGGACAATATCCTCACACACTCACGCACACCCAAAAAAGGGGGGTGATGCAGTGCGATATGGGCATCCGTTGAAAACACCAAGGGATTTAGCAGCCCCCTCCCCCGCGCTTGAAGAAATGCGGAGGCAAGGGAGGGGGTAGTGGGCTCCTTGTAAGGCCTGGCATCACCAGTGTCTCCCATACACCTTGTTGGCGAATGAACATCGTTAAAAAGGCCTTAATTCCTTGGCTGCAAGAACATGGACGAGTGCCTGGTCTTCATTGAAAGGAAGTTATGTAGTAAATTGGACAGGAGTTTGGTATAACCTTAACGACTAACAAAATTTCAGAACAAAGTTTGAGTCCAGTGGTACCTTTAAGACCACACACACCCAGAATAGAACCACTGAACTCGCTTTGCAGCTTCAGACCTGCACAACTACTTATCTGAATAAAAACTGATTTTTGAAAGGGCTTAGTAAGTCATAGCTTGCTTCCTCTGATGCTTATAGCTGAGAAGGGTTCAAATTTTAAAAAGTTCGACTTCCCACTCCACCACATGCAGCCAGCCGGGTGACTTTGGGCCAGTCACAGTTCTCTCAGCCTCAACTACCTCACAGGATGCTTTTTGTGGGGAGAGGACAACTAGGTGATTATAAGCTGCTTTGAGACTCCTTCAGGTAGTAAAAATGGGGTACAAAAACCCAGCCTCTCTTCTACTAGAAATGGCCAATATACACTCTAAAGTCAAAGATAACAGCCAAAAAAAATGAATTTCAGAAAAATTGAAGCCATAAACCATGCTGAATGTAGGTAGGGTGGCTATACTGATGGCAGACAGCGGAACAGAAGCTGGGGAAGTACATAGGTGGGTAGTTTGTGAAGCAAACCAGGAAGAACTGGAGAACAGAAATGAAAGTACAAAGAGATACTGAACTGTGCATGTTGTGTGGGCAGGAACGGTAAAGTGGACAAAAAGGACCTGAGTGAAAACTTTTATTTATAATTTGGTTTATAGACCACCTCTCCTCAATGACGGACTTGGGGCGGTTTCCAACAATGGGGTACATTTAAAACTATAAAACTCTAAAAACATAATAAAGTACAGTTTGTTACATAGCCACCATTGAGTACCTGGCAAAATCAGTAATTCTGATGGTAGTGAAACTATCCCATATAGAGGAAGCTTCATATAGGGAGACCCAAGTGGTTCTAGATTAGCCTGGATTCAATTACAGGCCTGGTGGAAGAGTGTCATTTTCACACGGTTTTGGCACTGAGCTGGCAAGAAAAGAAACGTGGAAGAGTGTGATTAATTTTAATGTTTGCCTCAGTTTTAATATTTGCTATATTTTCATCTCGCTTTTTCTTTCCCAAACCTTCAAAAAGTCAAGTCAAATAAATTAATTCCCTGTTTTAACTGATCTAGGTTGTAGGTATTAGTCATGTTTATTAATAGTCACAGTTCCAGAGAAAACAATATACACATTTTAAAGACCTTTTTCGAAGTACTGTGCTGTGGTTTTTATTGCTATGTATAATCTCATCTTTAAAAGGTTATAATTATTGATAGATTTGTAGCTCTTCCATACTCTACATTGCATAATGTGGACATTAAATAGTATTTTGTGTGCAAACTATGCTAAAAGAAGGGCATTCTAATTCTGTTTTGCCTTGCAAACTAATATTCAGAATATTAAGTGTCTTTTTTAGAAATTAAAATGCATACCTTGCTGTTTAATCGCTGCACAATTATAGCCAAACTTTTATTTGTTTATCTTTCATTACATTATAAAGATGTGAGATTTTCTTTAAAATAGGAATGTAAAGAGTAGACAGAGAGGTGAGAAGAAACCAATTATGGCTGCACTGATTTCTGTTTAAATGCATATTGCAAAAGCCATAAGGCATTTCTTTAGGCCATTCTCAGAAAGAACAGCGGAAGAGAGCCAGGGAAGGAATCTAACACAATTCAATGTATAAGGTTTAAATGCTGATGTATAGATTCTATAGAATTCAAATGTAGCTCCATATTTTTAAAACATACCTTAGCACAAGTCAAAACCTTTAGTAATTTTAGATATTTAATTCTTAGTTTTAGATCTAAACTAGATGTGATGAGGAGTAGACATTAACAAGTCTGTCCTATTTACATCAGAAGTGGGAGCGTGGATGGGTATCCATTTTTACAGGCAATGAAGCACACACGTGAGGGAAGCTCAGTGAATTATTCCCCCGTTCCTGTGCTTTCCTGTACTGCTCTTGGTTATTTGAAATACTTGTTTCCCAACCCAGCTTTATCACTGGAAGCAAGCCAGGCAAAAAAGTACTTGAAGCAGTGGAGAACAGAAAGATGGGGTGGATGGGGAGGCTTTAGGATGTAATCCATTTCATTTTTTAAAAGTAGTCACACTGATTACTGGCTGTGTCACATCTAATTTGGCCTCAAATTACCTTATAGATGCAAATAAATATTTAAATATACTATTTTGCATCATTAGCTTTGCTTTAGGGATGGAGGCCAGTGATGGCAAACATGAGAGAAATCCAGATATGAATGCAGTTGCCTGTAAAGATACAAGAGTTAGAGTTAGATAAGGGTTCCAGAGGGTTACTGCTGATCTGAAGTAGAAGAACTCGCTATAAGTCCAGGAACATCTTAAAGACCAACAATACCTTCAGGGCATGAGCTTTTGAGGGTCAAAGCTCTGTGTCAGATACAAGTTGGAATGGGGATCAGTTTGGTTAGAGCTAGGAAGAAATGCTCAGGAGGGTAAATTTAGCATCTGTAGTGAGATAAGAATCCTGTGTCCTTATGCAAATCTGTAGGAGGCCCATTGTTCTGAATTTGTAAATGAACTCAAATTCAGGTTTCTCACAGCTGTAATCTCCCCTTGAAGTTTCTCTCTTTGAAGACTATTCCCTTGGGTCAGCAAGGACATGTCCTGGGAGATTAAAATCTCCCGTTCCTTTTGAGTGGTGCTTTTTGATGTCAGATTCAGGCCCATTTCTTCTTTTGCATAGGAACTGATCTGTTTGTTCATTGTAGAGAGTGGAAGAGCTTCTTTCCTATGCATCGAGATGATAAAATGGCATCAATACATCTCAAGCACAAGAGGGGTACACCCCTCCTTACCTACCTTTACGGGGCCTTCAGTAACTACCACCCCATCATCAACCTGACTGTGAATCTATCCACATAAGAAGTGCCTTTTTCAGGCACCACCATATAAATACATAATAGAAGCATAAAAGCCCATTTCTACCAGAAACTTACTGATCTCCAAAAATGCCTACATGCCTTCAGTCAACATCCTAAATGAATAAACAATTCATTGTCTCCAGCCAAGTTCCACATCTGTTTCAATCCCTCTGACAGTGATGCTCACTTCAGGGTGGTACAAAGTATGTTTTTTGAATTACAATATCCACCTATTGTAGTAAGGAAACAGATTGACAAAAGGATGATACCAAAGGATAACCTGCTGCAAAACAGGCCCCAAAGAAAAACAGGATGCTACTGGTGGTCACAGCTCAAACCAGCAACATGTCTTTAGTGACCTATACTGGACAATGATCCACTTCTCTCACTGGCAATGGGAGACAAACTTTTTGTTGCCCACAGACAGTCTCCTAATTGCAATCAACTTTATGCACTGGAGGTTTCATGCTGGGCTGCAGGCTGGAGTTTTAGTCGTGGCAGGTTGCCCCACTTCTTCCTGCACCCATAAGGGGGGAGCATTTGGCCTGGTGCACCTCATCCATCCCCGATTTGTGTTCCTGCACAGGAGCTGGGGCAGTGAAGTTCCCAGTGCATAAACGGTCATGGTCTGGAATCTTTTAGTAGCTTCTCACAAAACCCACAATTCAGGATGCCAGTTGTAGCATGTAAAACACTCAGCTACTTAGTCCTTATGGTTGAGGCCAGGGCAGCTCCCAGGTGTTTTCATCGGAGGATCCCCCTCCATGTTGACTGGGTCTGGCCCTCGCTCCTACTATAAAAGAACTGACCCTTGGGCTAAAGGGGGGGGGTAAGGGTTAGGGTGCCTATAGGATTGATTTGTCATCTAATTGTGAGAATTGTAATTGTTTTTATGGGATGTTTTAAGGATTTTATTGTATTTACTGATGTTGGAAACTGCCATGAGGCCATTGGAGAATGGTGGTATAAAAATCTTGTTGTTGTTGTTAGGTGCGAAGTCGTGTCCGACCCATCGCGACCCCATGGACAGTGATCCTCCAGGCCTTCCTGTCCTCTACCATTCCCTGGAGTCCATTTAAGTTTGCACCTACTGCTTCATCCAGCCACCTCATTCTCTGTCGTCCCCTTCTTCTTTTGCCCTCGATCGCTCCCAGCATTAGGCTCTTCTCCAAGGAGTCCTTCCTTCTCATGAGGCGGCCAAATTATTTGAGTTTCATCTTCAGGATCTGGCCTTCTAAAGAGCAGTCAGAGCTAATCTCCTCTAGGACAGAACGGTTTGTTCGCCTTGCAGTCCAAGGGACTCGCAAGAGTCTTCTCCAGCACCAGAGTTCAAAAGCCTCAATTCTTTGACGCTCGGCCTTCCTTATGGTCCAACTTTCGCAGCCATACATTGCAACTGGGAAGACCATAGCCTTGACTAAACGCACTTTTGTTGGCAGGGTGATGTCTCTGCTTTTTAGGATGCTGTCTAGATTTGCCATAGCTTTCCTCCCCAGGAGCAAGCGTCTTTTAATTTCTTTGCTGCAGTCCCCATCTGCAGTGATCTTGGAGCCCAGGAAAATAAAATCTGTCACTATCTCCATTTCTTCCCCATCTATTTGCCAGGAATTGAGAGGGCTGGATGCCATGACCTTTGTTTTCTTGATGTTGAGTTTCAAGCCAACTTTTGCACTCTCCTCCTTTACCCGCATCAACAGGCTCTTTAGTTCCTCTTCACTTTCTGCCATTAGAGTGGTATCATCTGCATATCTGAGGTTGTTGATATTTCTCCCCGCAATCTTGATCCCAATTTGTGACTCCTCTAATCCCGCCTTTCTCATGATGTGCTCCGCATACAAGTTAAATAGGCAAGGCAACAGTATACAGTTTTGAACCAATCAGTGATTCCATGTTCAGTTCTCACTGTTGCTTCTTGACCTGCATATAAATTTCTCAAGAGACAAATAAGATGCTCTGGTATTCCCATCTCTTTAACAACTTGCCACAATTTGTTGTGCTCCGCACAATCAAAGGCTTTAGCATAGTCAATGAAGCAGAAGTAGATGTTCGTCTGGAACTCCCTAGCTTTCTCCATGATCCACCGTATGTTGGCAATTTGATCTCTGATTCCTCTGCCTCTTCGAAATCCTGCCTGTACTTCTGGAAGTTCTCGGTCCACATATTGCTGGAGCCTAGCTTGTAGGATTTTGAGCATAACTTTGCTAGCATGAGAAATGAGTGCAATGGTGTGGTAGTTTGAACATTCTTTGGCATTGCCCTTCTTTGGGATTGGAATGTAAACTGACCTTTTCCAATCCTGTGGCCATTGTTGAGTTTTCCAAATTTGCTGGCATATTGAGTGTAGCACTTTTACCACCACTAGCTTTATTGTTGCTCAGACTTCCTAAGGCCGATTTGACTTCACATTCCAGGATGTCTGGCTCCAGGTCAGTAACTACCCCATTGTGGTCATCAGGGATATTAAGCTCGCTCTTGTATAGTTCTTCTGTATAATTTTGCCACCTTTGTTTAATCTCTTCTGCTTCTGTGAGGTCCCTACCATTTTGGTCCCTTATCATACCCATCTTTGCATGAAACGTTCTTTTCATATCTCCAATTTTCTTGAAAAGATCTCTGGTCCTCCCCATTCTATTGTTTTCTTCTATTTGTTTGCACTGTTCATTTAAGAAGGCATTCTTATATCTTCTAGCTTTTCTCTGGAATTCTGCATTCAATTGGGTGTATCTTTCTCTTTCTCCCTTGCCTTTCACTTCCCTTCTCTCCTTAGCTATTTGTAAAGCTTCCTCAGACAGCCATTTTGATTTCTTGCATTTCTTTTTATTTGGGATGGTTTTAGTTGCTACCTCTTGTACAATGCTGCGAACCTCCGTCCATAGTTCTTCAGGCACTCTATCAGATCTAATTCCTTAAATCTATTTGTCACCTCTACTGTATATTCGTCGGGGATATGATTTAGTTCATACCTGAGTGGCCTAGTGCTTTTCCCTACTTTCTTCAATTTAAGCCTAAATTTTGCAACAAGAAGCTGATGATCTGAACCACAATCAGCTCCTGGTCTTGTTTTTATTGACTGTATAGAACTTCTCCATCTTTGGCTGCAGAGCACATAGTCAATCTGATTTCTGTGTTGACCATCTGGTGATGTCCATGTGTAGAGTCGTCTCTTGGGTTGTTTGCTATGACCATTGCATTCTCTTGACAAAATTCTACCAGCCTGTGGCCTGCTTCATTTTATACTCTAAGGCCAAACTTGCCTGTTATCCTGGTTATCTTTTGGCTTCCTACTTTAGCATTCCAATCCCCCATGATGATAAGCACATCATTTTTTGGCGTGTTGTAGGGCTTCATAGAACTGGTCACCTTCATCCTCTTCAGCAGCAGTGGTTGGGGCATAGACCTGGATCACTGTGATGCTGAATGGTTTGCCTTGGATTTGAACTGAGATCATTCTGTCATTTTGGGGATTGTATCCCAAGACTGCTTTTCCTACTCTCTTATTGATTATGAAGGCTACTCCATTTCTTCTGCGAGATTCTTGTCCACAGTAGTATACCTGATGGTCATCTGAATTAAATTCACCCATTCCTGTCCATTTTAGTTCACTGATTCCTAAAATGTCGATGTTCAGTCTTGTCATTTCTTGTTTAACCACGTCCAGCTTGCCTTGATTCATGGATCTGATGTTCCAGGTTCCTATGGAATAAAAATCTTTACAGCATCGGACTGTCTTTTCGCCACCAGTTACTTCCACAACTGAGCGTCCTTTCGGCTTTGGCCCAGTCGCTTCATTCATTCTGGTGCTACTCGTACTAGCTGTCTATTCATCCCCAGTAGCATATTGGACACCTTCCGACCTGAGGGGCTCATCTTCCGGCGTCATATTGTTTTGCCTTTTAGAACTGTCCATAGAGTTTTCATGGCAAAGATACTGGAATGGTTTGCCATTTCCTTCTCCAGTGGATCATCTTTTGTCAGAGCTCTCAGCTTGGGTGGCCCTGCACGGCATAGTTCATAGCTTCACTGAACTACGCAAGCCCCCTTGCCACAGCAAGGCAGCGATCCTTGAAGAGGGTATAAAAATCTAGAAATAAATAAATAATATATCCTTCCTTACAATGATAGCCAGTTATGAACTGTCAACGGTGTTCAGTTCAGTTTAAGCATTAATACTGAGGAAGCACGGAGCTTCATTCTCACTTAGAAGAACATCGTTTCACTAGAGTTGGGGCAAAGACCAAGTATCTTTTGGAAGCAATAGATCTTTGTTCAGGTAAACATTTCATGTTCTGCGATAACCAAGTGGTTATTTAGTGGCTAATTTTCTTTTTTACAGAGTCCTTTTGTTTATTTTGCTACAAACTTGCCCCCAACCTTTAAGGAAAGGATAAAATCTAAATAAATCCACATCCAGAAATTAGATCTAGAATTAATTAAAATCACCTAAAAAACATCCAATAATATCAGCTAATTTTATTGTTTAATAGGTTTTAATGTTGTATTAATCATGAAATATTGTTTTATTGTTTTGTGAACTAATTGTTGTTCTATCAATCAGTTGTAAACCGTTCTGAGCTGGCTGTGCCAGGAGGTGCAGTGAATAAATAAATAAATAAATAAATAAATAAATAAATAAATAAATAAATAAATATTAGATTAGTGGGGCCATTCCGCACCAGGATCTATGTAGAAAATTGGTTGCAGAACGAAAAAACGCCATTTTAAATAGTGGAATTCGTCGTTATGCATACCTGACTTTGTAGTGGAATCCAGTTACGTTTCTATCGTTTCCCACAGGCACCGGACTCGGCAAAGATCGCTAGCCAGGAAGCGATATTGCCGAGCTTTGCCCCACCCCTGGCCGTCAATCAAACAAGCAGCCAATGGGCGGCCATTATCATGCTCCTAAAAAGCCCCTTTCCCTTTAAGGAAGGTTTAAAAAAAAAACACATTGCAACGAATCTGCGTTGATTCGTTGCAACGGAGAGACCCATCTAGCTAGCAGGTGGTGTTTGAGCTGCCGTTTCATCGTTGCCATGCTCCCCACGAGGGAAAAAAAAATACCCCCCCCCCGCACGGGCGCGATTTTTAGCCGAAAATAGAGTGAAAAATAAAGGGAAAACAAACCAGCAAACGGGGCTGTGTGTTGCTTGGTGCTTGGTGACTTTAAACAGCTCTGGGGAGGGACTGCAGCCGGGGAAGCCTCGCTGGGTAAATGAAGGCTCGCCGGTGCGTTGATCTCTGCTCGCTCCGAGAAAAAATAATGGAGATCGCTTCGCCAGAAGATCAGAGGAGAGAGCCAGGGGGAGGGACTTTGCTGAAACCGCAACAATGGTAACGCACAGAACTTTCCCGCTAGTGTTGCAGATTGGTTGCAAGAATGTAGCGCTTTCCGGAGGGTGAATCCACTTTTTGGGATTTCCCTGAAAGCGCAACAACAAAGCGCTTTTTGCAGATCGATTTCAGGAGTGTTGCAGATTGTCAACGACGTTGTGCATAACAGCAAATCAGTAGCGATTTCAATTTGCAACCATTGTGCAATTTTGAACGAGTGCGGAATGGCCCGTGGTGTTCTATTCCTTGAGAATAACATGAATTATAGAATTCAACAGCTGTTCCTGTGGATCACTTTAAATGCTAAAAGTGTGGATCACTTCAGCATCATCTATAAGCAGCTCCATGCGTAACCCATATGATACGAGTTGTGTTACAAGTCAGTGCAATTGATCAAGTGCAATTGCCTATGAAGTTTCATGCTACAGTAACATGGGGTGTGCACTAATGTATAAACAAACGGTATTTGTAGTGACAATGGTTACATTTTACGATCACTGTTTCAGGGCAATGCAGTTTAAAAATGCAGAACTCACAATGGTACAGATTGTCCTTTGCCATGGGATCTTTGATTTGAGAAGTGCAAAGTAGGACTCCTGTATTTTATTCTTATAACTATAGCCACAGCTTAAGTAGAAAGTGGGGAGAGCCATTCATATTCAAAAGGCATCCATTTGTCTGATGTCAAGTATTCACATGTCACTGTTGGTAGCTGAATTATTTACAGAGCGTGTTTTATTAGCACTGTGCTTGCCAAAGGTTTAGATAAAGTGATCATATATTCTAACAGTGAAATCAGGAGATCTTTGGATACTTAAATGCTGTGACTGAAACTGTGAATGGCCAAGTCAGGTCAATCTGAAAAGGGCCCCAGATTTGCAGGAAAATGTATAATTTAAAAAAATAATAATTGGGCAACTTTACAAAATCCAAAAATGGTAATAGAAGCACCTGTAACTTTAAGCAACAAATTCTCTCAGTGGTTGTTGTTAGGCTACCACAATATTCCGTGTTTGGTTCTGTCATTAAAAGGTCTAGGTTGGGAAAATCCTAGAAATTTTGTGATAAAGTCTGAGGAGTGTAGAGTTTGGGGGGGGGGGGACAAGTGACCTCAGCATGGGATAATGCCACAGCTCCCTCCAAAGCAGCCATTTTCTCCAAGGGGACAGATATCTGGAGTTTGGTTGTAATTCTAGGGTTTTCTCCATGTCTCACCTGGAGGTTTGCCTAGGCCTGGCAGCAGCCTCTGTTGACTTGATACCACCTGACTTGCATGACTCCATTAAGGCTGGCTGCTTGCTACTGTTAAACAGCAGCCACTCTGTGAAAGCCAGTGTCATACAGTAGTCAGAGATTCATATTAGGGGCTACGAGATCCCCATCTTGCCATGGAAAAGGGATGATTTTGACCAATGACATGGTTTCAGCCTAATCTACCCCATAGAGTTGTGTAGATAAAAAGGACAAGGAGAGAATAAATTAAACTGCTTTGGTTCCCACTGTGGAGAAAGCTGGGGAATGGATACAGCTGAAGGTGGGAGGCAGATAAAAGTTAGGTTGATTAATGATTAGGGAGAAGACAGGCGGGAAGACAGGGTTGCCAGCAGGAAAGCAAGTGGAGCAGGGGCTCAGGCGGCGGCGGCGATGTCCCTTGGCAAAAGACTACCCCTCCCCCCCGGGCCTCAGTAAAATTGTCAAGCGTTGACCGGCCCCCGGTAATAAAAAGGTTGGGGACCACTGATCTTCAGTATATACTTGCTATATAGAATCATAAGAGTTGGAAGGGACCATAAAGACCATCTTGTCAACCCCCCTGCTTAATGCAGGATAATGCCATGGACTCCACCCTCCACTATCATTTTTGGGGGTCAATATGTGCAAGTTAGCTTTTCCCTCTTCTTTTTTACTTGTTCTTTTAGTGCCCAAGAAAGAATTTGTAGGAAAAACTAAGCCTCTTCCATCTTTTTAAAGAGCAACTGTGTTCCTTATACCTCTTGGCCAGCCAAACAGCCTCTAACTCTTTTGTAGTTATTTCTGCAAGAATAGTTATCATTCGCAACATTTTATCCCTCTTCTCATTTCAAGAATCCCATAAGAGGGAGAAACACTTAGAACCAGAGTATTGCCTTGCCTCTGGCCACTACTTGCTCTGTTTGAACAATGCCATCCCCCTACCTTCTGTCACTTCACTGCAACCAAGAAAATAACTGAGGATGAGACGAAGCAAAGAGAAGATGTCTTGATTCTGTTACTCCTATTGCATTCTATGGAATATAATATTGATTATGCCTGAGATCTAAGTGATGGGAGAACAAATGCGGTGGAGAAAGGATAGAAACTCTCCCTTCTCTTTCCCCTTTTATCTGTCAGACTTGACAGACAAATTCAAGTGGGTAGCTGTATTGTTCTGAAGTAGCACAACAAAATCTAGTAGCTTGAAGCCAATGGCACCTTTAAGACCAACAAAGATTTATTCAAGGCATGACCTTTCATGTGCGTGTGTGATTCCTCAGACAATGGAATAGGGATCATAAGAGTACAACTAAAAGGAGAAATTAAATTAGTAGCAGATAGACAGTATCTCATAAATACTACCATCACGCAACAAATCCCATTTATGAGAATGCAGGATGATCCCCACTAGACCACACTGAAGATCATGTTGATACGGCATGCTGTTTCTCAGAATGGCCAGCCAGATACTTCTGTGAAATTAACAAGCAGGATATAAAAGGAAGAGCATCCCCTTGCTGCTGCCCAACATGGTTCCATTAACCTGACATGTTCAATAGCAGTTGATACATCTATATTCTCCATTAATTTGTCTAAACCCATTTTAAAGCTAGCTGAGCTGGTGGCTGTTGCCATGCAGAAGAGGAAGAAGAAGAGGAATTGGTTCTTATATGCAATTACTTTGAATAGGAGCCAAAAATGAATGGGCAGCTGGTAGGGATGCCAGTCTTCACGTGGGGCCTGGAGACCCCTGGTGTTACAGCTCATCTCCAGGCAATAGAGATGAAGAAGAGTTGGTTCTTATATGCCGCTTCTCTCTACCTGAAGGAGTCTCTAAGTGGCTTACATTCGCCTTCCCTTTCCTCTCCCCACAGCAGACACCCTGTGAAGTAGGTGAGGCCGAGAGAGCCCTGATATCACTGCTCGGTCAGAACAGCTTTATCAGTGCTGTGGCAAGCCCAAGGTCACCCAGCTGACTGCATGTGGGGCAGTGCAGAATCAAACCCAGCTCTCCAGATTACAAGTCCACGCTCCTAACCACTGCAACAAGCTGGCTCTCTTTATGGAAAAGAACTTCACAAATTAATCATGCATTTGATAAAGAGCTGTTTTCTTTTATCTAACATGAATGTATTCACATGTTTTAGTATTAGAAGAGAAAATTTTCTCTATGTTGAGGAAACTGCATAACACCTATCATGTCCTCTGTTCTCTAATGTGGTTTTTCCCCCTACAAATCAAAAACTCTCCAGATATTTCAGCTTTTCTTATAGGCCTCTTATGCACAGCGGCAGCTACTGTGCGCTGCCGTCGTCCCATTGCACCGGGCCAGGGTGCCCTACCGTTCCCTGTGTATGCACGGGGCCGGGGCATGCTGGGCTGCCCTGGTGTAGCACACGTGCGCTGACCGCCAGGACCAGAAGGTAAGCTGGGTGGGGAGGAGGTTCTGCATCTGGGTCAGAAAAATGAAAAGCATGCCTACTGGATGGGGGATACGCTTCTAGGTAGCACTGTGTGTGAACGAGACCTTGGGGTACTTCTGGATTGTAAACTAAACATGAGCAGGCAGTGTGATGCAGCGGTAAAAAAGGCAAATGCCATTTTGGGCTGTATCAACAGAGGCATGACACCAAAATCACAAGATGTCATAGTCCCATTGTATACGGCACTGGTCAGACCACACCTGGAGTACTGTGTGCAGTTCTGGAGGCCTCACTTCAAGAAGGACATCGATAAAATTGAAATGGTACAGAGGAGAGCGACGAAGATGATCTGGGTCCAAGGGACCAAGCCCTATGAAGATAAGTAGAGGGACTTGGGAATGTTCAGCCTGGAGAAAAGGAGGTTGATAGCCCTCTTTAAGTATTTGAAAGGTTGTCACTTGGAGGAGGGCAGGATGCTGTTTCTGCTGGCTGCAGAGGAGAGGACACGCAGTAATGGGTTTAAACTTCAAGTACAACGATATAGGCTAGATATCAGGAAAAAGTTTTTCACAGTCAGAGTAGTTCAGCAGTGGAATAGGCTGCCTAAGGAGGTGGTGAGCTCCCCCTCGCTGGAAGTCTTCAAGCAAAGGTTGGATACACACTTTTCTTGGATGCTTTAGGATGCTTAGGGCTAATCCTGCGTTGAGCAGGTGGTAGGACTAGATGGCCTGTATGGCCCCTTCCAACTCTATGATTCTAGGTTTGGAAGGCCCGGGGAGGGAGTGGGGAGGGCCAGGCCCCCTCTGCAAACCCAGGTGGGGGCAGGGGGTCGCCCCTGCCAGCTCCGGGGCTCTGCGAAGCTGCAGGGGCGCGCGGTGTCCTGGGACACCGCAGGGTCGGGGCTGGGCAGGCCAACAAGCCTGGTGCTAGTGATTGTGCACAGCACCAGCCCGCCACAGCCCTGACTTAACCAGGAAGCTGCAGAAGATCCCACAGTCGCTTACCGCGGGCCTTCGGTAGCCCTGGGTCAGGAGGCACCCACGCTGGCGGTGGCAGCAAGCGTTATCAGTGATTTTAACCGAAGGGCTCCTGCTTCCAGTGCGGGCCTTCTGGCCCGTGCATAAGAGGCCATAGGGGAAGCATTCCAAGTTCTCGAAAATTATTTTGAAAACCTTTTACAGTTCTGTGATATCCTTCTTGAGAAAATAGGTGACAAGAATTATACTTAGCTTTCCAACATCCACACTGTTTAACAGTTTTGAAACATTATCTCTCTTTTCCACTGCTTTTAAATCACATTCTAGTGTTGCCACTAGCAACCTTGCCCGTAGACATTGGCCCTCCACAATGGCCCTGCAAAAGCAAAGCTATATTCTGCTGCATATGCTAGATATCACAGAAGCACAAGGAGTAAAGATATCAGTACAGAATAACTGAGTCCAAGTTCCTGTCCAGTCACTGAGTGACCTTGCTCCCCTCCCCTTTTCAGTGCCCAGGTTGTTAAATGGGAATAAGAGGGAAGAATGTTGGTCTTTTCCAAGCACATGCCAAGTTTCCCTCCTCTCCAGAGTAACAGAGTAATATACAGCAATGAAATGAATGTCATGATGTTATCACATCAAATGTTTCCTCCCTGTGCCCTTCATCAGTGGCAGCCCAGGGAATAGCTGGGAAATACACACTGTGACAATATCATACATTTCATTATTGCCCATTAAGGAGAAGAGATGAGGGAAACTAGACACAGTACAGCTATTATTTGTCTAGGTCTCACCATATTAATCTACCTAACAAGATTGGGATGCAAACAAGTGAGTGAATGGACAGGTCCATGGTTTGTGGGTCAGCAGTCAGTTCAGGATATGGCTGGAGGGGCCACACAATTCAGCCACCTTGCTGAAATGTAACAAGCTGGGGTTTGGTCAGTGACTGGAAGGAGACCTAGGAACGCAAAGAGAACAAGCCCCACACTTGAAGAGGGAAGTGATATAAATGCAATCAAATAAACACAAATGTATTTACAGATGGGGATGATAGCACTACGGAAACCTTCAGCTGATATCACTGAGATTTGGCTTAAAGCCTATTCCAAGCATTCAGGAGACAATCAATTTTATGCTGTTACCAAGACATAAGCACAAAACAATCATCAGATGTGTTTACAGCGAGTTAATTGTACAGCTGCTGAAATACAAGTTCCAGCTTGTTAATCTATTTAAAAAGAGAAAGCATGATGAGAAAGAATACAAGCAGTCATTTTTATGCAAATAAAATCTTACCCTCACTACTGAACTCCTGTGGTCGTATTGATTTATGGCTTGTTTTGGCTCTGTTTCTTTATTGTTTGGTTGTATGTCATGCTGATGATTGGTATTATGTGGGGGAGGGTCACAAGATAACAATTATTAACAATTCCTTGGCCTTTTAAAATAATAAATATTAGCTTCTTTTAAATGAATAAATATTGCCTTTTGGTCTGCCCCAAACCCATAAGGCAACATAGAATAAAATCAACATGTGTGAGAATGAATCCAGAGAAATGTGAGCAAACAACTGTTCTTCTGTATCAGAGGCAGTGATGCTTTGGATTCCTGGTGGCTGGGGGGCCACAGCGGAAGGGCTTCTGAAGTTCTGGCACCACTGGTGGACCTCCTCATGGCACCTGGGTTTTGGCCACTGTGTGACAGAGTGTTAGTCTGAATGAGCCATTGACCTGGTCCAACATGGCTTCTCTTATATTTTTCACATAGCTCTTTGCAATGTTAGTGTAAGGGCCATTAAAGGCCAACAAATGTTTTGAATTTTTAATATTTATTGTGATCCAGGGTTGTGTATAGGCTAGAGTGTTGCAGAAAGATGTAAGAGACCCAGGTTCAAACCCACTCCACTATGGAAACTTGATGGGTGACCTTGGGTGAGTCCATCTCCATCAGCCTAATCTACATCACAGTTTTCTTGTGAAGATAAAATGGAAGAGAAGAGAACAATGTGAGAAATTTTGGGTTCCCATTGGAGTGAAAAGTGGGGCATAAAGAAAATACAAAAGTGCAATATAAAGTTTTGGACATTCAGTTTGATCCTTAGCATTTATATGGGACGGCAACATAGTTTAGGATTAGTGTTACATATTCAAAACTATTTACTTTGTTTAGACATCTTTATACCACAGGCTAAAACTGATTTAATGGACATGTCCCACTTCCCAAACAATCCTTATAACAAATTCTCATTATATTCAACACACTACAGTTCCGGTGATCCTCTGAGAGAAGTCACAGCAGTTAAACTGGTGTAACGTGATAAACAACTATTTCAACATGGATATTCCCCCACCCCACGAGCAGAGAAAAGCCACTGCAGTATTTGGAAGCATCCAGACAACATCATTTCCAGTCTAGTTAAGACTCATTTGGTTCTCATATTTTCCCATTTGAGCTGGCCTCAAAATAAATCTTCTATAATCTGCCCCCAAAGGGGCAACTGTGGGGCAGTTGTGGGTGCAGCATAAACACTCCAACTACAACCACTATGGGGACTGCAATGCAGTTTAGCTTAATCTTCCAAATAGCGGAGCTAAGCTCTACATTGCCTATCCTGACATTTAAAATGCAACAGTACAGTGCCGCTTGACAGGAAAAGGATCTGCTCGGGTGTCCAAATCACTGTGGTGGAGCCAAGGGGGAGAATGTATGGGGGATGGCAGGAGGAATGCATAGCAGGGACAGTGGTATGCAGATGCTTTTCTCACCCATTTTCAGCCAGGTTGCTGCTGCTACCATCATGGGAAGGTGAGATTTTTTTTGCACCTATGTACAAACAGACGAAGTTTGTAATACAGATTAATTCTTAACGTCCAAACATGAAGAAGTCTTATAGTATATTTATTGCAATGCAAGGTGTCATGAGCTAAAATCCACTTCATCAGATGCATAAAAGGAACGCACAATGAAAATATGTACAGGAGACAGGAAACAATCTGTGAATGTTTAGGTAAAAAGACTATTTGCATTTTGTTGCCTTTGAAAGTTTTTCTGTTCCCTTTTCTCTCTTCCTCTTACTGAAGTTTCTTTGTACGTCTGATGAATTTGCTTGTAGATCATAAAAGCTTATATTTCAATAAATCTATGAGTAACATGCCATAATATTTCTTTTTTGTTTCTGCTGCAACAGACTAATGTGGCTACCCCCACCTGAATCTATAAGTTTTACATATAGTTTATCCTTAAAGGGAAAGCTTTAACTATACTTTTCTAAAAAGTGCATAGTATTGTTCCCAATGCTGGGAGTGATCAAGGGCAAAAGAAGAAGGGGACAACAGAGAATGAGGTGGCCGGATGGAGTCACTGAAGCAGTAGGTGCAAACTTAAATGGACTCCGGGGAATGGTAGAAGACAGGAAGGCCTGGAGGATCATTGTCCATGGGGTCGCAATGGGTCGGACACATTTCGTACCTAACAACAACAACATTGTTCCTAAGACTTTTCATTTGTTGCTGTAGTCATTCATCCTTTTCAGCATGTAGCCCTCTGCAGAAAATGATACAATACGTGTGTACAATACATTATCACCTGTGATGCATCTAGGCAAGGTATTATAGCAACTGAGTATGCAGCACTTCCAACCATTAAATGGTTCTTGAATTTTTCTTTGTGTGCCAGAAAGTGTATTTCAGGAAGTCATGGTCAACTGAGTCTTCCCTGTGCACATATAGCAATATATGCATATATGTAGCAGTAGTATAATTAAGTACACGCTGGTGTCTTATTTCCTTTCTACTCAGTGTGCTTTGTGTGCAAGAAAAAGTATAGCACCTGAAGCACTTTTATTTCTGTTGTACTGATGAACAATATCTGTGGTACAATTAAACAACTCATAATTAGAAGGATGAAGGGTGGTGCTTTGCTCAAGGCCAGTTCTATGAGTTCCTGGAAGCGCTAGCACTTGAACTTAGGTTCAGTCTGTATCTGTCTAGGCTGCTTCCAGGATGAAATTTCTGTGTGTCATTCACATTGCCACTCCGAAGGCAGTGGCATCCACATGACATTTTAAAATATTTTCCTCACCTCAGCTCCCTTGTGGCCACTGTTGTCCCCCGTTCACCAGGGAACTTTGGGGGATCCTTCAAACATGTGCACCTTCCCATCTACATGCTGGGTACATTGACTGTGATTTGATGTTACAGATTGCATCATGCCAGTTTTGGAAAAGATCATTTCAAAGTAGAGAGAAACCAGAAAGTGGATAACTGGGGGATAATGTTGTGACAGTTTTAACAAAAAATCCATCTTAGATGCTAAACTAGAGTAAAATTTTCTGTGTTGAAGCAAATCTGCTAGGGGAAAGTTCTTATTGCCTCAGGATCTGTACAAAGTCCTATTCCTTATCCAAATGCTTTATGAAAAATTCTCAGGATCCCATAATCAAAATGAGCAGCATAATTTTATTACAGAAAGATTATAACAAACTCTAGGAGTTTTCCTGAATGGTATGTAGGGAATCTTGGATTTCTGGGAACCTAGAATCATAGAGTCATAGAATCATAGAGTTGGAAGGGACCATAAAGGCCATCTAGTCCAACCCCCTGCTCAATGTAGGATCAGCCCTAACCATCCTAAAGCATCCAAGAAAAGTGTGTATCCAACCTTTGCTTGAAGACTGCCAGTGAGGGAGAGTTCACCACTTCCTTAGGCAGCCTATTCCACTGCTGAACTACTCTGACTGTGAATTTTTCCCCCTGATATCTAGCCTATATCGTTGTACTTGTAGTTTAAACCCATTACTGCGTGTCCTCTCCTCTGCAGCCAACAGAAACAGCATCCTGCCCTCCTCCAAGTGACAACCTTTCAAATACTTAAAGAGGGCTATCATGTTCCCTCTCAACCTCCTTTTCTCCAGGCTGAACATTCCCAAGTCCCTCAACCTATCTTCATGGGGCTTGGTCCCTTAGCCCCAGATCATCCTCATTGCTGTCCTCTGTACCCTTTCAATTTTATCTACTTCCTTCTTGAAGTGAGGCCTCCAGAACTGCACACAGTACTCCAGGTGTGGTCTGACCAGTGCCGTATACAATGGGACTATGACATCTTGTGATTTTGATGTGATGCCCCTGTTGATACAGCCCAAAATGGCACTCGCCTTTTTTACCGCTGCATCACACTGCCTGCTCATGTTTAGTTTACAATCCACAAGTACCCCAAGGTCTCGTTCACACACAGTGTTACCTAGAAGCGTATCCCCCATCCAGTAGGCATGCTTTTCATTTTTCTGACCCAGATGCAGAACTTTACACTTATCTTTATTAAATTGCATTCTCATATGCCCATTTTTCCATTGTATTCAGATCTCGTTGAACTCTGTCTCTATCTTCCGGAGTATTTGCCAGTCCTCCCAGTTTGGTGTCATCTGCAAACTTGATGAGTAGTCCTCCACCCCCTCATCTAGATTAATAAATATGTTAAAAAGTACTGGGCCGAGCACCAAGCCCTGAGGTACCCCGCTACTCACCTCTCTCCAGTCTGATGAAACACCATTGACAACAACTCTTTGAGTGCGGTTCTCTAACAAATTCCCTATCCACCTAACTATCTGAAAATCCAGATTGCAGTCCTTCAACTTATCTATCAGAACATCATGGGGAACCTTATCAAAAGCTTTACTAAAATCCAAGTAATCAACCGAATTTCCCCGATCCAGCAAACCTGTTACTTGGTCAAAAAAGGAAACCAGGTTGGTCTGACAGGACCTGTTGGAGACAAATCCATGCTGACTTCCTTGGATCACCAAATTGTCCTCCAGATGTTTGCAGATCGCTCCCTTTAATATCTGCTCTATTATCTTACCCACAACAGAGGTCAGACTCACTGGTCTGTAGTTTCCCGGGTCATCCTTCCTCCCTTTTTTGAAGATCGGAATAACGTTTGCTCTCTTCCAGTCCTCCGGGACATCTCCAGTCCTTAAAGAGGTCCCGAAGATGATGGACAAGGGTTGTGCAAGTTCTCTGGAAAGTTCTTTGAGCACTCTCGGGTGCATTTCATCTGTCCCAGGGGATTTGAACTCATCCAGTGCAGCTAAATGCCTCTTGACAACCTCTCTATCCATGTTAACCTGCCACCCAGACACTATCCTTTGGCTACAGCCATCTCTAGATGTGCATAAACCCTTTGACCTGTGGGAAAAAACAGATGTAAAATAGGCACTAAGCCTTTCTGCTTTCTTTGCATCTTCCGTTAGAGTTTGTCCATCCGCACCCAACAGTGGGCCTATTGCCTCCTTTACTTTATGTTTGCTCCTCACATAACTGAAAAATATTTTCTTGTTACAATGGGCTTCCCTGGCCAATCTTAGCTCACTCTGAGCTTTGGCCTTTCTGATGATTGATCTACAGTGTCTAGTAACCTGTAGGTACTCTTCTTTAGAGCTCTGTCCTTCCCTCCATTTCCTGAACATTTTCCTTTTCTTTCTTAGTTCCTCTTGAAGTTCTCTGTTCATCCAAATAGGCTTCTTAGAGCTCCTGCAGTGTTTTCGTCTTTCTGGGATAGTCATTGATTAAGCATGCAATAGCTCTTATTTGAGTAGTGCCCACCCTTCACATGTTCCCTTCCCTTCCAGCATTCTCGTCCATGGTATGACACTCATCATGTCTCTGAGTTTATTAGTTTGCCCTACGAAAATCCAACATCCGCGTCTGGCTACAAGCTTCCTTGGCTCCCCATCTCAAAAGGAATTCTATGAGGACATGGTCACTTCCCCCTAGGGTCCCCACCTCCTTCACCTCATCCACCAACTCTTGCCTGTTGGTCAGTATTAAGTCCAGTATGGCTGAACCTCTTGTGGGTTCATCTACCGTTTGATACATGAAATTGTCAGCCAGGCAGGTAAGAAAGTTGCACGACTGAGGACGGTTTGCAGAGTTTGTTTCCCAGCACACATCTGGGAAATTGAAGTCACCCATGATGACAAGGTCCTGCCGCTTGGATATTTTCTCAAGCTGCTCACAAAGTGCAGCATCCACATCCTCTCGTTGGTCAGGCGGTCGGTAGCAGAACCAACCACCACACTGTTTGTTTTCCCCTCACATTTTCACCCAGATGCTTTCCACTGTAGATATGCTCTCCTTCACTAGAAATTCATGACAGGTAAGCCCTTTCCTCACATATAGTGTCACTCCTCCACCTCTTCAATCTATTCTGTTTTTTTTTCTGAACAGTTCATATCCATCCACCATTACATTCCAGTCATGAGAATCATTCCACCAAGTTTCTGTGATGCCTACTAGATCATACCTTTCCATCAGCATGAGAAGTTCCAGCTCTTCCTTCTTGCCCATGCTTCGGGTGTTAGTATAAAGGCATCTGAATCCTTTTACTTTTGGTTCCCTATGAGCTGGCCTTGCCGGTGGGGCTGCCCCTGATCGGTCTCCTTCCTTATACTCCCTATGTTGATCGTCTCCTTCCCCTTGTGGCTTCAGTTTAAAGCTCTCCTGATGAATTTCCCCAGGTTCCTGCCAAACACATTCTTCCCCAGCTTCGATAAGTGCAGTCCATCAGGTGCTAGTCGGCCTTCCTCAAGAAAGCCTATCCCATAGTCCCAGAAACCAAATCTCTCCTGCCGGCACCAACTACGCAGCCACTGATTCACCTCCATTATCTTCCTCTTCCAATGCATTCCTCTTCCCTTGACAGGCAAGATTGAAGAGAATACCACTTGTGCCCCCATTTGCTTGAGCTTCCTCCCCAGATCTTGATAGTCTTTTTTAATAGGAGCAATGGTATTCATGGACATGTCATTCGTTCCCACATGGACCATCAGAAATGGGTAGCGATCCGTAGATTTGAGGAGTTTGGGCAGCCGTTCTGAAATGTCTTTCATTTTCGCCCCTAGCAAGCAATACACCTCTCGGGTTAGGGGGTTGGGCCCAGCCACATGGTGATCCATTCCTCTTAGCAGGGAGTCTACAATTACCAGTACTCTCCTTTTTTTTTTCTTCTCAACTCCATTTCCTTCTATCCCTGTGGCCTCTTCACTTTGTCTTAGACTTTGTTTTGGGACCTCTTCCCTTGTTGACCCTTGCACCTCCTCTGAAATCTATTCTGGAGCTCCAAAGGCCCCGAGAACTGTCTCGCTCTACGCCGTTGAGTCTTTTCCCGAACTGTCTGCAGAGGCTCCGTAATGAGGTCAATCCCCTTATCCTCTTCAGGACTGGTTGTATCCTCTTTATTCCGAGTTGCACAGCTCTGGTCTATGAACTCCTCCCCTTTCTTAATTTGGGTCAGAGTAATAATGCTGTCTTCTAATCCCCTAATCCAGTGGTCCCCAACCTTTCTGAGGCTGGGGACCGGCAGGGCATCGGGCCGCGCCTGCACGGACCACGCCCGCACATCGGGCCGTGCCTGCACGGGCCGCGCATGCGCAATGCGCGGCCCGGCCCTGATTCCCTCTCCCGGCCCTCCCGCAGTAAGAAGCTTCCCGGGCCGCAAGCTTGCGACCTGGGAAGTTTTTTACTGCGGGGGGGGTGGCGGGGAGAGGGAGCCGCGGCCCAGCCCCGGGCCGCGGCCCGCAGATTGGGGACCACTGCCCTAATCCTTTCCTCTAAAAGTCTTACCAGCTTACACTTGGGGCAGATGTAGTCCATCTTGTCTTCTGGGAGGAAGGCAATCATGTCACACTCACTGCAGATGATGGGATGAGTGTCCTGGAGGTCCGTTGTATCTTCTAGGCAGTGCAACTACTAGGGAAATATAATCTACTGATTCTAATTGCTTGACCAAGAACCCCAGGCTAAGAGCTGCATGCCAAGAGCCTCTGGCAAGGAGCAGCCTTTTTTAATTCTCCCAGCAATCACCCAGCAATCACCTCACCCAGTCACCACAATAGCCTCACCTGGTCAGCAGCAACACTCCCCCGTAGCTCCCTCCATGTGCTCTCAGTTGTCTGAGCTCTGCCTCTGGCGAGGAGCAGCCCTTTTTAATCCTCCCAGCAATCACCTCACCCAGTCACCACAATAGCCTCACCTGGTCAGCAGCAACACTCCCCAGTAGCTCTCTCCACGTACTCTCAGTTGTCTGAGCTCTGCCTCTGGCGAGGAGCAGCCCTTTTTAATCCTCCCAGCAATAACGTCACCCAGTCACCACAATAGCCTCACCTGGTCAGCAGCAACACTCCCCAGTAGCTCTCCACGTGCTCTCAGTTGTCTCACACACCCATCTACTTTTAACATTTTTTCTCAGGTGGGAAAATGGATTGGAAGTTCCCCAGGTGCTAAGTTTTAACCTGTACTTAAGGGAGGCAAAATCCTATTGGCTCAGATCTGTTGCCCCAAAGTGATTCTTTTTAGCAACAGGCCACCAGAAATATAAATGATCTCACATCTCACACCAGGATGCACCAGACATGCAAGCTGGTGGAGGCTGAATAATGCATCTGATTTTATTAATTTAGCTATTATGCTGGCAGAGTTTGAATATGCACAGAGGGTGCAGCATTAGGCTTCTTAAAGAATAAAAGTTTTATTTGGAAGAGAAACAACTTTGGAGACAGGAAACTGATGAACTGATCTAGCAGCTGTCTACACTCATTCTCCTACTCAACTACTTTTCTGAAGTCAGCAGGGAGGAAGTGTGCTCAAAAAGCAGGAAGTTTCCTGTTGAGCCAATCAGGAAATAATTTGAAAATTATCAGGAAGTTACTATCCTATTTATGCTAAATATATATCTCCCATGCACTTTGTAGGACACCCTTTATTGTCTGCTCAGTTATACACACTGCACATCTAGATATTCCAACAATTGTACCATTTTTCTCCTCAGTGGGGTTCCTATAGGGCTTTCAGCATAGTGCTCCATTTTATCTCACACCCCTGTGAGGTAGGTTAGGCTAAGAGACAATGACTAGCCAAAGATTACCCAATGAGCTTCCATGCCAAAGTGGGGATTCAAACCTAACCCCGAATCCCAGTCAATCTAGTACATATTGCCATTGCTATTATTGGGGTTAGGGTTGCCCTTTTGCAACCAGAGACTGATTCTTTATCTTCAGATTTGTAGATGTAGCGTGAGAATCCTGTTCATCTACTTCCCTGTCTTTTTGCCCTTCTGGCCCTGGAGGAGAATAGGCAGGAGAAGACATAGATGCTAATTCCCTAAATTCATCAGATAATTCAGAGATTTGCATCAGTCTGTAAACTGCAGCATGTAGAATGGTGCTACATCTGTGGAATTCTTTCCCCTTGAGTTTCTCCTGAGCCTTTTCAGTCTGTAGTTAGGCTCCAGTTGACAATGTGGTTGTTTCCTATTATCTTTTACTCGGGTGTGGGGGTGTGTGCCTATGTCTATTTTGTCTTCTGGATTGGGGTCTCCTTCAGGTTGAATTGGTAGGATCTGATTTGTTGCTATTACTAAGACATCAGATATTACCAAGACATCACAGGTCTCCAGGGTTTTATCTTATGCAAGGAAAATTAACCTCTGCAGTCTGGGCTTCTCACTGCTCAGGGGAATGAGGATTGGAACATGTAAACTACAATTAATTCACCTTCCCCAAAAGGGAGGGTATGCCTTGTATTTGCATGGGAGGGTACAAGCCCTTCCTTTGAATTGCCTTGCACAGTGCTGAAATTGAGTCCAAATATGTATAAAAATAAATTAATTACATAGTGAGATGAGGGTGATAAGGGAGCATCCCCTTATCCCAGTGTCTTGTCCATTACGTGAAAGCATCATTTGGTACAAAAAGTCACAATAAGATTCCTCTGGGGAACATATCTCCTTCATTTTCAAATAACTGCACCAGCAGCTAGAGTTGTCAGTTCTGGTTTGGAAAATACCTGGTGATTTGGGGGGTGGAGTGGGAAGAATTTGGGGTGGGGTGGGGAGGGACCTCAGTGGAATATAATACTACGGAGTCCACCCTCCAAAACAGCCATTTTCTCCTGGGGAACTGGAGAGCCAGCATGCTGTAGTGGTTAAGGGTGGTGGCTTCTAATCTGGCGAGCCGGGTTTGATTCCCCAGTCCTCCACATGCAGCCAGATGGGTGACCTTGGCCTCAACACAGCACTGACAAAGCTGTTCTGACCAAGCAGTAATATCAGGGCTCTCTTAGACCCACCTACCTCTCAGGATATCTGTTGTGGGGAGAGGAAAGGAGGGTGAATGTAAGCCACTTCGGGTAGAGAAAAGCGGCATATAAGAACCAACTCTTCTTCTTCATTATCTCTGTCACCTGGAGATGAGCTGTAAAAGCAGGGGTCCCACCTGAAGACTGGCATCCCTACCAGCTGCCCATTCATTTTTGGCTCCCATTCAAAGTGATTACATTGAAAGCCTTAAATACTCTGAGACTAGGGCTGCTTGCACCCACACAAGTCTGCTAAGCAGTTAATAACACCCACAGAGGCTCTTAATCTGTGTCCTCTCTCCTTCAGAAGAAAGAGGGATCATTACCAAAGAACTATCTTTCTCTGTCTTGGTAGTCACACTGCAGAAGTCCCTCCCAACAGACATGAACCTGGTGGCTGTCCTGCCTTGTCCTCTGGGGTAGTTCAAAGCATTCCAATGCCTTTTACCTCCCCTACTCCACTGCCTGAGAGCCTAAGAAGCTGGCCCATCTTACTTCCTCACTCTACTATGTTTCTTCAAAGAGAGCATGGCAAGGACACCCATGGCCTAGAAGGCTTCCCAAATCTTTGCAAAGTTCCTTTTGGCCAACATTCCAATACAATAAGCAATTGCAATATTTCAGCAGGGCTGCCAGGACAAACAGAATTATGACTGACTACAAGAGTTTGGGAAGCCCTATAGGACATGTATGAATTGCTGTGCTGTTTTTAGCGACACTTAGGGGTGAGAGGAAGCAAAGTGGATCAGCTACTCTGCCTCTTGGGCAGTCGGGTGGAGGTGAAGAGGTGAGGGTGAGAATGGAGTAGAGGCAGCTTACAGAACAAGGCAGAGGAATCAGGCTGGTCATAAGTAGGCAGGACATGATGGAACAAACTCCCAAAGATCTGCCACATCAGGCAGTTGCCTCAATTGGTCCCATTATAGAGTCATAGGCTAAAATATTTATATTCACTGAGGATTTTAGTTGAGCTGTTTGTTTTGTTGTGTGGTCACCTGCACTTTTTTTAAAGGGAGGGGGATTGTTTGGTTGGTGTATAGATTTCTCTCCTGAAACCTGGATCATGTAGTGTATTTTTCCTGCAGGAAGTGATAATTGATTGACTTATTCATTACTGAATTTACCGGTTATGGTAGTTTCAGTGTACTTTTTTATGATTACTCTCCATGGGTTCTATGGCTTTGAAACAGGTGGATTTTTTTTTACTAAATGTAGCCACTTCTTTTTTTTTAGTCCAGTGGCACCTTTAAGACTAACAAAGTTTAATTCTGGAAATAAGTTTTCATGTACATGCAACACACTTTATTGGTTTTAAAGGTGCCACTTGACTCAAACTTTGTTCAATTGCTTTAGATCAATACAGCTACTCGCCGGAATGTAATCACTTCTGTTTACTTAACTTTTGCTCTGGTTATATGACCCCAGTGAGTGCCACATGTAAAATTATCTACCGACTGAGCAGAAAGCATGGGTATGTACTCACTGCATTGAGCAGGTTAATTCCCTTGACCTGGAAAAAGAGAAAAGTTTGGAGACAAGAACTTCAGGGACTTCCCAGAACAGTCCCACTCCTGAACTGACAGCTCTTCTGCTGTTGTAGTCAGTGAGAAACTCCAAGGGGCTCCCAAAAACTAAAGAGGCATCTCTCTCTCTCTCTCTCTCTCTCTCTCGGGTAACCACTGCCAGCACATGAATGTTGTACTGCTTGTTAAAGGGTCAGGAATCCCAGATTGCCTTTATAATTCTAAGGCCTTGCCTCTATGTCTCCCACTGCCCAGCACCTGGCCACCATGGGTACAATTTACTACCTGGGTGTGCCCCTGGAGGATTAGCTGCTTGTCAATTGCCAGACTTCCCCTTTCCTGGAGCTTCCTTTTGTTCAAGATGGTGGAGGTCTATGTGGTATATAGAGAACAACTATCAGCATCCAAAGTTATAAACTATTTATTAAAAAGAAAATGTTTACAATATTACTTTTAGCACAGCACTAGAAAGCAAAGAATAAAAAATAATTAGGTAAAATGCAAATCCTTCTTTTCATTATACATAAAACGTTAAAATACAGGACAGGCTCCTCCAGCTTAAGAAATAACACATCTCTACCAACTTTCCACTACCTTGAAGAACAGATGTCTACTGAGTTTCCATTACCCAGGTAAGCACATGGTAAATGGGCTGCCTGCTCCAGACCTCGGATAAGAGTTCTGTCCACATCACAGAAAATTCCTCATAGCAGCAAGGCCTTTTATATGTTTCTTCACCTGCTGATCAAGCAGAATAATATTTTTTTGTGTATTACCTGAAGTTCTTCATGCAAGGGCAACTCTATAATAGGACAAACTGAGGCACTTGCCTAATATGGCAGAGTTTGTTGCATTGTGTCCTGCTGAGCTAACACCAGCCTCCTTCCTCTGGCCTGTTCTGTAAACTGCCTCTGCCTCATTCTCACCTTCTCCACCTCCAACTGGGAAGGACTGGGTTGGGGAGAGCTGAGACTTCCACAGGGGGTAATGCCATGGACTCCACCCTCTAAAACTGCCATTTTCCCCAAGGGAATGGACCTTGGTAGTCTGGAGATCTCCAGGTCCCACCTGGAGTTTGGCAAATGTACCTGTGATGCCCCCCCTCTAGTTTTGTTTCTGAAGTTACAGAAAACACACATACCATATAAGTACAGAGTACACTTGATTTTTATTTATGCACTCATTTAGTAATTCTCTTGTTATGTTCAATGCTTCTACAGCCCAATCTGTGACTTAAACTATCCAAGTACTGGTCTCTGGTTTAATTCGTAAAGGGAGACCTCCTTGGCTCCTTCTTGCAAACAGAAGTAGACATGTGCATACAGGATGTACATCCATTCACTGTAACCAGTAAACAGGTCCCCTGTTTCACACATCTGCTCCCAGAGGGAGCCTTTTTGTTGGTGCTTCAGGTACGAAATCAGCGGTCTGAATAAGACTGTTTTCTTGTTCTTTAGTTTATAATCTAAAATAAATGTAACGATATAATACAAATTTATATTTTATTTTATTTTAAGAAGGGTGTAATTTAGGTCAGTGGTCTCCAACCCCCGGTCCAGGGACCAGTACCCGTCCGCAGATCAGTCGGTACCAGGCCACAGCTCCTCATTGTTCTCCTCCCTGGTTGCTGCCTCGGGGGCTGCTCTGCCACTCTGCCGCTGGCTCACCTTTGGTGCTCTCCAGCAGCTGCCATGGCTGGGGCTCCCCCTTGGCATGGCACTGTGCAGCTGCTGCTGGCAGAACCCCCCAGTGGGGGGCGGGAAATCAGGGACGCTGGCAGGAAATCAAGTGGAGCAGGGGTTCAGGTGGCGGCAGTGACGTCCCTCGGCAAAAAACTACCCCCCCCGGGCCTCAGTAAAATTGTCAAACGTTGACCAGTCCCCGGTGATAAACAGGTTGGGGACCACTGATTCAGATGTTATCTGCCACTCTGGGGTCCATGGCAGATTACATTTAATCTCGGACTTTGACCTTTATTTTTATTTATTTTATTTGTAATTGTATTTGTTGACTGCCACTCCTGGCCTGGCCAGCTCATGGTGGTTTACACTAAAAACATTAAAAGCACATAAGACCCAATGCATTACGTTTAAAATTCTGTTTTGAAAAGCAAATAAGCCTGCGAAGCAAAGAAGTACTCATAAACAATGAGAATTCAGTCGCAGTTTTCTTTACCACCACACTTTAACACTTTGCAATTAAAATAAATAAAGACAATTTTGTGAGAAAAAGGCAGTCTGAACAGGTGTCACATTTGGGTAACATGAATACAGGGAGACACACAGTTATGCCCAGCTAGTCACTCCTTACAGACTTTTGAAAGTTGAGATGTTTGCTGTTGTCTGTCATGTAGATTTCAAAAGGGAATTCCTTTGAATGAAATCAAAGCTGAGATTTTTCCTTTATTAAACTGTAGAAACCAAATGTTCTTCTGATCAGCTCAGCAAGGAACAGTATGAATACATGCAGTACACTGTTAAATCAGACCATCCTCCTACTCCAGAAACAGGAAATATCAACCACTATGTTAGTAGAGGTGCATGAAATATTGAAGCAGACAGCTGTGTTACTCTCTTACATCTGACAAAGGATTATTTTGCTTCCTGTAACATCCAGGAGTAGCAATAGGCTCTATAGCAACATATATGAATATGGTTAACCCAATAAATAGTCGTCCTTTTTTTGCATACAATTCAGTTCTTTCTTCTGAATGTAACTATGATACAATACATATGCAGAACTTGAATTATATCCTTCCTTTAAGCCAGAAGTCTTAGACTAATTTGTTATGAGGGCCAGATCGGACATAAATGTTACTTTGTGCACCATCTTTAAACTGCCCGTGGCGCCGCGGGCGCCATCTTTAAACCGCCCGTGGCGCCGCGGGCGCCATCTTTAAACCGCCCGTGGCGCCACGGGCGCCACGGACTAAATAAAAGGCTAAGGGGTTGTAGGGCGGGATGTGTCCGTGATGAGGAAGGGTCCGGATTGGACCCTTCTTCATAACAGACAATCGGAGGGACCAATCGGCAGGCACGCAGCGCCTGCCGATTGGTCCCTCCGATTCCCAGCACCAGCAACTGCGAGCCGCGCGCAGCGCGACTTGCAGTTGCTCCCTTGGCTGCTGGCCTGGCGCGTCGGAGGCCTGGTGCGTCAGGCCGGCCGCAAGGGAGCCCCTGGCAGCTGTGCAGAGCGTGGCTGCTGGGGGCTCCCTGCCCGGCGGCTCCCTGCCCGGCGGCTCCCTGCCTGACGGCCTGACACGGCGAGAGGCGCTTCGCGCCTCTCGCCGCATCAGGCCGCGCCCCAATGAGCCACCGCAAGCCGCCCTCCGCCCGCCCAAGGGCCCACCGGCACCAGTGGCAGTAGCGCCGCCAGTGGAGGCGCCGCCGGCACCGACGGAGCCGCCACTTGCGCCGGAGCTGCAAGCGGCGCTACACCAGCCAGCAGGAAGAGAAGCCAGCAGAGCTGCGATCCGCCGCGGGAGCGCCGCCGCGATTGCCGGCGGGGGCCATGAATGGCGGCAGCGCAGGAGCCGAGCTCGGCGGGGGAAGCGGGCCCCTTCTCGGTCGCGCCAGCACCAGAGCCGCCAGTGCCCCCCACCCCGCACACACACAGACCCGCTCCCACTCTGCGGCATCAGGTAGGCCGCGCTGACCGGGGGGGGCAGAGCTAACACCTAGCGCCCGCTGTCTTAACACTACAGCGGGCTTATTTTCTAGTAAAGTATAATGCCAGGTACTGAAGATATAAATTTTACAATGCATCCAGGCAAACCCAATTAACAATACTATTTTTTTTACTCAAAATACATACATGCTTAAAACATTAACACTCTTACAGTATTTCCTTACAATCTCTCCCTGATACCCATCCTCCGACTTCCACTACCCATTACGCACTAGCACTGGGACAGTATACAGGGACATAATGCATAGCCCCTGTCATCTGGCAGTAAAGGTAATCAGTTTCTCACAGGCCAGAAAAGAGACTTGGCTGAGCCAGTTCTGGCCCACAAGCTGTATACTTGACAGCCCCATTTTAAGCACTTATTTTCAACTGTGCTTTTTTTTGGGGGGGTGGGGGCTCAAATTTAATTTTTCCTTAGCAGGAAGTCCTCATTTAAAAAAAGAACAGGTTAACATTGTTCTGGATTTTGTGGGCCCAGAGCAACATGGGAAGAAGCCATGGTGAAGTCACTGCTATGCAATTATAGCAGTGAGGTGGCTCATGCAAGTCCCAGGATTCTCAACCCCTACCTTCCTTTTTAGCTGGAATGCAAACCAGGGTCATCCTGCAGACAAAGTATGTGATCTACCACTGTGCTATGACACTGCCACTTAAGGTCCATCCCTTATCACCCACAAAGCCAAATGCAGCCTACCTGCCATGTATTATGGCATGCAAGGTGCTTGACAACCTCTTTTTCCTGGAGCCTCAGGCACAAGGGACTGTGAAAATAGAAATCTATTGAACCACTACTGGGCCTACTGGTTGTATCAAGCATGATGAGTGATAGGATGTCAAGGACTGAAGTATAGAAAACATTAAAACAATGTGTTTTACATAAGAATTATAACTGAGGAATGCAAAAAAAAAAGGAAAAGAAATTGTCACAATGAGCTGCACTTTCATTTTAGTTTGATTTCTAAAAAGAAAGACTGTTCCACTAAAACAGGTTGGGTGTAATACTGGCTCACACTGTTAGCCTACAGCAAGTATTATGGATCATTCCTCCATGCTACCTTAGGTTCATGACAGCCACGGAGTCATTCTGCCCTATCAAGAGATGGGGGAGAGGGAAATCTCTAATGCAGCCTTTCTCAACCTTTTTCCATTGAGAAATTCTTGGGACATTCTTCAAGCTTTGAGAAACCCCAGAAGTGGTGCAATTACACAGAATATGGTTAGGAAGCATAGCTGTGTACATGCCCACCTGGGGGCCCCTTCCCTTCCCACCCCCTCCAGGCCCATCATTGGCCATTTTAGTGGGGGCAGGTTAAGATGACCATATATGGTCATATTACCCAATACATATTTAACAAAAACATATTAAAAATTAATTTACCCATTCAGGAAACTCTTCCAGGACCTTCAAGAAACCTCAGGGTTTCACAAAACCCTAGTTGAGAAAGCTGCTCTAATATGTCAAGTGAAGCATGATGACTGATGAATGATAGCAGGAAAAGTCAAAAGGGAGGAAGAAAGAAAAAATATAGGCACAGAGAGCAGAATACACAGCCATGATTAATCCTAGGTGGTATAATAACCAAAGAGCCACTCATAACACATGCCAATTCATATTTGACCACCTTGCAAACAGAATGTTCACACCTTGTAAACAGAATGAATATTATATGTTAAGAGCCACCAGGAATATTCAAAGCTCAGCTCTTATTCATCATCTTGCTCAAATGCAAATCTGGCTGGTTAAAATGGAAGCCAAGCCATGTGGAGAAGACTCTTTGTTGTGGCTTTAAACCTGGTCACTGACTCACATACATTTACAAATGCTGAAAATGTCCTTGTTTGTTATGATGTCTTTCAACATTTTGGATGGAGAGAAGCCAGTATCTCCTAGAAAAGGTGGGTACTGATATTGCTCCATAGAGATTGAGAAGGCTAGGAAGAGGATCAGATGGACTGAGCTAGCCATGAGACCTAAGTGGATCCTCCATGTTCCAAAATGAATGCTGAAGTCAACCCAAAGGAGGAATGACAACACACCCCTGTTCAACTTGTGGCCTTCCTATAGGCGTCTGATTGACCCACTATTGGAAGCAGAATGCTGGATGTAGGATTGCAAAATCACCACCATCACCCCTGTAGCCTACTGGTGGGGATGAGGAGCAGGGTTGTCAGATTCAGGCTGAAAAGTTCCTGGAGATTTGGGGATAGAGCCTGGGGAGGACAGGAACCTCAGTGGGGCGCAGTGCTGTTGGGTCCATCCTCCAAAGTGGCCATGTTCTGAACTCTGTAGTCTGAAACTGAGCTGTAATTGCAGGTTCCACCTGGAAGCTGACATCCCTAGCTGGATGAGATGAGCCTTCGGCTGGATCAAAATCAACTCCTCCTATATTTTTATTGAACAAAGAGATGAGAGTGGTTTGGCTTGTAATTTCTGTTGGGAAACCTTGCAGTAATTTTATCTCATTTTGAACAATTGTCTGCTTGACTTATAATCTTTTGGCCCATGAATTTTCTATTTAAGGAGGAGAGAATACTTCAGGACTAGTGTCCCATGCCTTCTATACTTCTTCCCACTCCAAATTCAAAACTCTTTGTTTGCTAGACTGTATCTGTCTGTCTTTCATGCAACCAGCCCAGAGCTGTTCCAGGTTTGAGAGTTTTATTTTCTTGACAGGCCAGACATAGCTTCAGCCTTCTATCATTTCTGTGAACATTTAATAGTATTACATCAGCTGAACCAAAGGAAGAATCATCCATACTAAAGAAAAATGTTAGGTCAGACAGCCTTTAATCACCTCCTCCTTCAAAATATCTGAAGCAATACTTCACTGGCTAGGAGCAAGGAGGCAGTAATTTGAACCAATTTGCTTTGGATCAATTTGTTTAGAAATTCAAAGAAAAAAATGTGATCATTGCAACTCGATTTTAAATGCATGATCTCCGTCATATTTTCTATAAGAGCAATTCCACAAACTGAAAGCTAGGGGGAAATGTATTGATAGGATGGGGGCACCTCTTCCACACATTCATCCCTTTTATTACCTCTTTCAATGTTTCCTTTCCTTCCTTCATCTGCCACCCTGTAGCAGTGTTGGCAAGAGCCCCATCAGATCTTAGAAGCTAAGCAGCACCAGCCTTGGCTAGTACTTAAATGGGAGACCTCTAAAAAGTTCAGAATTGCTACATAGAAACAGGCAATGGCAAAACATCTGTTTCTCATCTTGAAAACCCTTCATGGTCACCCTAAGGTGGCACTTTCCACCTCAGTGGAAAGTGTTGGGGAACTCTTATAGATGTGGAGGCAAGGGGACTGAATATCATTTTGAATGGATGAAATTTTCCCAAACAAATAGAAGAAAACAATAGAATGGGGAGGACCAGAGATCTTTTCAAGAAAATTGGAGATATGCAAAGATGCAAAGATGGGTATGATAAGGGACCAAAATGGTAGGGATCTCACAGAAGCAGATTTTTTTAAAGTGGCAAAATTATACAGAGGAACTATATAAGAGCAAGCTTAACATCCCTCATAACCACGATGGGGTAGTTACTGACCTAGAGCCAAATCTAGACAGCATCCTAAAAAGCAGAGACATCACCCTGCCAACAAAAGTGCTTTTAGTCAAGGCTATGGTATTCCCAGTTGCAATGTATGGCTGTGAAAGTTGGACCATAAGGGAGGCCGAGCGTCAAAGAATTGAGGCTTTTGGGCTGCAAGGCAAACAAACCGTTCAGTCCTAGAGGAGATCAGCCCTGACTGCTCGAAGACCAAATCCTGAAGATGAAACTCAAATACTTTGGACACAACTTCAGACACGACTTCGCATCTAACAACAACAACAATACACTTGTGTGGTCTTAAAGGTACCACTGGAGTCAAACAACAAAATGAAATATTCCTGGGTAGTAAATAACCCTGTTTTTACCTGGTGGAATCACTGAGTTAAAAGGTACCTTACAAGCCATTTAGCCCATCCTCTGTTTAGTATAGGAAATCCACAGCAAGAACATCCTTGACAGATGTCCAGTTTCTGTATGAAAATCTCCAGTGAGGGAGAGCTTGTCCATTCCTAGGCAATTGGTTCCACTGCTGAACTGTTTTTATTGCTAGGATATTTCTCATTCAATGGAAATCTACCTTCTTGTAGCTTAAACCCATTAGATTTAGTCTTTCCCTCTGAAACCGCAGATAACTTCTTTGCTCTCTTCTGGCAACATTTTCAGGTCCTTAAAACATAGCAGTCAGAATTAGACTAAGTACTTCAGGCCATCGTGCAAATACAGGGATAGCAGTGCTTGGCCTTCAGACCCACTGCCAGCTTATCTTTGCCTAAGCAACCGCAAAGGCAGCTGCCCCTGGCTGAATCAGTCAGTCAATGAAGGACAAGCTGAGGTCAATAGGGATTTCCTCTTGAACTCATTCTGACCATTAACGCACGGGAGGCATTGCACCATGCTGCCGCCTGGTTTCTGGCTTGGGGCAAGTCATCCTGATTCTTCCTGGTACCACACAGGGGAGAATTTGGCCCGTATTTGTGATCCTGCGTGAGGCAGCTGAGGCAGTGAGATTCCACTGTGTTGCAGGGCAGCATGGACCTTTTGTTTTTTATTTGTAAGAAAGTGTGATTGTGCAACAGCGCAATAGCACATTCTTACAAAGAAAAAGAAATGCCCCAGGTAGCTCCGCCATGCTCTGCAGCATGGTAGAACTGCCTGGGGCATTTCTTTTTCTTTGTAGGAATGCGGCATTGCGTGCGGGGAGGGGGCAGAGAAGGAGGGGTGCTGGGTGGGAATGGCCTGATTTCCCCCCTTCTGGACGGCCCAGACCCGACATATGCTCCGATGAGGCCTGTGGCAAAAAAGGGGGAGGTGGGATATAAATAAAATGATGATGATGATGATGATGATGATGATGATGATGATGCGTTCCCTTGCACACTAATGGCTTGATTTGCCCCAGGCCCGGGACCGCCTCAGACCGGCACCAACATCATCAGGAAGCAGGAATTCTGCCCGATCCTAGACGAGCTGTGAGTCGGGTTGGATTCCTTGTGCAGAAGTGGTTACAGTGCCACAAAGTTGGAATTGCTACTTAATTGTGATAGATTCAAAATAATTTTGAGCAAGGAGATGACTCTGGTAATTTTTTCTATCTGAGCATTTTACAGTTGGTTCCCTTCCTGAAGACACTAAATGCAGTTATAAAAAAGAAAGTTTCCAGATTTTAATATTATAAACCACAATGTGTGTATCCTCTCATGCCCTACCCCTTTAGGCACCCATAAGTTGTTTTCCAACAACCCAAGAGACAACTCTACACATGGACATCACCAGACGGTCAACACAGAAATCAGATTGACTATGTGCTCTGCAGCCAAAGATGGAGAAGTTCTATACAGTCAGTAGAAAAAAGACCAGGAGCTGATTGTGGTTCAGATCATCAGCTTCTTGTTGCAAAATTTAGGCTCAAATTGAAGAAAGTAGGGAAAAGCACTGGGCCATTCAGGTATGAACTAAATAATATCCCCGATGAATATACAGTTTAGGTGACAAACAGATTTAAGGAATTAGATCTGATAGACAGAGTGCCTGAAGAACTATGGACAGAGGTTCGCAACATTGTACAAGAGGTAGCAACTAAAACCATCCCAAAGAAAAAGAAATGCAAGAAATCAAAATGGCTGTCTGAGGAAGCTTTACAAATAGCTAAGGATCCCACAAATTGGGATCAAGATTGCAGGGAGAAATATCAACAACGTCAGATATACAGATGATACCACTGTAATGGCAGAAAGTGAAGAGGAACTAAAGAGCCTGTTGATGTGGGTGAAGGAGGAGAGTGCAAAAGTTGGCTTGAAACTCAACATCAAGAAAACAAAGATCATGGCATCCGGCCCTCTCAATTCCTGGCAAATAGATGGGGAAGAAATGGAGATAGTGACAGATTTTATTTTCCTGGGCTCCAAGATCACTGCAGATGGGGACTGCAGCAAAGAAATTAAAAGACGCTTGCTCCTGGGAAGGAAAGCTATGGCAAATCTAGACAGCATCCTAAAAAGCAGAGACATCACCCTGCCAACAAAAGTGTGTTTAGTCAAGGCTATGGTATTCCCAGTTGCAATGTATGGCTGCGAAAGTTGGACCATAAGGAAGGCCGAGCGTCAAAGAATTAAGGCTTTTAAACTCTGGTGATGGAGAAGACTTGTGAGTCCCTTGGACTGCAAGGCGAACAAACTGGTCAGTCCTAGAGATCAGCCCTGACGGCTCCTTAGAAGGCCAGATCCTGAAGATGATACTCAAATAATTTGGCTGCCTCATGAGAAGGAAGGACTCCCTGGAGAAGAGCCTAATGCTGGGAGTCATTGAGGGCAAAAGAAGAAGGGGACGACAGAGAATGAGGTGGCTGGATGGAGTCACTGAAGCAGTAGGTACAAACTTAAATGGACTCCGGGGAATGGTAGGGGACAGGAAGGCCTGGAGGATCATTGTCCATGGGGTCGTGATGGGTCAGACATGACTTCGCACCTAACAACAACAACAACAAGTTGCACTGCTATGTCAGATGCTCAAGAATACCCTTAAGATCAGGAGCTCTTTGTCTCGAAGTTGCAGGTTCAGCAAGGCAAGAACAACAGGGCTATGGCAGTGCTGCAGACCTAGAGATGAGACAATCATTATGTAAGGACTATACAAGAAGAGCAAAACGATTCCAAAGAGTCCCCCTGCATGCTTTTTCTAATACTGGCGAGCGAGATGCTTCCAAGAAGGGTAAAAGCAAACCAACCTCAGCATCTGGCATTTATAGATGGCTATCTTCATAGGAAGCACTTTTGTTAATAGACTTAGCCTCCACTGATCTGACTAATTCATTTTTCAAGTCAGCTAGGCCACTGGCTATTTCTATGCCTTCTAGCAGTGAATTCCTTCTTTCAAGACATATTTTCCTTGGCCTTCAACTAATGAACGATTACCACATATCAGGTACAGACATGGGGCATGCCAGAAGGGTTCTCTGTTTTGGCCCAGATTGTGGTGCTATTATTTGATCACTGTATACAATTTCCTCTTTGGTTTCATGAAGCACAGATTGGACGATGGCATTGCTGTTCACTGTCTCTGGTTCCTGTAACCTGAATGGCAGGTTTGTCATTGAGATCTCCGGGTAGCTTTAATATTGCATAATGGTACAAGTGAGTCACGACTCACAGCCACCATCCTTCCTTAGGGCATAAATTATGTACTTGGTTTTGAGGGATGATGTAGTGAAACAAAGAAGCCCTGTTTGGAAATTCATCAAGCAATTTTGCCATCATAGCAAAAACATAGGAACAGAATATCATTTACCTTATTTGAACTTTGCAATGAGAAATTTATCATTCATCTAGAAATTTGACTCAGTTCCTTTGTACCTGTCCCCGCTGTTGTTGAGCTTGACAAAGGACCTGCCAACAAGATGGAGTGTACTGGAGCATACACACATGTTCCCTTACAGAGAAGAGATCTAGATGCTGTAGCAATATTATTTCTTCCAAACAGCATTTGGGTAGGTTGTCAAATATATGTAATTAGGTCATTTCCCAGGAATAATTACTTCTGCACAGATGGTGAGAGCCCTAAAGTTTAACCTTGCCCTAAATTTAGAACAATTAAAATAATAATAATAGGGTAGCTGGCCAAAAGGCAATGACTAAATTGTTGGATGGGCCAGCCATTGCTGAGGGCTAATCTATATGGGGAGAAATTTGTCCTTTCCGCCACCATCTATTACAAAGGGCATTTCTGCACCTGTTAAATGTAATGTTTGACAAAAGAAGTTGCTGTATTCTGGGTGCGCCATATGACATCGCCAACATCCAGTGCCTGGGCAGTAACCGGCTGGCTACATCCTCCATTTTAAAGCGCGAGTTGGGGAATCACCAACCTATTTAGCATGAGCTACTGGAGAGCAACCAGCAGGCAACCAGCAGAGGGAAGGAATGGAGGCTCAAATGTGCTAAAGGCGCCTGCCTTGTCCTGCCCTCGCACCCACCTCCCTCTCCCTTGTTCCTGGGGAAGGAAATTATTTTTGAAAACTGGCTAACTTCCTGGAGTAACAAATAGGCAGACAAGCATGCAGGTGATGCCAGAAATAAAAGATTTTTTTTCAAAGTTGTAATGCAAAGCGTACCTCTCTAAAGTTTTCTCTGCCCCCCAAAATCAGGAACAAGATTAATTTTTAAAAGCATCAAAGGACTTGTGATCCCATATGGGGTGGCATTCAAAAACCACTATGCATCTATGATTCTATGCATAGGCTTTTCAACAGAGAAGTACAATTAAAAAAAAATAGTGGGCATTGTGGGACCTTTAAAATACGGAGAAAGGGGCTTGGTTGCCTGGATTGATTGACAGGTGGAAGTGTGATGTGTACAAGGCGCATTGCTCTCTTCTGCCATTTCCAGCAGCATATGTGGAGGGTGAACACACAAAAGGCGGCAGACAAGGGCAAATCAACAGAAAAGGTGAGGAAAGCATGATAAAATGTAGTGCTTTGTCATTCAGCTGGTGTAACATTATTTTTACTGATTCGTGTAAATTGCCAAAGGATTCTACAATAGGCCCTTGCTAGGAGATCCTCTGTCCCTGAGAGGTCAGTGGGTGGGGACATTCTATTGAAAGCATTTTTAAAGCATTCTACTTGTGTGGCCCTTAACATAGCCTCTGGTTTTTCTTGATGACCTAAATAAAGGGGAAGGAGATGTCCAACATAGGGATTCTAATGTAGGAGGGCAAATAGTAGTGGCCTGCCTGGGCCCAGGGCAAATGGAACCAAAGGTAAGAGGCTTCAGGTCCCAATGCTGGATGCACAGGCAATAAGAAGGAATAGCTTGAGCCTCTTGTGTAGACATATGATTTAGTAGGCATTACAGATAATTGGTAGAATTATTCACATGACTGGAATGCAGTAGTGGACAGATGTGAGTTGTTAAAAAATGTCAAAGAGGTGGAGTTGGCTCTCGATGTGAGTAGAGGGCTGACCTGTCAAGAAATACTGGAAAAGAAGTGTGACACTCCAGTGGTAAGTATCTGGGTGAAGATAAGGGAGGGAGAAAAGGAAGCAAATTTCAAATGTTTCAAACGTTGCCACTTGGAGAAGGGCAGGGCAACAGAGGATAGGACCTGCAGTAACAGTTTTAAACTACATGTAGAACTATACTAGCTAGATATCGGGGGTGGGGGGAAATCACAGTCAGAGTAGTTCAACAGTTCAATAAGCTGCCTAAGGAAGTGGCGAGCTCCCCCTCACTGGCTGTTTTTAAGCAGTGGTTGGATAGTTAGTTATCACTGATACTTTAGGCTGATCCTGCATTGAGCAGGGGGTTGGAATAGGTGGCCTGTATGGTCCCATCCAACTCTATGGTTCTACTTCTAGTTTTTTCTAGAAGTGACATTACACCATTGCTGCCCCCATATACTTGTCCTACCCAGTCTCCTGGCCTGCACCCCTAAGCTGCCAGTAATAAAGATGCTGCCCCCAGTTACAGCAATGAGTGCTGTGATAGAATGTCTCTGAGCTCTTCCTGTACATCGGTGACTGCTCCTGGAGGTGTCTCAGCTGCCTCCTGTTCTGTATCTTCAGCCTCTTGGTCCAATGAGGAGTCCATACTCTGATCCATTCTACCCCAACTTGATCTTAGCTCCCTTCAGGATGTTTTGTATTTAAAAAATACTGATTATGGGTCTTCCATAGGATACTCACATTGATTTTATTCAAAACAAATACAGTCTACCTTTTTCCCTAAAAAGAGGCTGTAGGTGGCTTACAAAAATATGTAACAGCATATCAAACCTCATACCAGTGCAACACCAACATAAAACAAGGTGACAACAGCCCACAAGTATCTGCAATACAAAAACAACAATAACCCTAATATAATCTAACATCCTGTCTGCCCTGCAGGAAACCATCAGTTCAACAGCCAATGCAATAGAAAACCTTAAAACCAAGCTATTTTGTGGCCTCTCCTAAAGATGATGGAGGTGCAAACGGAATTTTTAGAACTGCCAATACCAATCATCATCAGCTGTCCTGAAAGATTTGCTCAGAAAGGCGATTTCAGTTCACCACTCCAGTTCCAAATAGGTTTTTCACACAGAAAAATGTCCATATGGAGATACGTTACAGAGAAGAGGCAAGTCAGAGAAGAGCTTGTCAGAATGGCACTAAAAGGAGACGAGTCAGAAGAATTCCTATCAAGCAATACATTCCCAAACATGTTTGCTCACTCAGTCAAATAGAGTGTGCCTGTATGAGTTCATGCTGCTAGTCTAGCCTCTGTTGAAAACACCTTCCAAGTGACTTAACTAAATTCGACTTCTATTGTTCACTGACAAATTGAGGATTTAACTAAATCAACTTGGTGATTAACCCCATCACAACATCATTAAAAAAAAAACAACTTCCCAAAGTCCCCCACAAAACCCTTCAGGAATGTACTGTATGCCAGAACCTCAACAATAATTGTCCCAGGAAAAAAAATGAAACATTTATGTAAATATACAAAATCATAGAATAAGTACAGCATATAAAATACTAGCTGAAGAAACTCTCATTAGCCTGAAATGTAAGAACTGAAGTCTATGCATATATTCACCTCAGAGTTTATACTGAATTTCTTCAGAAATTTCAAACCCTGATTTCACCTGATCTTTCCCCTCTATATTTAATAAAATATGCTAATTTTGAACTTCAAAGCATCTCAAGTGCCATGTTCAGTGGTTCACGGGCAATCCTGTCTCTTCCTTCAGATTCCTGGGCTGAGCCAACAGTAAAAATACAGTATCATACTGACACAAGGTGGGACAGCCAAAGTTCTTCAGGAAAGAAGAAAACAGATCATTAGGGCTGCTCAGTCAGAAAGGGATAGAGGACAGATGTGGACGGTGCCACCATAGGTGGGCTTATATTTTAAATAAATATGATTCACAAAGGAAGGACCGAAACAACAAATCATATGAAAAAAGCAGAGGAATGCCATTTTCTGTCTCATGGAGGAACATTTCTCTTTGACTAGAAGAACCTTTTCTCCCCTTGCCTTTATCACAATCCAGCTAGAACTGGGGTACAAGAGCTGAAGGACACACTTCTGGCTTCCTAAGTATAGGGAGGGGGACAAACTTTACTCATAAGTACTATTATATATTTCCGCTTCATTTAATGTTATACAGTTAAAATATGTCTGCCCTGCAAGGCTTCCAGAGACTATTCATAATACATATATAAACCAAACCCAAGACTTACATTATAGAATATACAAATAATAAATGAGCAGCTGTTGATGGTAGAAATAACAGTACAGAAAGCAGAGCACACCAGCCCCTGCTGGATCAGACCAGTATCTGGTCTCATAACAGTGGCCAAACAGCTGCTCTGGAGGACCAATAACAGGACACAGTAACCTCAAGGCACTGAGATTCAGAGGTTTATGGCCTCAAACACCTCCAAATGCCCTGAAAAATGAAACATTTTTACTGCAGTTCCAAAAACCTGAAGCTTGGCAAGTCTATTTGAAGAAGGTGCGCCAGAGAAGGGATGCCATTCCAGAAGATGGTGGGCTGGCCTGGCCAATAAGCATCCATAAGCAGTAATAAGGATGAGTAGCAGTTTGAGACAGGTGTTCCAGATTCTGAAGAGCAACTCTTGCATAGTTTGACTGGTACACATGCAAGAATGTGTGGCTGCATCAATACATTGAAAAAACTTATTTGGAACTACTCACATTGATTTTCTTCTGCTTTGTCATGCCACACAAACCTTTACCCTCCTAGTGCTGCAAAACTGGTCTATTCAGGCAACATGTCTTGAATGGTTCCTAGGAAACAGGGAGGAATGAATCAACTAGCAATCATTTATTTAGTTGTCAAGTAACTGTATCATACTCAAGCCCTGTTGTGCTTGATCCTGTTAGTTCCTATTGTCTAATCTTCTAGAGTTTAAAATTTAATCATTTAAACACAGGCACGTGCACACACATACACTCTCTGCTTCTGTAAATAGTTTCTCTGATGAAGGAATTCAAGAGTAGTGGCAGAAATTGAGATGGATGTTTTGCGCATAGCCAGCATGAGTAAAGAACATTCACAAAGGCAATATGATATTTTGCATCTTAGTTGACCCCAAATTAGAACAGGACAGTCACTATTATGAAGGTCTATACTTTACTCTGCAAAAGCAAGTTTTCCCTTGGATACTTAGTTATCACTGATGCTTTAGGCTGATCCTGCATTGAGCAAGGGATTGGAGTAGATGGCCTGTATGGCCCCTTCCAACTCTATGGTTCTATTTCTAGGGTTTCCCCCCCCTAGAAGTGACTTTACACCATTTGCTGCCCCCATATACACCCCCCTCAAATCCTAAACTAAGGGGCTTTCTGCACTCCTTCAAAATCGCACAATGGTTGCTAATTGAAATCACTACAGTTTTGCCATTATGCACAACGTCGTTGACAATCTGCCACACACCTGAAACCGATCCGCAAAAAGCGCTTCCTTGTAGCGCTTTCAGGGAAATCCCCAAAAGTGGATTCACCCTCCGGAAAGCGCTACACTCCTGCAACCAATCTGCAACACTAGCGGGAAAGTTCTGTGCGTTACCATTGTTGTGGTTTCTACAAAGTCCCTCCCCCGGCTCTCTCCTCTGATCTTCTGGCGAAGCGATCGCCCTTTTTTTTTCTCCGAGCAAGCGGAGATCAAATCACCGGCAAGCCTTCGTTTACCCAGTGAGGCTTCCCTGGCTGCAGTCCCTCCCCAGAGCTCTTTACAGTCACTAAGCACAAACAACAGAGAAGCCCGTTTGCTGATGTATTTTCCCTTTATTTTTTACACTGTTTTCGGCCGAAAATCAGGCCCGTGAGGGGGGGATTTTTTTTTCACTCGGGGGGAGCGTGGCAACGATGAAACGACAGCTCAAACACACCTGCCAGCTGGATGGGTCTGTCCGTTGCAACGAATCAACGCATATTCGATGCAACGGGTGTGTTTTTTTTTTTAAAAAAAACCTTTCTTAAAGGGAAAGGGGCTGTTTGGGAGCATGCTAACGGCTGCCCATTGGCTGCTTGACGGCCAGGGGTGGGACGAGCTCGGCAATAGCGCTTCCTTTCTAGCGATTTTTGCTGAGACCGGAAGCTTGTGGGAAACGATGGAAACGCAACTGGATTCCACTACAAAGTCAGGTATGCATAACGACGAATTCCACTATTTTAAATGGCGATTTTTCGTTCAGCAAACAATTTGCTACAAGGATCCCAGTGCGGAAAGCCCCTCAGACTGACAAAACTAACCAATGTGCCTGTAAGGGACTTTGGGCATGATGAGGTTGTTTTAGGTTCAGATGTCACTCAAAGAAGACCAGTCACTATTATTCAGCAAAACCATTCTTTTCCAGGGACTTGTGGTGGATTAGAATAAAACATTCATAATTTAATAAAACCCCAATAAACCCCCCAAAAAACTAACCCTCCAAGAATAGCAGCTAAAAAAGATACTCTCAACATCCTGAGCAGACTAACCTAGGAGTGGGATGCAATGATGTAAGTGCTGCAGCCACAGGAGGGGGCTACATTGATCTTAACTGTGGCTTCAACCCAGGACATGGTGGAAGATTTCTGTTTTACAGGCCCTGCAGAACTATGATGTATAGATTGTTGTATTTTAGTGCTTGGGTTTTAAACTGTTTAATGGGAATATTATTGAGGGTTTTTTGGTCATTGTTATCCACCACGAGCTTTCGTGGGAGTGGCGGGCTACAAATACAATTAATAATAATAATAATAATAATAATAATAATAATAATAATAATGATGATGATGATGATGAAAGCTCCATCAGGGCCCTCAGCTCTCCTGGGAGTTCATTCCACCAGGCCATGGCCAGGACTGAGAAAGTCCTGGCCCTGGTCAAGGCCAGGTGTACTCCTTTAGAGCCAGGAATCACCAGGGGAGCATAAGGAGATAAGTGGTCCTTCGGATAGGTTGGGGTGGATGGCCTTAAAGGTCAATACCAACACCTTGAACCTGATCCAGGCCAAAACTGGCAACCAATGCAGCTGCCTCTTCTAGTCCAACTGTTTCCTCCCAAGTTGAACTGCCAAAGAGGAAAAGAGACTAGCTTGAAGGAAATTCCCCACCCTTTCTGGGGGGCAGATAGGAACCCTTGGAGGCAAACACAAGAGTTGGTTTGGGGAGGGACTGCATTCAATGGCACTAGCCCTTGTTTCTGATTGTATCAAAGAGCTAGGATTGCAGTTTGGAGCTTTTCTATGTTGGATAAGGGAGCCGATGTGTGTGTGGGGGAGAGGTATGATGTTTATCCCTACACCTTCCCTTCTCGGAGGTTAAATTTCCCTCCAAAATAAAAAGTTATTACCTCTGAGGCTTTGTAATGTGATTTTCTGTGTTAATGAAACTCAGTGTCCTACCTTGTCACTATTAGATCTTCTGAGCCCTGGAACCTTTTGGGAAGGTGTAGAGCCATCCTTTATTTTGAAAAAAATAAAATAAAACCCATCCTTGTCAGAAAAGCCCTGGGGCATTTTTACAGACAATATTAAATTATTTGATGGAAAAGGATGTTGGAATGAAAAATCAAGTTTCTTTAGACAAATCAGTTGTTTCACAGTTTCTATTTCTTCATTACAGGTTTTATAGTATGTTATTAGGTTTCTTTAAACTGAGATTTCTTTATGGCATTTTCCCTAAAAACTTGTCCATCTTTCTTTGATCTTTTAATCTATCAGAATTCCTCTGAACTCCCCTCTGATTCCTTAACAGTGGGCATTCTTAGCTTTCTCCCTTCCTGGAAGAATCAGGGCCATTTCCCACGGCGATCTTTGTTGCAAATTGTTTGCGGAATGAAAAATCGCCATTTAAAATAGTGGAATTCGTCGTTTTGCACACCTGGCTTTGTAGTGGAATCAGTTGCGTTTTTTAGCGTTTCCCACAGGCTTCCGGTCTCGGCAGAAATCGCTAGAAAGGAAGCGCTATTGCCAAGCTTGTCCCGCCCCTGGCCGTCAAGCAGCCAATGGGCAGCCGTTAGCATGCTCCCAAACAGCCCCTTTCCCTTTAAGAAAGCTTTTTTAAAAAAAAAAACAGACCCATAGCAACGAATCTACGTAGATTCCTTGCACTGGAGAGACCCATCCAGCTGCCTAATGTGATCTATCGTTTGATTGTATGATCGTTGGCACGCTGCCTCGAGTGATAAAAAAAAATTCCCCCCCCCCCTTCTCACGGGCTCGATTTTCGGCTGAATTTATGTGTAAAAAATAAAGGGACTTTATTTCAGCAAACGGGCTTTTAAGTGGTTTGTGCTTAGTGACTAAAGGTGAAGGACTGAAGCCAGGGAAGCCTCTAAACAGAAAGAGGCTCGCCGGTGCGTTTATCCCCGCTCGCTCCGAGAAAAAAAAATGGCGATCGCTTCGCCGGAAGTTTGGAGGAGAGATCCAGGGGGAGGGACTTTGAAGAACCAGCTACAATGGTAACGCACAGGTCTTTAGCGCTACTGTTGCAGATTGGTTGCAGGAGTGTATCGCTATCCGGAGGGTGAATCCAGTTTTCTGGATTCCCCTGAAAGCGCCACAACGAAGCGCTTATTGCTGATCGGTTTCAGGATTGTTGCAGATTGTTGACGACGTCGTGCGTTATGGCAAATTAGTAGCGTTTTCAATCGGCAACCATTGTGCTATTTTTAAGCCGTGGGAAATGCCCCTCAGTATCCCACTGCCTTCTGTAGTAACCGAATGTCTTCCTCACATGCAAGTATCTGGGGAAATACACCTCTGAATTCCCTTAACTAGGCCAGGTTCCTCCTCCTCCATAGTAAGATTCACCTTGTCCAGCATCCGTGTAGATTAGCTCTCAGTAGAAAACCCTGCTCTCTCACCAGAGTTTCTCCACAGAAGGATTTTTCAGCTAAGTTCAATCAGAATCAGACCTCTCTCATACCAGTCTCAGACTGAACAGTCATTTATTTATTAGACTTACTGGCTGCCCTGTAGGGAAACCTCTGGAGCCTAGTTTGAGTCTCTGTGATTCCAGGAGGAAGGCGGTCTGAAGGCTCGGCCCTGGAATCAGCCCTTGCCCTGTGTGTGTACAGCTTAACTGTTCTCTCATCTCTGCCTCTCTCCTATGGTGATTGCTTTTATTGTTGTAAAGTTAATGTAAAGAAATCTTCTACATGTAAATAATTATTAAACTCAGCTTCAGCTATCTTAATTATAGATACGTATGCTGTGTGCGTGTGTGTGTGTGTGTGAGTGTGTGTATATTTTGTGGCTGTGCCTTCCACATTGAGTTGGGATTCCAAGTGTGCCCACAGACTCAAGGAAGTTGGGCACCCTGATGTAGAAGATCTCTGTGGACAGACATGTAATGTGGAACGGCTGAATTCCTTGAGCGTCCAAAATGTGAAGCTCATTTCAGACAGTAAAGAGGTTTCCCATAGCAGTTACAAGAGTACAGAAAGCCAGTCTGTTACAAACTCTGCTTGAACATGGAGCAGCCAATTTGAATGGAAGAGATGCTAGAGCTAATAAGCGCTCACAGCAAATTAAATTTAGAATGACAGGTCACTTCCCATTTCTGCTGCTGAGACATAATGACACTAATTACAGGCAGGAAACCATTTTGGCACACAGCAACAATCCACTTGGATTCAACAGCATATGCAGGAACACCCAAATATAGGGACCTGTTTGGTTGTGACAACTAGATTTTAGAGTTAACTCCCAAGAGAGCCCTGATTTTACGCTTTTCCTGTCTTAGTAAAAGCATTGACCCTTGGAGGGCTGTTGTGTAAGTAGGAACTGAACACTGCTGCTTCTTTATTTTCTGTACTATGGCCCTAAAAACATTGTTTTAGATGAATACCGTTTTAAAAATGGGGTAGGGCATTCCTAACTGTAAATTATGAAGGTCTAGACTTTACTCTGCAAAAGTAAAATGCCCATCCTTTTGACATGCAGAGAGAGAGGGGAGAGGGGGGGGCGGAATATTACAGGTCCTCTATATCAGATATGTTTCTGAAGCTAACCCCAGAAGTGGCTAAATCATGCGGAATATGGTTGGAAAGCATAATTGTGTACACGCCCACCCAAGGCCCCTCCCCCTTCCCACCCCCTCTAGGCCCATCATTGGCCATTTTGAAAGGGGTGAATGGATCAACATGACTATACATCACCCAACAAATGTTTACAAATGTAAAAATATATTAAACATTAATTAACTCTCGCCCATTTGGGAAACTCCTGGTTGAGAAAGCCTGGTATATGGGAAAACAAAACATGAATTTCAGAAACTACCACCTAAGTATGTAATATTACACAAAGGAATATTTGAATATGGATTGGAGTAAATTCCATTTCATTTAATGGAACTTGTTTCTAAGAAGCAAATCTTGATGATTGGTCTATAGATCAACTGCAGCTTATGCTAGTTTTGTTGTTCAAATCAACTACTCATGTGAGAAATTCAAAATATGGTAATAGAAAAGGAACATAACTTGCACACAAGCTTTGTACACAGTTGAAGTACATCAGCACTTGTGTGAATCGTCTCGTAGAACATAATCCTTTTGAGTGGAATCAGTTCACATATTTGGCTATGAATCAGGTTATGAGAACTGAAATTCTTCTGGAGTGTCATGTTAGCCTACTGCAGAAAGAACAAACAGGAATCTTGTGGATCCCTAAGGACTGCAGCTGACACTGTCAATAAAACCTATGCCAAAATAAACCTGCTAAGGGAGTCACAAGACTCCTTAAAATTAAATTATATACACACTTCTGTATACAGACTTATAGTTCAAATTTCAGATTGATACAAGTCACACAGAATTATACATGGCACAGTAAAATCCAGGGGTTGTATTCGCTGCTCCTTCACATGGAGTCAGACCATTGGCCCATCTAAGAAGCTTAGCATTTAGTTTGAGGGGCATCAGATCCCTGGGGGTCTCAGGCACAGAAAGGTCTTCCTCAGCACAGGCTAAATTCCTTCACCTCAAGATTATTATTATTATTATTATTAATTTATTTCCCGCCACTCCCTGGGTAGGCTCGTGGAGGGTGACAGTTGTCTTAAAAACCCCAATTAAAACCCCATTAAAAGACATTTAAAATCATAATATAACATGGCGGCAGCCAATCACAATCTACTCCCACCTACCAAGGCGATAGAGAATGGATGGAGGTGATGTATACTTCAGACCCCCCCGGGGGGGGCAACGATCTACCTCGCAAACCCCAGCCTCAACCATAAACCTGGCAGAAGAGCTCCGTTTTACAGGCCCTGCGAAAAGCTGACAAATCCCGCAGGGTCCACAGCTCACCTGGGAGCTCATTCCACCAGGTGGGGGCCAGGACTGAAAAAGCCCTGGCCCTGGTTGAGGCTAGGCGTGCTTCTCTAGGGCCGGGAACGGCCAATAGATTTCCCCCCACAGTGTAGCACCCTGCAGGGGACATAGGGCGATAGGCGGTCCCTCAAGTATGTTGGTCTCAATTCGCGTAAAGCCTTAAAGGTTAATACCAAAACCTTGAACCGGATCTGGGCAGCAATTGGCAACCAGTGCAGCTGCCTCAGCACAGGATGGATGTGGGCCCTCCAAGATGTGCCAGTGAGGACCCTAGCAGCTGCATTTTGCACTAGCTGAAGTTTCCGGATCAAGGACAAGGGTAGGCCCTCGTAGAGCGAGTTATAGAAATCTAGTCTGGAGGTGACTGTCGCATGGATCACTGTGGCTAAGTGATCAGAGAACAGGTAGGGCGCTAGTAGCCGGGCTCGGCGAAGATGGAAAAATGCCTGGCCCGCTATTCTCTTGACCTGCGCCTCCCTAGTCAGGGAGGCGTCAATGGTCACGCCCAAATTACTGGCCTGGGAAGCGATGTTAAGTTGCGCCCCTGCCAGGATGGGGAAACGCGCTTCCTGATCCCACCCACTACTTCCCAGCCACAGGACCTCCGTCTTGGAGGGGTTGAGTTTCAGGCGACTCTGCTCGAACCATTCAGTCACTGCTTCCAAACATCTGGCAAATGGTTCCCGGGGGGGAGTCCGGGCAGCCGTCCATTAGGAGATAGAGCTGGGTGTCATCAGCATACTGATGGCAAACCAGCCCGAAACTCTGCACCAGCTGGGCCAGAGGGCGCATAAAGATGTTGAACAAAGTGGGGGACAGAACATAAAGATGTTGAACAAAGTGGGGGACCCTTAGGTACCCCACAAGGGAGACTGTAGGGATGATAGGGACTTTTCTTCTTCCAGGTGGTCTCTTTCCCCAAACTTCCTGTTTAGTTTATATTTAGATGCCATTTTTCTGGCCCTCAATTTACAAATAGTTTAGAAGAGCCCCATGAAACATGAAAACTCAAAATAGTTACACAACCAAAATGTAATGGGAATTTTACACAAGTAAATAATTGCAAAAATCCAAATAGAAAGCACCCATGAAAGGCTGCTCTGTGTGTATTTGTGTATGTGTCTGTGTCTGTGTGTGTGTGTGGATAACACATTTTTAACAAATTGGTTAACAGTTCAATACAGAAAGCTGGCAGAACTCTCTGGGGACAGAATTCTACAGGAGATGAAGTTCAGCATTGTCTATAGGGGAAACTTTCTTTGCTTCTCTGCCCCAGCAAAAAACACAGACATGCTGGCGTTAAAGATGTAGTCCTATATTTCTGACCACATGTGTGCTGTTGCAAATTTGCAAAAGCTGGAACTGCAAAGGTCAACTCTTAAACTGGCTTCCATGCATGCTCTCCTCTTAAAAGGCAGTGCCCATCAACTAAGTAGGTGGAACTAGACAGCATAGAGACTCTATCTGACCAGTCATTAGTCTGTATTCCTTGATCACACTTATGCAGGGGCGTCTGTGGGTGTTTTTGTAAGTGCAGCAGGAGACCTGTAGAAGTCTGTTGTGCTCCTTGAATCTTAGTTGGGGCTGCCACGTCCAGATTTGACTAACTACCTGTCCAAAAAGGAGATTAAACAAACTTACAGAAAAAGCAAGGATTTCAGGCTTCAGTTCAAACATGTGAGCTACTGGACACCTGGACTTTTCACTTGCAGCTGTGCACAGTGAACCGAGCTGACAGCAAACCAGTTCATGGTTGGAGAGAGCAGTGTAAAGGCCTCGTATTCAGAGGTTTCAGTCTCAGAAAAGGAAAACTATGTGTCCCTCCTTGACATTCTCAGGAATTCAGACAGGTTGCACTGGCCTATAAAAGAGCATAATTTAAGGCATAATTTCTGAAGCATTAGATGAAGCAACTGGCATAACAATGTACCATGAGGACTATCTAAGTAGCATGAGGAATTAAAAGCAAAGGCTTGCACCCTGAATCCTCTTTCCCCCAATGAAGGTAATTCTCCTTGGTGCATCATCTTTGCATCCAGCTTTGCAGAAAATCCAGCTTCAATATCAATACCAAATGTTTACAGCTTTTCATTTTTGTTTGTATTATCACAGCTTCTGCCTCCAGTAGTCGCGAAGACATGCTTCTCTTTCCTAATTGTATGACTGACTACTGGATATTGTACGCATTCTTCTTGTGCAAAACAAAGTTTCACCTGCCTTGAAACTGTCCAAGAAGCTTGCCGGGACCCTTTATGGATCAAGATGGAAACAAGAATCCTTGCCAAATATGGACTGGTTAAGTAAACGGATGAAATAGGGGACAATGGCGAAACTCACATAGCTGATACATAGTAGATCAGCATCGGAATTAATAAGAAAATGGAGTCCAATATTATATTGAATGGTAAAAACTAAGATGTAAAGAAATAATACATTCTCAAACTTTATAAGTAATCTTGGGGGAAAATTTAAATCTGGAAAAATGTAATATGTGGTGTATAACCCTAGGGTGATCTAAAAGAACAAGATATGTATTGTTAAATGTCAGCTTTATGTTTGCTTTGTTTTTCTCTTCTCAAATAATGGTTCTGTAATATGTAACATGGAGTATTTTTCACCTTTCTGAACAAAAAAAATTCTATGAAAAAGGAAACTGTCTGAGAAGCTATCTGCTAAGTTTCACCTAGAGAGATTGTCATAATTCCCCCCACTGCTCCACTGAGCTGCAAGTGGCATACGTCATGTACCCCTCCCCTATTTTATGTTTATAACAATCCTGAAAAATAGGTTGAACTGAGAGACTGTGAATATGCATAGAGCTGCTTTACTTAGAATCAGACCAGAGGTCTATTCAAGGTCAAGTATTGTCTACTCAGACTGGCAGCTCTCCGGGCCCTGAAGCAGAGATATTCCACATCACCTCCTATCGGATTCTTTTAGTTGGAGATGCCAGGGATTGAACCTGCAATCTTCTGCATGCAAAGCAGAGGCTCTTCCACTGAGTTACAGTCCACCCCTTAGTCACGGTCCATCTGAAGTCACCTGATCTGAACCCAGTCATCTAGTCTGACATTCTTCCCACTATGCTTTAATTATCAATATGCATGAACACTCTAAGAAAGAAATTGAGCCAAGGAAAAAATCAGATTCCATTTTTGATCTCTAATATTCCCAGTTTTGCTGACTGGAAGCACAATAATTAAACACTCAACCTTTATTGGATGATTCCGCACATAACAGGTAAGGCTGTATGCATCATAAATAAATAGCATCCAAGTAGTTTTCCAATATATATATATATATATATTTTTAAAAAATCCAAATCCTGTTAGGAAAGGCTGTTGCAACTACCCTCTGAACCTATCCATTAGGATAGCGATCCCCAACCTGTGGGCCGGGGACCACATGTGGTCCTTCGACTAATTGGAGGTGGGCCCCGAAGGACGCCTTCTCCCCCCCCGACCCTTTACTTCACCCCCCCCAGCCCTTTACAACACACTTCATTGTTGCGGCATGTCTGTATCTTATTTTGAAGGGATGTTTAAACGTTACCATAACGATCAGAGAGTGCTAGGGCAGTGGTTGAGAGTAGAGGAGTAAACTACCCCCCCACTGGGCCTCAGTAAAAGGCGTTGAGTGGTCCCCGGTGATAAAAAGGTTGGGGACCACTGCATTAGGATACCAAAAATATTTCAATGAAAAAAAACACAACTGTATGGCTTAACACTAAAGTAGGCTACTGGGAGTCAGAAAACAGCAGTGACACCCTGAAAGCTGTAACAAAATAAAACACAGTTTATTCCATTCTTCACCAGTCCCCTGAAGTACATGCCCACTGAAACAACTCAGAACCATCAACTTCAATGGGGATGAACAGGATATATTTTTTCCGTTAGAGATCATGTGACAAATGTCAAAAGGGGGAAAGTTCCTTCTATTCAAGACTCTTGAATAGCAGATCATACTCAAATTTGTACAAAGTGTATCCTGAAATGCTAGGATTCAGGCCCTATGTATGTACGCTCCCTTCCAGTAATCTACTTTTCATGTAGAAAAGTAGGTAAACATTATTCCCTGTACAAATGCAACTGAGTACATCTGCTTTTGTTATATCACTATTTAGCCTGAATGACTAACCAGAAAATGTTCTCAACAAATACTGCCTGGACTCTGGAGTGTGTGCCTCCAGTGTTTCTCCACATCTTCCTTGCCTTATTCATTTCTGTTCTTTTGGGGAGGAAAATACCCCCTACAACTAAGAGCAAGGCATTCTTCAGTTTCCCAGCTGGCATCCTTTCAGCACTGTCATACATACACAGAGGTAACAAAAGAGCAGAGCCCTGGGATCCAGAAGCAGAAAGAATGCTACTTCATAATGGGAACTATACCCTAATCTTTTTTCTAGTCTGGTAAAGATCAAAATGACGACTTAACAATCAATCCAATTAGGATCTCTAAACATTTCTGCCAACTTTTTACATTTGTAAAGGCATTTTATAATACCTTGGCTCAGAATGAATTATTTTACAGAGAGAGAAATCCCAACTGGTTTGAAAAGCACAAGTGCAGCAGTGGAATTGGTTCTCCTCAGGAACTGTCAACTAGAAGAGCAATTTGGTCTGCAGCACTTACTGTTGTCACAGACTTGTTCACTCACTGCCTTTCCAAAGGGAGGCAGTGGCTGGTGATGCTCAAGCTGGGGGAAGGAGAGGCAATTTTAACCTTCTTTTATTCCAAGTGTCAACAGGCCTTCACTATGAGACAGTTCACATATTCTTTCTTTGAGTTAAGGGACCACATTACCGGGCAATACAGAAAAGGCTAAACTCATGCTTCACTGTGTATCCAGGCTGCAGTTAACCTGGAGCAAATGAGCAAATGGAGCTGGTGTGTGTGCCAAAAAAGTCATCAGAAAGCTGCCACAGCATGGATTCAATGTTCTTCACACCCACCTCCTTTTCACGCAACAAAGCTCACATAAATCTAACCAAAGAAATCAAACCAACACAGCTTGTGACTGTGTTCAGCTTTAACTATATCTCCCACCCCACCCAAACTGCTGCTTAAGAAGATTAATCGCACTGTGTTTTGCACACGGGAATGCAGCCAGAAGGTGGGCAAAACTCCCTGATATTACCCCAAAAGAGACAATGGTGGCAGAGTCTAAGGACAGAGGTGGGAGACGGCAGCATCCAAGGAACACGAAGCTCATGGCCCGGAGGTTACAGAGCACTCGGGAGGGCTAAAACCGGGAATACGCAGTCCGTTGCTGCGGCTGTGGCTGCTGAGGTTGCGGTGGCGGCTGTTGCCCTTGCTGCTGTTGCAGCCGAATTTGCTGGGAATAGGGATCTTCAAGAGACTTGACAAACAAAGTGGTTTTGGGCCCAGTCTTCCATATGATGCCATTGAGATCTCTGACAGACGACTCTACGGTGATGCTGTGAGTGCCAACAACAGCAAAGTTCAAGAGGAACTGTGTGCTGAAGTAATCGTTGTGAGGCTCAACCATCTGCTCCATCTCATTTGTCAGACTGTCCACGGATACCTGAGAAAGAAAGAACAAGAAAAGTTGCACAATAAAATCAGAGTCCAGTAGCACCTTTAAGGCCAACAAAGATTTATTCAAGGCGTGAGCTTTCGAGTGCAAGCACTCTTCCTCAGACTAAGAAAAGTTGGAATGCCAATTTATGCTGCTTCTCAAAGGAAATGTTCTGGTGTTTCCATTTTGCTGTGTAAACAGAAGGTTGGCTTTCATGGGTGACAGTCAATCGTCCTTCCATTCTTGGAAGCAGCCTCTGACTTTGCAGAGAAAGGGGAAAATAAGCCAATGTGCCCATTAATGGCATCTAGAACATCTTCTATGCAAAACATAAAAAGTTGTTCATGCCTCTGTCCTAAATGGCTGTACAAAGCTCAGCTGCCCATATCAGAAGCCCAGAGCTTAGGAACCTTTAGGAGCTGATTGGCCATGTCAAGTCATCAGCATTCTTTCACTTGAGCAGATTGGTTTCCTACTGCCAAACAGATGTATGTTCTTGGCAGGGTATTTCCAGTGCTATCACCAAGACAGCAAATGAATAAAAGGATTATCTATTCCCAGCTGTCTTTTGCTTCTGAAGTGCAGACATAACTGAGCAACATGCACATGATGGGAAATTTAGCAGAGTTACTGCACTAAGACTTGCATCAGGTCTAATCCCCCTGTCAGAAATGCATCCAGAATACTAAAGTGCCAGTGTTCAAGGGGGGAAAGAACCACCTGATTCACAGTAGTCTCTCCCTCTTGCATTGCTAGTGTCTCATTTTCCACAGAATCAAAGCTGTTTGTGCAGGTTTAAAACAGGCAGCTGAAATTCTTGCTAATTCATCAATTCTTCATGGATTTCAGGCAGGACAACGGTAGGTAAATTAAGAACACAGGGCCTTGTTGGATCAGACCAGTGGTCCATCTTGTCCAGAATCTTGTCTCACAGAGTGCTTAATCAGTTCATCTAAAAGTCCAACAACAAGGTATAGAATCTGAGGTTTTCTCCTGAAGTTGCCTCCTTGTACTGGTTGACTGCCTCTGAATGCACTGTATCCTCTGGCAGCCAATTCCTCATGTTAATCACTCACTGTGTAAAGAAGTATTTCCCATACCTTGTACTCCTGTCCAGATTTGCTCTGTAGTACTGAAGATACATTTAGACAGATGGATTGAATTTTGCGGAAAAGGCCTGGTTTAGAGCCATGCTGGACTACTCCCTCGACCTTTAAAGCCAGTTGCTGGTTGTTCTGAACTATGATGGGCTCTGCAGGGTTACGTGGAGACGGTGACAGGGCAAGCTGAAACAGACAGATGAAATTATGCTGCATTTATTCAAAAGGAAGATCCTTGAATAGGAGACAACTCCCCTTCCCAAAAGGAATTTTAAACAACTCACCTCCCAAAAGGTAGTGGCATACTGCATAATAACCAATATATTTTCACTTCTTACATTTCTTGGAATTTTAACACTTCACAAATAGTTTTGGATCACACTATTTAGAGTTTTAAGAGGAATGATATTTGGGGGTTTTAATTCCCAGAACCACATTACAAGGCAAAGGCTGAGATAAGACCAAGCAGTACAATCATCAACAGAATTCCTAAACAAAATTATACTGGAGGAATAAACTGGATCTCTTGCCAATGCTTTCTGTAAGTTTATAAGACACACATTTCCAAGATAATATGTTATATCACCAAAGCAGCAGGGACTTCTTTATCTTGCCCTACTTAAAATGTCACAAACTCATGTCCACAAACTCTAAAACGTTCACTGACAGGTATACTAGTACTAATGCGGTGCTAAACTGCAGAAAACTAGCAGGCTCTTGGGTTTCTCTTTTTGTTTGGGGGGGGGAAATAAAAGAACTGAACTACCAGGTCACTGCTGTCTAAAACACAAAAGGAAGAAGCAAAAGCCAGTATGCTGTAAAATTCTGAACCACAGAATTTGGGTGGGGAAGGGGATATGTGCACAATGCTGAACAGTTTGCCATTTAAAAGATGTTCTGCACATACAAATTGATCATGTTAGAGAGAAGGGTTCAGAATAGACTCTCTCATGATGTACTGACATTTTTCAGATGACAGAACACTCAACCCATGTGTGTATGCCCATGTATGGTGATGCAATGCAGGGAAAATTGACCAATTGGTTCTGACAAATGTGTGCACCGTCCTGCATATACTTAAGCAGAGTGCATTTCATGCAGCCCCGCATAACCATGGAGTGTGGCAATAAACACAGGGTTTGGCATCCTGAGAATTCTGATTTTTCAGTTTTTAGAAGACCAAGTTCCTGCCCATAGTGGTTTTAGAGAAAACCTGAGTCAATACTGGGCTCGACCAAGTAAAGCCTTGAGAAGTGCTTTTAGAGGTGGACCTATAAGTATCTTGCATATCTCCTCTCTCAGAACAATCACTTCCTCCCTCCTGAATTAGACCAGAGTCATTATCACCTTCCCTTTCTCTTTGATAGTCTCTGGTCCTTGGAAAGGATCTCTCATGTACTCACAAAATGTGGATTTTCACACTGTTGAATTTGAGGTGGATTTTTTGGCTGTTTGCCTCTCCTAGACGGTTAGTGCAATTCTAGGGGTACAACCAAGGACATAAGCATTCTGCTTCTTTCGCACCCATAGGATTGATATGCCATTTATTCTTTACAGCAGGGTTTCAAAGCTGCTAACCTGTCACTTCATCCAGAGGTCCAATTATCCAGCCCTTTCCAACAGATCATAACCCTGCCAGGAGGAGTGACTGGGTGTGGGGACACATAGAACTGGCTTGACCCATGGAAAAGCCGTAACACTGTTGTAGCTTTGTGACCCTGATTTGTGGGAAACCTTATGCTCTAGGGCAGTGGTCCCCAACCCCCGGTCCAGGGACCAGTCCGTGGATCAATTGGTACTGGACCGCGGCTCTTCACCCTCCTCCCCAGCTGCTGCCTCAGGGGGCTGCCCTGCCACACTGCCGCCAGCTCACCTTTGGTGCTCTCCAGCGGCCGCCATGGTTGGGGCTCCCCTTCGGCATGGCACTGCGCAGCTGCTGCTGGCAGCGCCCCCCACAGGCGGCGGGAAGTCAGGGGCGCCAGCAGGAAAGCAAGTGGAGCAGGGCTCAGGCAACAGCAGTGACGTCCCTCAGCAAAAGACTACCCCCTGGGCCTCAGTAATATTGTCAAGTGTTGACCGGTCCCCAGTGATAAAAAGTTTGGGGACCACTGCTCTGGGGTGTGATTTTATCTTGCCAAATTCTGCAATCTTTGAACTAAGCTCTCTAGCTTGTTAAGAGCCCTTCACTTTCAGCTCTGACAATCTTATGCACACATGCTCTAAGCAGTCATTTACTCAACAGCTATTGACACAGCCAACTGATTACACAAAGGAGTACTGAAACTGAACATGCCTAACAAAGGAGCAGTTCTAACATCTGTGCTTGTACCAAGGGGAATCCCCTTGGCTCACCAAGCAGCCTCTCCGGTGAGTTCCAAAAGGATAGCAAGGAGTTTCTTTTGAGGGGATCTTTTTGGGAAATAATGTGACACCACTCAGTTATTTTACAGTTTTGTTGTTTTAAATTATAATTATTATAATTATAATTATTTAAGATCCCAGTATTGTTTTACTATTGTGATTCTCACTGGTATGGATTTAAACCTAATCACTGAAATTATATTTAAAAAGCTGTTGCTTAATTTATTTCAGCTGAGAGCTGCTTATAAATGTTTATAAGCCTGGCTTATCTCAGAGTCAACTATTTCCTCAAGTACCTTGTTAGGGGTTTTTAAGATGTCTACTTGTTAAAACAGGCATAGTCAATCTGTGGTCCTCCAGATGTTCATGGACTACAATTCCCATGAGCCCCTGCCAGCAAACGCTGGCAGAGGCTCATGAGAATTGTAGTCCATGAACACCTGGAGGACCACAGGTTGACTACCCCTGTGTTAAAAGACCTTCTAAAAGAATGTTCTAAACCTCTGCATGGCTTTTTCAGAGCCATCCCATCAGTGCTTCCATGTGGAGATGCTACATGGGGACTGCAACGTTTGCCAAATGTATCTTTTAACAGGATCTTACACTTATGCTGGTCTTGTTCACAGTCCTGGTAAAGTTACCCAAATCATTTACGGCAATTTATCTCTCTAAGTACAATGCTGCATCCATGATCAAAGAACACTGACTTAGAAATTGTACTTGGAAGGCTTTATAGCTTCAGTCACCTGAAATGTTCCACAACTCTCATCCTCTATGCAGGAGGAATTGCGACGTTTAACAGAAACAGAAAGATCTAGCTGCTTTCTATCACAGAGTTTTAGTGATAAACAAGTATAGTCCACAATCCACCCCCCTCCCCCAACAACCCTGTCATAATACACTGCAGGAAGATGCATTGCAATCTCCCAGCTACAAATTATAAAGCTTTGACAAGGCAGAAGATATGATCTCCATGCGGCAAGGGAGCCTTATAAGTAAGATGCCATGTAAATTATACCTCACACTAGGGGCCAAGCCTGTTGCATTCAGGAACACAACGGGTACTAGATTAGGGGGGTGGAGTGGAAGAACTCTGTGGACAGCCTCCCTCTCCCCCCAGGACCTGGAATGGCTGCAGGCAGCTGTTAGGGAACTCACCGGCAGGGATCATGCAGCAGGGATCTGCAGCCTCCAAGCCTCAGAGGGAAGTGGAAGGAGGAGCTTGTGGTCAGGGATAGGGGACAGAAGGCAATTGGCTGGCCACTGGAGGGACAGGCAAGCCAGTTGGAGGAGGAGGCACTCAGGAGTGGGACATATGCCTGAGTGGGTGTTAAGCGCTGAGTGGCACTTAAGTCATGAGACATGCTCCTCTTTCAAGGCCTTACCAGAAATATTAAGTGGAACATATGTGAAAACTTAAATGTACTCTTCCAAAGTATGATCATCTGTATGGGAGCCTGTTTTCATTGCCAATGCTAAAAAGTTGAATAATCTCTAATACTGTTGCCTTCAGTGTGTTTTGTTCATTCAGTACTTGAACTGCTGCCCAAAAACTTTAGAAAAAATGCTTAATTATTTTCTAGGGAGGATATGAGATTCATGGTGTAGCAGTATATAAAATCATATAATACCAGCACTAGTAAAAATGTGACATCTCAAATGGTGTACATGTGGGGGAGAAAGTTCACATATATACATGGCAATCTTGAAATTATTAACTGCATAGCATTCTGCATCAAATGCTTCATAAGTGTGCACTACTATTATTAGTGGCATCCAACCAACTCCCCTTTTTTCTGAACTATCCATTGTGGCCCAAATCTTTCTCTCCACCCATTTTGGCTAATACCACAATGACCAGATAAAAGTATGGGAATGATCCCATCACAGAAAATTCTTTTGCAGCAACTTAAGTTAAAATTGGGTGAAACCATTACTCACCTTAATGCTAGTTGACTGTAGCTTCTGGAAAAAATACCTCTGAAATGACAGGGGAACTTTCAGCAAGGCAATGACTGCACTGCATAGACAAGCTGTGTGCTAGAAGAAAACAATACCAAGCCATATCAGAACTAGTTCTTTTCACAGTGGAGACAGAAAACAGCATGTAGTTTTGCATATTAGGATGGCAGTAATTTATACTTAAGGGAACCCAAGATAATACGGAACAGCTTACAGAAATTAAGAAAACCAAATAGATGCATTTCCTTTCTTCTACAGAGACAGGACAAACACTAACTATAGTTCTAAGCACAGTTCTAAATCCAGTGAGGAAGCAGCATGCAACAGGAGAAAGACCCTGTTACTGACCCTCTCTTTCCCCCCAGTTGTGCCAGATGATCAAGAATACTTGTGAAAAGGAGGTGACGGCTGCAACAACCTGATATGGGCTTCAAGGCAAGGGGACTGCAGGCTGAGAGAGATGGAGGAAGGCAGCCAGACATTGCAGGTGAAGGCAGCACTGGCTGTGGGAAGAGACTAGGAGAAGTAGGGGGCAGTAAGTAGAGAGAACCCAAGGTCATTACTAGAATAGAAATGGATGTTCTAGGAAGAATCTCCTTGTCCTTGGTTCTGGAGAAATTATGTTTCTGCTGAAGAATTATCTGTGGGCTGTGAAGTGCTTCAATTTGGAAACCCTGTCAGGCTTCCTATCTGTACTACATCTGATATAATAAAACACCACCACCGCCATGTTGGTCTTTGTCCAAGAACCAGTTGGTTTTCATTCATGAAAGTTATTTTGTTTAGTCACTGCACAGACACAAATAGTCACCAAAATCCTTGTTCCCTTCTCAAAAGGTATCCTTTTTTTTTTAATAATAATTTTATTGTTTATTATTATATAAAGCATTTACAGAGAAGTTGTAAAGAAAAAGCGACCAGTTGATATGGTTTGCCATCTCTTTTAACATAGATATTTAGTTCTCATCACATATTATTCCTAGTCTAGAAGTTTTTACCATTTTTCTTAGCCAAGTGATTGTTAATACATATGAGATCTGTTATAGGAATACATTCTGTTATTATCTTAAATGATATTAGGTCAGTCTCCTTCATAAGTTGGCCCTAACCCAAGAATTACTACTGTTGTCTTGTTAATGCCTATAAAATATGGTTTGTCATCCTCTTTTGGCATACATATTAACATACATATTCAATTCCCATCGCATATTAATCCTGATCTAGGAGTTATTACCATCTTTCTTAACAAAGTAGTTGTTGATACATAGGAAGGTATAATCTATTATAAGGATATATTCTATTATTGTCTTAAGTGATATAAAGTCAGTTCCCTTCATATATTAGACCTGTCCTAAAGGTTGCTACTGCTTTTTTTTTCTCACAAGAAGCCAGGAGAGTACTCCGTTGTTCAGCTCATCTTTCAGGTGGTCGCAGAAAATGAAATTGTATTTTTTTCCATAGTAGAGTGTTTCTGATTGTCCTTCTGTCAGGGCCAGAGAAATCTCTTGCTTGATTCTTACTTGTAATCGCCTTTGAGGGGGCTCTGAATCCTTTGTCAATCTGGATCTCTTCCTCTGGTCGCACAGAAATATCTCCTGATAGCTTCCTAGTTGCTGTCGCTTTTGAATAGACTCTTTTTATTTTGCTGATCCAAGTCATTTCCTGCTCTGAATAGACTTCCAGGTTTTTGGTACTTTCCTTCCATGAATCTGTTTTCCCAGGTTCTTTAAAGATACTTTGGGTTTTTACATCTCTGGCACTCTCTCCCTCCAGTTGATTAACTTCCAGACATTGAAGTTTCACTTGAATTACTGTTAGCTGAGCTGCGTCATCAGCTGGTCTCTCCGGATCTTGGGCTCCATCCAAAAGCTCCCCCTTAGTCCCACGAATTTCCTTTTCCAGCTTATTGACTGCTTTCAGTATCTCTCTCAAAAGGTATCCTAATTTCAAGTCAGCCAAAAGCTTAAGCTTATTTACAACTGAATAATGGTAACACTGTCTGTACTGGTGCCCCTGTTCCTGGACATGCCCTGGTGGGTTACTGGCACTTGGAGCTCCCCTATGGTACACCAGGAGGCAGCCTCAGTGGCTGTGAGGGTTGAAGATTGTGCCGCCAGGAGTATTATTTTAATGGGGGTTATTATGTTATCTGTTTTTATGTGGGATTTTATCTGTAACCCACTGCAAGCTGGCTTGCCAGGAGCGGTGGGATATAAATCGAATTACTATTAATAGAGCCTCTTGTGACGCAGAGTGGTAAGGCAGCAGATATGCAGTCTGAAAGCTCTACCCATGAGGCTGGGAGTTCAATCCCAGCAGCCAGCTCAAGGTTGACTCAGCCTTCCATCCTTCCGAGTGGTAAAATGAGTACCCAGGTTGTTGAGGGGTAAACGGTAATGACTGGGGAAGGCACTGGCAAACCACTCCGCATTGAGTCTGCCATGAACACGCTAGAGAGCGTCACCCCAAGGGTCAGATATGACTCGGTGCTTGCACAGAGGATACCTTTACCTTACTATTAATATAATAATAAAAACACTGCACCACTGAAAAGTTGTACTGAAACACAGTCTTCTTTAAAGAAGTAAAGATGTCGATACAACCGTTCACAAGCCACTAAAGCATCTTCGTTTCACCCAAAGCTAATGAGTTTGCATTTGAAAGATCTTGGAGATACTTTAGTTATAATGCAGCTCAATCTAGGGTTCCCTTTTCTATACCAGGAAAATCTGGTTTTGCTACAGCTACTGAAGTATTTTCTATGATCATTTTCGACTACAAAATTTTTTTTTTTGTTTCTTTTTAAAAACTTGGCAATGGTTTATAGCGCAAGATTCAAGACCAGCAGTACCTTAGAGACCTAGAAAAATTTTGGTATGTAAGTTTCCAAGAGTCAAAGCTCTCTTTGTCAAAGCATCCTCTCAAAAGTTTATTCCCAGAAAACCTACCTGGTCTCTAAGATACTATGGAACCAAATTGTCATGATCTGCTTTTGCAGTGTCTTCCCATGAATTCAGTGGGGGAGGGGGCTTCAATGCTCTGTTCTGGTACCAGATATGCTCTGTTATCTCCTCTTTGTCTTTGAACAGTTGTGCAGATTAACTGGTAGTGTTATGTTAATAGGATGGCGCCAGAAGGAGGGAACCACTGGTTATCTACTGTTTGACATTGGATGTGAAAGTAACACCTGAGGTTAGCCTGGGCTGTGCTTCTCTTGGGAAAGTAGTGAGCCTGCCTTTTCTGAATCAAGGCTTGTTAGAGGGTCACAGAAGAATGGGATGACTGGGAAATCTATTTATCTGCATGTAGCTAGCTAATCAGTTTCAACAAGAAGCTTCATGTATTTTACCTCACTCTTTTAATAAATTACCTTTTGCTGCTATGCAAAGACTGTTCCACTGAGGAGTCGATGCTGGTTCTACTGCAGACCAGCACAGCTACCCTCTGAAACTATCTGATTGCTTATATTTATTTATAGGAGACAGGAACAGTCCTTCTTTAGCTTACCATGTCAGTTTCTCTCTTACAAACTTCCATTTCTAATAATCCTAAATCTTGACTGATCCTTTCTAAGCCAACCATTGAAGATGCTGGCCTGTATCCTACTACTCCACTAAGCCCTCCAGCCTAACAAGTCTTCCAAATTAAGGGGCTTTTCCTCCAATAGAAGAGCTACTTCAGTGGGAGGAAGCTACACACTGCTGCTAGGGAAGAGTCATTAAATGATGTCGCCATGGCATGACATGAATCTCTCATTTTGCTCTCTAGGTCAGGTCTGTTTCCCTAGTAACAAATATAACTTGCATGCAATGAAAATTCAAAAGTATTTTTTAAAAAAACTTCCAAGCCACACCCATAGAGAGCTGTAATAGTTTAAAGCTTTGCAGTAGCTATTACTTGCCATGTAAGATACAGGTGCATATTTTCTGTTAAGCGATTCCACCTCCTCCAACACTTGATTAAACACAGACATCATTCTCCTCTCATATTCACTTGTCGCATGTGCCCCACCAGCAGAGCCGTATTCCTGAAAGCTAGAACACAACATTAAGTCTATCAAAATTCATCTAGCACCGCATGCCATGGAAATCAGTGTATTTTCCCCCAGGCACTGTTAATTCCTAGGTTGGAAAATTTTTAAATTCTACAAAATAAACTCCTTCTATTTCTTCTTATTCTGTCCTTGTCAACAATGTGGCCATGGATATCCTATGAGGCTTCACTTTAAAATTCCCATGTTGATATCCTCCATTACCACTTCTGAGCCATATTTCTTTTTTTTAATTTTTTATAAATTTATTTTTATTATAATAAATAGCAGACAATCAACAGAAACGCCCCACCAAAAACAAAATTCATCACAGCACAACTCTGTAGGCAATGTCCATTTCATCTATTACATTTCAACTGTTCATCATAATTCCAAGTCACACATTACAACACTAGTTCATATTTCTAACTTCTAGTCTCAAATGGCCCGATCCATGTTCTATTGTATCAACAGAAATCAGGGTAAATACAAAGAGAGGCCCTTTACTAGAACTAAGCAGGCCCACAAGGCTTTGTCCCTAGGGCAGCTTCATTTCAGCGAGTAGAATTACCCCAGAGATTAATTATCTTGTTCATTTGGGGGGCCTTAAGAGTTAAACAGGAAAACAGAGATTATTAATAGAACCCAACAGTGAGAAAATTAATAGAATGCTGCCATTTTAAGGCTAATTCCTCCCTTCTTCACCTTAATTGTTTTATAATCTAAGTAGCCATTAGTGACATGGGTATATAATAAAGTTGGCAGAGTTTAGATATACAAGGAGGAGGAGAACCTCACGCTGCTTAAAAGAATAAAATATTTTTATTATGAAGAGAAACAACTTCCTATGGAAAGGGGGAGGGGCGCGAGAGTCCTGTCTACCTGTTCTCTGCACTCATTCTGTCTGCTCTGAAGGCAAGCAGGGAAGAAGTGTGCTCAAAGGAGCAGGAAGTCTCCAAATGAACCAATCTGGATACTGGAGGAGATTATTTGAAAAACATCAGGAAGATCCTATTCCAGCTATGCTAAATGCACATTACCTCTGATACCCCCTGTAGGATATTCTTCATATGCTTTTAAATCATACACACTGCAGATTGTACATACTCCCCAAAATAAGAAGCTGAAGAAGATAAAAGGTTCTACCACACTCTTACCTTGTGGACTCAGGATCTAAAATAAGGGCTTCAATTGCATGTGATATTAACAGGCAACTCTGCTGTTGTCTGATATAATAATAAAGGTAAACAAATGAAAAATGCAAATTTTATATTTCACAGCGTTTTAAAATTGTTCATATCAGAATCAATGTAACTTGTAAGATAATAGCAGTAAACTAAGGTGTACCTTACATAGTCTATGATAGCAAACACAAAAAGTACACCACCATACGTACACATGACAGGTATTTCTGTAGCCAATCCTTTTTCCTTTATGTGCTTCCCCCCAAAATACACAATGTGCATATTTGTTGTACACACATGTGAAGCAACTCTTTTGATGGGATCTAGTGGCTTACTCAGGCTTCCAAAGGAGGCTGCTGGAGCAAACAAACTTCTTAAATAAATGAACAGATTCATTTGCTCTTACAGATTCAACACCCCCCTCCACCCCAAAATCTCCTGGCAACAAAATGTGCAGTTATGCAAATAGAGGGGTAGACTGGGTATTTTGCATATGTAAGGACTCAGTTCAACCTCTGCAGCTGAAAAAAAGACCCTAAGGTAGCAGTACTGGGAAAGGTTTCTGCAAGAGAGCATGCAAAGCCATTGCCAGTGACTAGACAGTGGGAAGGACACCGTTCTGAGTTCCATGGAGCTCTGATCTGATTTGGAATAAAGGTAGCTCTGCCAATCCTTGAAGATGAATTCTCACTAACAAACAGCAATGACATTAGTGTTGCCTTTCAAAAGATACTGATACATTAAAACTATAAAATTTCTTCTTGCACTGCAGGTTTTGCATCTCCTGAATTCTGCTGGTCCATCGTGTTTACAAGGGGCACAATGTGGACCAGGGTTAGTATCATTTGACACATTAACTGTATACTGTGCTTAGCATAACTGAAAGCTTCAACAAACTGGGCCCGGTGAATGATTCTGCATGCTTGTAGAGACGACTGTTTCAACGCTGTATGCATACACACAACTTTGTGATTCATACATACAGTTCTTAATAATGTGTGCTTTGTAGCACTGTGGTTCCCACTAACACCACAGCACTCCAACGAGAGAACACAGCTACCCCCAAGAGGCACACCTGGACGTCTGTTGTTATGGAGCAGTGGATCAATGCCAGGATAGTTTGGAACTGTATCTCTGCACCTTCATTCATTGAGAAAGCCGAACTGCACAGTCCATACTCAAGAGGGAAACATCTTTAATACATTCTCTAGTCATTACAGACCAAGCAGCTACACTTGCAGGCTTGTATGTCTTTCTATGTCTATTTCAACAACGGCTGACCTCATCAGGATTTTCTACACCTAAAACAGCCAATCTGTGCCTCTCTACGTGCTTCCCCACCATCCCCTATAATCTCAGCAGCCCTCAGGGAAGAAGAACTAGCCCCTGTGCTTTCAGTATCAGGATACAGTTCCACATTCCTCAGAGTGGCCGAGTCCGCATCAAAAGATGACTGATAGAGATCTCCATATCTTGAGGCCAGGCTCCTGAATTCTTCCATGGAGAGTTTCATCTTCAGCAAATGAACAAAAATGCATGGTTTAAGCAAATAAACAATTGCCACGGATTATGCAACACTGAATCACATTCCTATCTTTGGCTGCACCCATGCTCATTTTTATTTATTTACTTTATTTATGCCCCCCATTTTTCACCAATGTGGACCCAAAGCAAGGTTACATCATCCCCTTCCATCCATTTTATCCCCACAACAATGCTGTGAGGTAGATCAGCCTAACAGTGTGTGTGACTGGCCTGAAGCCACCCAGTGAGCTTCCGTGGCAGGGTGGCAATTTGGACATGGATCTCCCAAATCCTACGCTGTCACTCTAACCACCATGCCACACTGACTCTGTGTGCCACTGCATTATTATATCTAAAAGGAAGCCTGTACCGGCACAAGATAAATCCAGGGGGACCCCTCTTAGTCCAAACCCCTGCAAAATGATGCTCATCATACAATGGCAGGCTGGGCAGAGGTCACTTGTCTGTTCTGTCAAAGCCTTCACTGTTCTCATCACAGCACACTGATCCAGGTGAGTATCACAACAGAGACAAATGAGAGCACATGCCTGGTTGGAGATGCGCCCACATCGCTGGAGATCACTGCCAGAGGTCATGGCAATTGTGGTTGCAATGGCAGGAGGGGGGCTGGTCTTCAGGCTGTTGCAAGTGCACATGAGCTGCGAGAAAGCCTGCAGCAGGTCAATCCGGAGCTTGACAAACCCACACTGAAAGCTCAAAGGGTTCAGCGGTGTGCTGGCAGCCTGCAGGTGAATAAACAAACAAGCAGAGCTTGGAGGTTTGGTAACCGGGTCAAAATACCACATTAAATAACTCCCTTTTGGAAATGGCTTCAAAAGGTGCAGAAAAGGAATGTACTCAGAACACTACAGAACCGAATTTGCAGAGCAGAGCATAGTTGTAATACCTATATCCTCGGTGCTGTTGCAGTTTTGTAAAGGATCTCTGTTTTTACCATTAACATTCCAAAGAAAATCTCATTTAGATGTTTTCTTTTTGCAGCTTCCATAACGTTCTGTACTTGCCACAGGGAGCCATAACCACTGCCCACATTGTGATGTGACATAATTACCTACTCAGAGAGAAGCACCTCTATGTGGTTGGGTTGCTCTGACCTCCTGACCAGAAGCAGGCTCAACCACAGTAGCCACACAGGTAGAGCTCCAGCAAGGAGTCTTCCTGGGGGGACAGGTAAGTTTAGTATCTCTCTTCATTGAGAGAGACGGGAACATTCTCATTTCTGATGTGAAGCTTCAGAGCCACTCTCACAGGAGGCTGACGAGCAGCGTGGGAGCCCTTTTGGGTAGTTAATTTATTTCTTGCAGTATGTGAGCTGTTGTCTAGTCACAATGTGTTTCTTTGGATTGGGGAATGTGATTTTTTGGGGGGAGACAAGGGTTAAGAAAAATGCACTAGCATGTTTAAAGAACTACAAGATCCTTCTAATGAGTTCTGTGTTTGTGCAAATTCATCAGACACGGGAAGGAGGCACACAGGTTTCTTCGGGCTTGCATCCCAAGGCTCTTGAACAGGGATGTCTAACACAAGAGCTGGACTTAAGAGTTCAGTGAGGGGGTAGGGAGGGGAGCAGGAGAGAATGCCTGCTGTCTGCACCTAATATGGAAATAGCTGCTCTCACTGGGCCCTACCCAACATAGAGCATGCTACAGTAATCCAAAAGCGTACAGATTATCATGGCTAGATGGGCTAAGGCAGTGGTCCGCAACCTTTTTTAGGCTGCGGACCGGTGTGGGGGGGAGGGTGATCCAGGTGCTGCGCAAAAACGCATGTGCAGCATATCCGCATGTGTGTGTTTGTGCCATGCACGGCCACAAACGTGCATGTGTTGCGATTTCATGAATGTGCACATGCACAGCAGGTCTGCGCATGCAGGTTTGTGCCATGCGTGGCTGCAAACGCGCATGCGTGGCACTTTTGCACTTGTGCGTTTGCGGCAGCGCATGCACAAAATTGCCGCACATGCGTGAAATTGCTGTGCATGTGTGGACCTGCCGCGCATGCGCGTTTGAGCCAGCAGCCACGCTTCCCTCTCCCCCCTTCTTACAAAAAGAATCTTGCCGGGCCGCAAGCTAGCGGCCGATTTGCTTGCGGCCTGGGAAGTTTCTCACTGCGGGGGGGGGGGGGGAGGGAGAGGGAGCTGCGGCCCGGTGGTTATGGACCACTGGGCTAAGGAACAGAAGAGCTGGCAAAACCAGATGTAGCGGACAGAACATGCTCTCAGCCATCACACCCACCTATTTTTCATCCAGCAAGCCTGGGCACGTGAGCACCCAGAAGCTCTTAACCTATTTTCTAAATACCAAATCCACTCCATCCAAAATAATAGAATTAGGCATCGAGTCTCATATAATTCAGTCCTCTCCTAGAACTCTTCTGAAACTATGTTTGAAATGATAAAATGCCACAACGGGCAACATTCATGATTGTATTGCCAGCATTGCCCCTCCTCCCAAAAATAATACCTTGCCAGAACTGCACAGATGCCACTGACAGAGCTACTGAACAAAACCTGACTATTTCCATACCCATTCAAAAGACAAGAGCCAAAGGCACAGGAAAGAAGCAAATCGGTGGGCACCCACTGAGAAGAAAAAATTATACAGCCACCTCCTTCCTAAAGGTTCCTCAAAACAGTGACTACTTAAGCTCTAGTAATGAAAGTCTTCTCATCAGGAAAGATGAAGCATCCATTTCCTTGCACCGGGGTTTTCTATTCAAACTGGCACTATTTTAGTCACATTAAGCAATTAAATACATTTTCTGCTCTATATAAACTGAGTACTGTTTTACTTCTGCTTGCCTGAGCTGACAAATTGCCTTGTTCCGGCATCAGGAACACTCAGTCGCATGTGGTAAAAACACAAGACAGCAGCAATTTAACCAGAAATGGCAAGTTGAAATAGATTTTGTGCCTGTCCTCACCTTTACAGCACCCTCACTTGCTCTGAACATACATTTTGATTGACACAAAAGTTGCAGGCTAATACAGACAAATTATGTACCACAGCTACACAGATTCCCCCTGAGGCAATTTCTGTAGCTTGACTCCTTCTGTGAGGGGGAAAAACAGATTTCCAGTTCTTGCAAATGCCAAGCTACATTTGAATAGATGACGGTAATATTAGATGTATTCTACTCTTCTCCGGGAAGCTCAAGAAAGAATACATGGAAGCACCTACATTTTACCCCATGAAGGAGTTCAGAGAGGCAGGAACTAGTCCAGGGTCAGCCAAATGTGTTTCAGGACTGAGTGGGAATTTGAGCCTCAGTCTCCCTGGCCCTACTCCAACATGGTGTCTGCTAAACCGCACTGGTGCACAACCCATACATGGGGGTGGGGGATGGGGGGGGAAGAAAAGAACAATTTCAGTGTTTTCCATCAGATTCATTAAAGGTAAAGGTATCCCCTGTGCAAGCACCGAGTCATGTCTGACCCTTGGGGCGACGCCCTCTAGCGTTTTCATGGCAGACTCAATACGGGGTGGTTTGCCAGTGCCTTCCCCAGTCATTACCGTTTACCCCCCAGCAGCAAGCTGGGTACTCATTTTACCGACCTCGGAAGGATGGAAGGCTGAGTCAACCTTAAGCCGGCTGCTGGGATCGAACTCCCAACCTTATGGACATCGCTTCAGACAGCATTTCTGCTGCTTACCTCTCTGTGCCACAAGAGGCATTACCCCGCCTCAAATCTCTATACATATTTCAGATGCTCCCAAGTAAGCCAAGCTGTTAACTGGGACACACTTTAACAAGCAAATTTTATGCAACCATTTAAAGACCTATACTTGTTTCCGGTTTGTTTCTAGGTACAAGTCTTGAGTCCTAGCTTACCTTAAGGGTCCACCTTACACCATTCAAGCTTGCCTGGCAGGAGACATCACTAAAGCCTGTCTCCAGGCCAGACAGACTGTCAGCTTCTGAAGAGAGGCAGGAAACTACTAGAGGAAAGATATTCTCCCCCTGGTTGCTCTTCCTGTACTAAGAGATGTTTGCCTGGTGTTACAGTTGCTACCTTTAGGTGCCAACAGAACGCTTGGTCTGCCAGTTTAAAGACTGTGGTTAGTAAAGTTTGGGGGTTTATCTCCTCGCCCCCCTCCCCATTTGCCCTGTGATTTATTTAATTTCTAAGCCACTGTATTACTGGATTTATTTCAAGCTGCTTTAATTATTACCGTATTTGCCGGCGTATAAGACGGCTTTTTTCCTCTGAAAAACATGCCTCCAAGTGGGGGGGGCCGTCTTATACGCCGGGTGCACTTCAGGCGAGCAGCAAGTGGCGGCGAGCGGCTCCCCCCCACTGGGTGAGTAGGGCGGGCGGCGAGTGGCGGCGAGTGGCGAGTGGCGGCGAGCGGCTCCCCCCCACTGGGTGAGCAGGGCGGGCGGCGAGCGGCTCCCCCCCACTGGGTGAGCAGCGCCGCGGGCTGCGGCGAGCGGCGGCGGGCAGCGGGCGGCGAGCGGCTCCCCCCCACTGGGCTCACTCCATATTTTGAGTGGAAATGTTGGGGGGTCGTCTTATACGCCCAGTCGCCTTATACGCCGGCAAATACGGTATATTAGTTCTGATTTTGTTTTACTGATCACAGTACACTTTCAATAGAAACATGACATGTATGCCTTTAAAGCTAACAAACAATAAATAAATCAAACAGGTCAGACACCAGGACTTCATTCCGCTAACAGCAGAGTGACCCTCCAAGCTCTCCTGATACTTGAGGTTCTTTTGCTGTTGGAAGAAAAGCATAACTGAGGTGCAGCATCCAACCCCATGCCTCCTGTACCCATTTCAGGAACATGGGGTGGATTAAACTTCCCTCTCTTTTGCAATTAATTATGCCAGAATAAAGTTAGCAAAATAGGTGTCAAATTCCCAGAAGATGAAGCTTGCCATCCAGAATGATACACAAATTACGTCATTTATGTAATCAAAACACAAAACACAAATTAGCTGCAAACCCTCAGCTGATGGTAAATTTCCAGCACACCAGGATATGTTGCCCTCCCTCATTTACAGATTTCAAGAAATGGAAGTTCACTCCCACTTCCCCAGCCCCCTCAAAATGCAACATCTGTTTCAATGACCCCTCTCCCCCCCCCCAAATAAAACCCCAGAAGCCATTCAGTTTTACAAAAGAAAACTTTGACACTTGGTTGATTAAACAATGAATTCTGGATTGCTCAAGAAGCAGTGAAGAGCTTTTGCTATTGTTCCCATCTGCCTCCTCTGAATTCCATTCCAAAAGACAGCACAAGCACAGGCATCAGAGCACTTCATGTGGTGCACCTGCTCCTACTGTCAAGAGGGGATGGTTTATCACAGGGGTAGTCAAACTGCGGCCCTCCAGATGTCCATGGACTACAATTCCCAGGAGCCTCCTGGGAATTGTAGTCCATGGACATCTGGAGGGCCGCAGTTTGACTACCTCTGGTTTATCACATGAGCACAATAGTTCAACTCTCTTTATCGTCCACACTGACAACTTGGTAGGGATCATTCCAACAATGCAGGTCATCAGAGAAGTGAAGCGTGAACCACTGCTGCACAGAAAGTGGTTCTGAATGTGCAATTTGTTTCCCCAAGATTTTTAAAGAGACTAGTTTAAAAACAACAACTGAAACAGGCAACTCTTTATCTAGAGACCACCAGGAAGAAAGAAGGAACAATTTACACTGACCGTTAATGATGCTATTCCTTTGTGATATGATTTTAGCGACTCAGCAATGCATGAAAGTGCTGAACTGCAATCGTTCTCTTGCAGCCCCATTAGGCACTGCTCCGCGTGGGAGAACTCCTTCAAACTGTTCAGCCAGAAGTAGAAGTGCTCGGAAGCCACTTGAGTCAGCAAGCTTTGATAGAGCTCCCTGGCCATGCCGTGATTACCCTACAGAGGACAAGTGGAGACGGACACAGCTTAGACAAAAAGAAAAAGCATGAAGATCTCTGTGTTCAAAAACAATACATCAGTGAACAGCAGCACATCTGAAATAAAGCTTGTTTTTTAAACAGAAGAAGGCAGGAATACATCAAAGAAAAGACCTTCAAACCTTGTCCAATCTGCCCTTCCAAAACGTCTTTCCCCCACTGGATTCTGAAACTGATATTTGCTCCAGTTAGTTTCCAAAATGATACACACACACCCCTTGTTTCACACACACAAGATAGAGGAGCATTTTTATCTTCTTTATGGAAAGAATAATCCCTTCTTAAGTAGCAATCTGCAACTTGCCAAAGATACACAAAATAAGTTCTGTTTATGAAAGTTGAACATAGAAGCTCACCAAGGCTACAGAACAACCCTCTCCAAGCTAACTTTTGGTAGTCAGGACCATATTCAGTTTGGTACACTTTCATATATTTTAATGGTGTTTATAATTCTGCTATTCTGTGGGATAGAGCAATGATTCACACATACCATCCAGCATAGCAAAGATTACATCCAGTTGATATGCTAAGGACAGACCATAGGTAGGTTTTTCAAAAGTTCTCAGCTATGTCATTTAGAGAGAGAAAAATCCAAAACCCTAAAATACACATAATTAGGGATGGGCATGAGCCAGGATATGAATGCAGGTTGCCCAGGTTTGTGCTCCCAAAACTTAACGGATTCTTGTCCAGTGCGGGGTTTGACTGGCTGCCATTTTAGGCTAAGAGGAGATGGGTGTGGATGCCCTGTTGTCAGTCTAAAATGGCTGCAAACCATTTCAACACACCAGGGAAAGGGAAATGCTTCAGGAAACTGTGTTAAATCCTAGGAGAACCTTTGTTAGATGTTAAATGCAGAGCTGTTTCAAATATTGCTGGTACCCAAGTATATTTAGTTTTAGGACCTTTTTTTTTAAGTCTATATCACATCCATCGTTTGTATATACCATTCTGGAAGCTTGTCTGGCTATCCTGTAAGCAGTCCATCCATTGGAGACATTTTCAAGCTGCTGTTTGATAACAGTTTTAACTTCAGAAGATAAAGTCTTTTGACTGGCAACAAATATCACAGTAGCAAGAGAGACCTAAAGAGAGAAACAATGAACAGGACAAGGTTGAAGCCTAGCAAAAAGCTCTCTCCACTAGCATCATCCAAAAGTTATTGGCAGACATGGTTATGGCTATGTTGGGGATGTCTTACCATAGCCTGATGAAGCATATTGAAGAACTTGAATGTTTGCACATTTTGTGTTATTTTGGTTAGTTCTAATAAAAAGTATTACATAACTTTTATTCTAGAGAGATATTAATAGGATTTCAAACTCAGGCTAGTAAACATAGCACTGGAATGGCTTTATTGCATTATAATTCTGAGGCTTATATAATGGATAATAAAAAGCAGAAATGTATTCAAGCAAATAGTTGAAATAAATCATGGAAATAATTTGACTGCATCAAAATGTTGTTAATTCAAGTAATAAGCTGTTTTAACCCCCATAAGAGCCTCTTGTGGCACAGAATGGTAAGGCAGCCGTCTGAAAGCTTTGCCCATGAGGCTGGGAGTTCAATCCCAGCAGCCGGCTCAAGGTTGACTCAGCCTTCCATCCTTCCGAGGTTGGTAAAATGAGTACCCAGCTTGCTGGGGGGTAAATGGTAATGACTGGGGAAGGCACTGGCAAACCACCCCGTATTGAGTCTGCCATGAAAACGCTAGAGGGCGTCACCCCAAGGGTCAGACATGACTTGGTGCTTGCACAGGGGATACTTTTACCTTATCCCCCATAACCCATATGATTGTCAAAAAGCCTTTATCAAGTTCAGGCTAATATCAAATCCAAGGAAGGCCTACATGGAAGTGGGCTGAAGTTCCTCTTTGCTTGCTAAGACACAATCCTTGGAGATTCACACACAACTTAAGCATGCAGGAGAAATAAGGTGAATCAAACATGGATGCCACAGAAGGAGATGACAACAGAGGGAAACATGGGCAAAGGTCTGTAATTTATTAATCCAGAATCCACACCACAAGGCAAGGGATGGAAGAGAAAATGATGCTGTAAAAAGCTCAGCATTTCATTGTGTTTGGCAAGGCACCAAAATAAGCACAGTGTCCATGTCAAACAAGCGCCACCTATAGGAAGGAAAAGGGCTTAAGAACAAGGGATGTACATTTGGCTCTACAGGAACTGAAAATATACTCAAAAAACATTTTGTTGGTTTCAACCAAGCTGAAGGAGAAGTCAGCCACAAGAGTTGCTGTGCGGCAGAGAGCTGTGGCCCCACAGGACTGTGTATCATGGGAAGATAACTTCCTGTTGCACGCAGATCCTGGGGCCAGCTTCTCTGGCACTGTGGTTGAGCGGCAGGTGAAGTCATCCCCAGCCAGGTCTGCATGCGGCAGAGAAAGACCTCCTCGCAGCAGGGCAGTTTAAAGTGCGCTGCAGTAGAAGCCAAGCCAGTCCCAGGATCGAGCTGGCTTCTTTTTTTTTAATGGTATTGTTCTTCTCAAGTCTATTGGACGCAAAAATATCTGGGATTTCCAAAAAATGAGGAATCCAAATACAACATAATTATTGGGATCTGGGATTTTTCGGAAATTTTTTCAAGTCCAATAGACCCAAACCAAAAATTACCAACTTAAAACACTGCACATTTCTAGTCTGGATATGTTTTAGGTCTGGGGTTCAGACCTGAAATTCCTTTGTTGCCTAAATTTAAAAAAAAAAGCTTGCTCACGTCACTCTCCTCTGTAAAGTTCTACGGCTTTCTTTTATTTTCTAAATTAAAGATTTCTCACTTTTTAATAATTCACTCCTTTCCATATTTCATCTTATCCTCCCTCCCATTCATTTTTTTGTTTCCTTAAGCCACCCCATACTTTGGTTATCTATCTCCTATTCCTTTTTTTTTCTTCTAAAGCTATGTGACTATTTTTGAACCAGTCTTCCTACTTAATGAAATTTATTCTGCTGCAAAGGATTTTTCAAACCTTATCTTTTTTTTTCCTCAGGCTTTCCTAGATTGATTTTCTTCCACAAAATAGCCCTTCTTTTGCTGAGCTTTTCAAATCTCCATTTCTTCAATCTGCTTTTTTGTTGCATGTGCCTTATCGTTCAAACTGGAAGCTTTCAAGACAAGACCCTGAGCTTTTTGAATTTATGGCCTAGTGGGTAGCAACAATAATGCTGCTCCCTATCATCACTCCATTAATAAAATAATAAACTTGTGTAAAAAAAAACCCTGGTAATGCTAAGTAAGAACAGCGGCTCATCTGCTTCCCATTCTGTCCACTGATTGTGAGGAGTCAGGTTACAGTCAGAATGTTCACAACCAAGGCATCAACAGCAGGGTCAGGCCTCCATATTTAAGCCTTCATAGCATATTGGGAGATACTGCTTGTTCCTGAAAAATAGGAGATGGTGCTCTTGGGCCAAGGACATACAGTTTCAATATTATGACAACAGTATTCTTGAAGACATCACAGAATGTACTTGACATTTAGCACCAACAATCACAGCCAGGAACGACGACTGACTGACTTTATTGTTTTTTCTGCTTCTACCTCGCCCGCCCTTACGGCTCAGGACGGTTTACAATGAAATTAGTGGCTCACGGTTTAATGTGATGCTGGCATAGTATAGGGCGGTGGTCCCCAACCACCAGGCCGTGGCCCAGTGCCAGGCCGCGAAGGCCCTGGTACTGGGCCGCGGCTCCCTGCCTCTGCAGGGCCGCGCAGGGTGCGTATGCGCATTTGCGCCATGCACGGCCGTAAGTGCGCATTCACGGCACTCCCATGCACGTGTGGCCAGGGTCACACATGCGCGTTTGCGGCAGCACATTGCGCAAACTTGCATGCGCGACCCCAGCTGCGCATGCGCGGGAGTGCCGCACATGCATGGCATGCACGGCTGGGCGATCGCCCTCCCCGCCGCCGCCAGTCCGCAGCCTGGAAAAAGTTGCGGACCACTGGTATAGGGAACACGATAACAGTTTTGGATTATAACATTAGAATAACATTTGAACACAACAGTTTTAACATTGTAAACACAAAAACACTTTAACAATCATATCTGAGTAACTGAACTGTTATCCACTAGGTCTTTTTTTAATTTAGTGAATGTACGGGTCACCTTGTGTGGTTCTCTGTTGGGCATTACTGGTGGTTGGGAGGAGGTTATTGTTGGGAAGGGGCTATTGTGGTGGGATTGTTCCAATTGGCCTCAACCAAAGGCTTAGTGGAAGAGCTCCATTGTGCAGGCCCCGTGGAACTCTTTCTGCTCTGATTAAGTAAAACAGTTATCCAAATAAAATGTCTGTTTCTCTGTAAGTGCTTTGACAAGTAATTCCACACAGAAAGGTTAACCATGAATCAAACATGACAAAGATATACACTGGGCTAGTTTATGGCTAGTTTCACTATATTTTCTGATAAGGCAAACTGACTGTTCTATAAGCATGGTCCAGTTTTAACTCAGTACATCATCAGTAGCTTATAAAGTGCTTATTCCACCCAATTGCACTCAGGTCCAGAGCATAACAAGAACAATGTTTCCAAGCCCATCTACTTACCAGCAGTTCCTGCTGTTTATCCGAGGCAGATCGGCCAATCATTTTATAAAGGTCCATCAAATCTCCCAGCATTCCATCTCCCAAGACAGGTAACTGCATAGCAATGGCTGCCAGGCAATGACACATGAGAATCCTGGCAGCATCTTGAGCGCTATGCAGCTGTGTCAACAAGGACTCCACAATAGATTGGCTCAGATGGGGGCGACACGTGGCCAGTTTCACCATGCAAGTGAGAGCAATCTGCATTAAAACAAACAGTACTGTTTTACTATCTGTTACCTTTCAAAATAATTCCTTCAAAAGGATGGCTAAAAAAACGTTGTGCAAGCACATTAAATACAGTGAGACTCTGCCAAAGCATATACAGAGAGGATATATCGCGAACCAATTATTTCTACTGTAATGCATGACTGAGACACCGAAACTGCTTAACTGAGTCTGGTAAAAGTGTCTAATATTGAAACCCTACATGCTTAACCTAATGTGTTTAAACAGGATTAAACTGGTCTAACTTTGTATAGAATTGCTTGGCTAGTCCCAGCTATGCTACACTCCTCCATTTGCTGCTTTAAAAAAACTAGACTTGATTTATGGGCAGCTAAGACAAAAAAGGTTATTTTTATCAATGTACTGAACACCTAAGAGTGTGTATGCTTAATAAGAAAGTTCTTTTGAAGGTAGGGCTTCATTATCCCCACACAGCTCTGCTTGCTGTTCCAGCAGTTCTCTATTTTAGCAAGAACTCAGATGCAACATGCAGGCTGAAATTCTTCCCTGACACTCCCCCGAATCCCATGTTCAGACTTGTTGAGGTTTTAAACTCCAACTTTGAAAAGAGTATATTCCATATAGGTTGGGTATTTAAGTTGGTAATTTTTTTAACATTTAATGAAAACGATAACTAGCAGACAAGTAATCACACCAGAAACAAAGTGGCATACAGCAAAACAAAAATGAGATTTACCTTTAAAGTTGCTTGGGCACCTGGACTGCCATCTTGGCTACAAAGAACAAGGAGGGATTCAAGGCCAAAGACTGCATCTTGCTCCAATGGCAAAAGATCTAAGGGAAAAATCTATATTTTATCCCTAATTTGAAGACGAGAGAGAAATCTGGTTTTTCATACCTAAAGGTTTCCCAAAGTGGTTTACAAACACCTTTTCTCTTCCCACAACAGATACCTTCGTAAGTTAGGTTGGGCTGAGAGAACTCTGGCAGAACTGCTCTATGAATACAGCCATAAGAGAACTGTGACTGACCCAAGGTTACCCAGTGGGCAGCACGTGGAGGAGTAGGGTTTTCCAGGTTAGAGTTTGTCACTCTTAATCACTACATCATGCTAACTAGCACTAGAATTATTATCATATACTCATGACTATTAAGGAAGACAGAATTTTTCACCAGTTTGCCTTATTCCAGTAACACAACAGATCTAAGAGCCTCAAGTTCAAATCCCATCAGGATTTAAATATAAACTGACAGTGTATATTTGCACCTATTTAGCTTGAATGGAAATGGAAATGCAACACCATCTTTATATTTTTCTGTGAAGCAAAGCACTCTAGTTTTACCAAAGGTTAACATGAATAATAGTGGGTCTGCTTCAGCTTGCAGGTGTTTCTCGTTAACCTTTCTCACAGATACTATTATTATTATTATTATTATTATTATTATTATTATTAGATTTATTCCCCACCACTCTCTGACTGGCTCGTGACGGGTTACAGTGTCTTATAAAAAATCCCCATTAAAACCCCATTAAAAGACATCCAGAAAAGCTCAATATGGAGGAAAACCCACTCCCAACCCCCACTACTAGATTTATTATTTATTAATTATGCTTATGGAGTACCCCTCGCAGACTTGTGTGCATATAACTACAGGGACCCACATGTCTGACCACTGCTTGCTAGTATGGGAGGCAGTGGCTCAAAGGGACCCAAGGCCTGGGTTTCCTGATGTTTTCCATCAAAATGGCGCAGGGAGAAGACAGATTTGCCTATCAATCTCATACCCATCAATGACACTGAGAAGGGAGGCAAATTGGAGAGGGGGGCAAACTATGACTAAAGCTGATCTACTGATGAAGAAAAGTAAACCTAGCAATTATTTTGCATGGAGACAAGGCTGGGAGGAGAGTACTGCAACTAGGACAGCAGCCCTTGTTAAGGCAAACTTGGCAAAGCTGTGATGACAGCTGAACAGCAGAAAAGGAGGTCCTGAATCCTGGAACAATGAAGACGCAGCTTTGCAATGCTGCTGAATGGGGCAGGCCAGGGTCTGACAGCAACTGCAGCAGGGGCCCATTTCCCTATATTGTGAGGACATAAGGATTGGAGGGGGGGGGCTAGGGTAGCAGCTGCAAACAAGGATTCCTCAGTGGTTTGGCTGATCACTGAAAGCCTAAGCTAGAATACTGCTACCTTCTGCCATTTCCTGTCCAAAACTGATTGTGACAGGCCCTTTCTTTAAACTAAGAGGCCCTTTCTTGAAACACACTGCCTTTCTTAAATGTGTTATGTTTTCATCGTTTACCACCATGGACATCAGCTTGTGACATTTTGGGTTTATAACCCAATGCTATGGCACCAATATGCGACTGGCCCTTTCTTGAAAACTGAGGGGCCCCACATTGCCTCTATGATAAATTTGGGGATTGTTGTTCATTTGGAGATACAAAACTTTTCCACAGTTACAAGTTATTTGGGTTGCTGCTGTGAGGTAAACTTTGTACAGAGGTCACTGAAGCAGGTTTAATAAAATGACTAAGATGATCTTATTTGTCTCTTGAGAAACTTATATGCAGGTCAAGAAGAAACAGTGAGAACTGAACATGGAATCACTGATTGGTTCAAAATTGAGAAAGGAGTTCGGCAAGGCTGTATACTGTCGCCTTGCCTATTTAACTTGTATGCGGAGCACATCATGAGAAAGGTGGGATTAGAGGAGTCACAAATTGGGATCAAGATTGCAGGGAGAAATATCAACAACCTCAGATATGCAGATGATATCACTCTAATGGCAGAAAGCAAAGAGGAACTGTTGATGCGGGTGAAGGAGGAGAGTGCAAAAGTTGGCATCAACATCAAGAAAACAAAGATCATGGCATCCGGCCCTCTCAATTCCTGGAAAATAGATGGGGAAGAAATGGAGATAGTGACAGATTTTATTTTCCTGGGTTCCAAGGTCACTGCAGATGGGGACTGCAGCAAAGAAATTAAAAGACGCTTGTTCCTGGGGAGGAAAGCTATGGCAAATCTAGACACCATCCTAAAAAGCAGAGACATCACCCTGCCAACAAAAGTGCGGTTAGTCAAGGCTATGGTATTCCCAGTTGCAATGTATGGCTGGGAAAGTTGGACCATAAGGAAAGTCGAGTGTCAAAGAATTGAGGCTTTTGAACTCTGGTGCTGGAGAAGACTCTTGCGAGTCCCTTGGACTGCAAGGCGAACAAACCAGTCAGTCCTAGAGGAGATCAACCCTGACTGCTCCTTAGAAGGCCAGATCCTGAAGATGAAACTCAAATACTTTGGCCACCTCATGAGAAGGAAGGACTCCCTGGAGAAGAGCCTAATGCTGGGAGCGATCGAGGGCAAAAGAAGAAGGGGACGACAGAGAATGAGGTTGCTGGATGGAGACACTGAAGCAGTTGGTACGAACTTAAATGGACTCCGGGGAATGGTAGAGGACAGGAAGGCCTGGAGGATCATTGTCCATGGGGTTGCGATGGGTCGGACATGACTTCGCACCTAATAACAATAACAAAGATGATTTACTTATGTACAGGTTATGTAGTGAATTCTATTTGTAGTTACCATGTCTGTTTATCCCCAGAAACTGACCTTACAACTCTGTCCGCTCCCAGAGGAAGTGTTAAACCACTCTACCAGGCAGAAGTGCATGCAAAATTGTCTGCTCCCTAGCTGAGACAACTCCTATTTCCCTCACACTGTCCCTCAGGCTGTCCTCAACCCCACTCTGGAAGGAGACTGGAAATTGAAGCAACAATCCTATACACTCAGGTGTCAAAGCAGCTGTGTGGGTGTTTTACATCTCAGAGGCAGGACAGCCTCCTGTTTGTCACAGTTTGCTTTCTGGATTTATATACCTTTCTTCTTCAAATATTTAAAAATTTACATAAAACATTTTTTTAAGTTCAAAGAATAAAGCTCAAAGATTAAGTCACTATGTAAAAGAATAAGTGGACACAAATCTGATATTAAAAAATCACAATACTCAGAAACAAATGGGTGAACATTTTAATTTGCCAAGCACATTGTGTGGCTAATCTAAAATATACTGTTCTCCTACAAAAGAACTTCAAAGAGAATATTCAATGCTAAACTGCTGAACTGGAATTCATTGATAAACTCAAGATTATTTCTTCCCCAAGATTAACTCAGACTTTTGGTTTCTTACTCATTTTAGATGCTAATCCTGCCTGTCTAACAGTACCTGTGAGTGATTTGTAGAGACTCTGAATAAACTGATTATTCTTTTGATTGCATCTTGCTCTGTGTATAACTTCCTCCCTTATCTTTCTCTTACTGTAATACATCAGCCCAACTGTTGCATACTTCATGCATCAGATAAAAGTGAGAACTGATTCGTGAAATCTTACGCTGGTGTAAATTACATTCACTTCTAAATTGTGACTTGACTCCTGTTTTATTTTGCTGCTACAAGGCTACCCGTCTGGAACCAGCAACATATATATCAACCTACCCAGAGTTCTCCACTTTAGCAAGAACAGGAGAGTTTCACAAAGAACAATAAATTAATAATGGATGAATGGCTGCACTGGGACCCCAGCCACACTTACCTGTTTCCTGGCAGGAAGCAGCGATATTTGTCAGAACTCGCACTCCATGAGCTGCAATGCCCTGGTTATTGTGGTAACAGGACTCTTGTGCTAGTTTCACTAGGTCTGAAGACCTTGCTGTAGCAGTTGTACCTCCTAAACAAAGAGAAGGACACTATTAAGCTTGGGCTCAAAATAGTTTAAGCAACTTCTCCAGATTTCTACCTAGTCCACCCTCCGTTTCTCTAATTTATCCTACTGTATGAAGCAAATGCTGTCATTTCCAATGGCCACCGGTGCTGGTTTCTTCACACACACACACACACACACACACACACACACACACACATTTGCAAGCAGCTCTCACCCTTGGACAAGGAGACAGACCCAGACAGCTCCCTCAGAAGCCCTGTGAGAGTGAATGTGGAAGAATTTGGAGGGGGATCTTGTTCCACTTCCTTGTCACAAAAAGGTAATAAACAATGCTTCATTATTAGATATACTGGAAAAGGTTTGACAACAAATAACAGAAAAGATGTAAGACAGACAACACTCAATGGGAAAGTGAGAGCAGCAAAACCATGTTTCTACTGAACACATGAATGTAGCCTTCCTCTAATTCTATGCACTTCCTCTTAGGTGCATTTATTTCTGTTTAATTCAATGTGGTGCAGTGGCAGGAAAACCCAGGTTCAAATCCCCATTTGCCTCTGTAAAACACTGAATGGCCTTGAGCAACTCACTATTTCTCAGTCTAATAGGCCTAAGAAATTGTTGTGCAATTAAAAACACTTCTCTGAAGTACCTGGAGGGAGAATGGGATGCTAACCATAAATCCATCATTCAAATTCAGTACGATCAAAGTTCAAAGTCAACAAAACAAAGGGACTAAACATGAAACAGGACGTATAAACATTATGATTGAATTAAGTAGCCTCAGGAAGATTCTGGACAACACAGGATATAAATCTTCTAAACAAACAATTGCCAACTTTTAGAAGGAGAAAATGTCTCCTTTACACCACTTGACTGGGGTCTTTGCCAGGTGAATGCCATAAAACATTTCGACTGCCTGTTACCACATATGAAGCCTATATTAAAGGGACAGAACATTTTCTTCTGACAACTCTAGAGGCAGGTGTGTGGACTACACTTAGCCCATACTCTACTGTCCTTAGAGATACGTAACTGTGGAAATAAAAGATGCTTTAGGCCTGCATGCTGACATATTTGCAGCTAATAGGCACCAATGACCTAGATATAAAGAATGCACACAGCAATACACATAAGGCAGAGAAAATGGTGTGGGAGTATGCAAAGAGGAGATGGCAGTAGCACAGGGTGGGGAAATGTCACTGGATTAGCGTCTCAGTTCAAGCATTTTGGCCATTAGCATGTTCCGGCAGAAAATGAAAGCCATTGCTACAGTTTGGGAATGGTTTCCACCCAGTTCACTCTTCAATATTAAGAATGTTCACAGATCTGAAGAATTACCACATACTAATTTCTTTGAAAATAATAGGCGGATAAGCTGATCTATTCATACCTGGAGCAATGCTGAAATACTGTTTGATGGCTATCGTCCCCAACAGTGTGGAAAGTACAGACAACATGCCTAGTTTCAAGCTGTCATAGGGAGTTTGAAGTGCACACTCACAAAGTGCCTAGGAAGCCAGAATAAATAATATTTTTAGTCTGGAGGGGGAAAAATTATTTTAACCCCCCTCCCCCATATCCCTCAACATGTGTTGACCAACAATTCAGGTATGTACATATAGAAATCAATTACCTGTGTATAAGCCGAGGAGGTCTTTTAAGTGCTAAAAACAGTGCTGGAAAACTCGGCTTATATGCGAGTATATACGGATATATATATATACAGTATATGCAATTCTTCTGTCCCAAGACAACATTCACCTTTTTAACCAACGTATCACAATGACTGCTCATATTTAGCTTACAGTTCACAAGTACCTCAAGATCTCATTCACATACATTGCTGCCCAGAAGTGTATCTCCCATCCAGTATGTAGGCTTCTCATTTTTGTGACCCAGATGTAGAACTCTACACTTAGCCATATTAAATTGCATATTGTTCTCATTTGTCCACTTTTCCAGCATGTTCACATTTCATTGAACTCTACCTCTACCTTCTGGGATGTTTGCTACTTCTCCCAATTTGGTGTTAACTGCTAATTTAATAAGTAGTCCCAGTACCCCCTGATGCACATTGTTGATAAAAATGTTGAAAAAGCCCTGTAGCACCCCACTGTCTCCAATCTGCTAAAACATCATTGACAATTTAAAAATAATAACTACTGGATAGTTTCTCTTTTCACAACCGGTAATAAAACATGGCATTAATCACAGCAGTAGGAAGACATCTCATGGGAAAAATAAAGGTTTGGACTCATCTCTCACTTTTCTGCCACTTCCGCAGGTTTCATATCAGGAAACCACATTATCGACATTTTGCCAGAGTTACATAAATCCTTAATAAATCCTCAGTACAAAAAGCAAATGACAAACAAAGCACTCAAGTCACAGAAACAAAACAAAGCACCAAAATAATCCCATTAACAACTGGGGTAGGAGTGTTTCAAAAAGAGGACTGGTCAAATAGAGCTTTCTTACAATTATTAAAGGTATTGTCCATCTTTCAGTCTTGCTTAGAAACTATCGTCTCTGCTGCTCCACTTATTAAACAGTTACACAAATGTTATTGTTTGTATAAAGATAGATAATTCAGACGAGGTTCCAATAACATCATTGTGTCAAAGCAGGAAATAGGAGGGCTTATAAAAGGTCATGTACCAAAAATAAAAAAAACAGATAAATCTTGGCTAGGGAAAAAGTCTTCTAGAGCAGTGGCCCCCAAACTTTGTAAGGCTGGGGACCACCTGCAGGGGTGGGGGGGAGACAGTGGCAGCTCTGCACAAACGTGCGGGTGTGGAGCTGCTGCACACGCGCGTTTGCGCTCCACTAGGGGCACAAACGCACATGCGCGGCAGCTGTGAGCAAACATGTATGCGAGAGCTGCTGCGCACGTGCATTTGTCTCCATCAGGAGTGCAAACGCCCATGTGTGGCAGCTCTGTGCATGAGCATTTGCGCCTGCCGGCGTGCTGGCAGCCACATCTCCCTCTCCCCCCCCCGCTGCAGAGAGAAGCTCGCCAAAGCGGCCGATTCGCTCAAGGCCTGGTGAGCTGCTGGGGGGAGGGGGGGAAGGTGGCACGGCTGCTGCCGGCCCGGTGCCAAGGCTTCGCAGCCCGGGGGTTGACGACTCCTGTTCTAGAGAATAGTTTCCCCAGATCTCCCTGTACGTATATGATAGATCAAGTGTTCACAACAGAACTGACAGTTCTAGCCATTCATTTCTAATGAGAAGGTGCTGGTGCTGTGGCCAGATACAAAGCCCATTTGTAATCATTTTGGGGAAATCAGAACTCTGAACCCTAGTTCAAACGTTGCCCATGGTAGCCCACTCTAATAAAGCATGAGTGTATCTCCAATGTTTTGATCTTTCCAGGTTTCTTTTCTCCTTGTCATCTCATTATAGTACCATTAAAAATCACAAACTTCTTTACTTGAACAGAGCATAGCTTCACTTAAATGGGAACTGGGAGCAAATAACACAGTCTCTTTCTGACAAGATCTGCAAATATGCAAACATTCTAGACTGCAAGCTCAAAAATAGTATTAAAAATGTCATACAAACAATTAATATGATTTTGCCTTTGGCCAGACAACAAAGAAAGCAGCATTAACATAAATGGTAGGGGCTGGCACGAACAAGGAAAATGCTTTGTGGCATGCCCAATTTGCAAGCCATAAACTGTCACAAACATTTAGATGCCAAATGAGCCAGTTAGGTTTGTGAGGCTCATGATGCAGTTGAATTCCTCCCCCCCCCATGTTCTAAAGACATCTGATTTGCAGGAGACCTCCAACTTACTCTACCTACCCTTCAAAATTAGTAAGGATTGGATTTATGGGGTCCAAGTTACAACCCCCCAAAGAGAGCCAGTTTGGGGTAGTGGTTAGGAGTGGGGATTTCTAATCTGGCATGCCGGGTTTGATTCTGTGCTCCCCCACATGCAGCCAGCTGGGTGACCTTGGGCTCACCATGGCAGTGATAAAACTGTTCTGACCGAGCCGTGATATCAGGGCTCTCTCAGCCTCACCCACCTCACAGGGTGTCTGTTGTGGGGAGAGGAAAGGGAAGGCAACTGTAAGCTGCTTTGATCCTTCTTCAGGTAGAGAAAAGCAGCATATAAAAACCAACTCCTCTTTTTCTTCTTCATCATGCCCCAGGATAGTGTTTTCTGGGGAAATGACAGGCACAAGTTCAGGAATGTATAGAATGGGCCCTGTGCAAGCTAGAGGCATCAAACTCACAGGGGACCTCCTCCGTTGCTCCTCTACATGCCTTCCAAGTCCCATCCCCCAGTTGTTCTAAAGTTTGGTAAAACATTTTGATTGAGAAGAGACAGTCTGTCTGGAAATGTATTCATTCACGACCCACCATGACCCACTTTAAAGTTAGTGGGAAGTTCATGCCAGATGACCTGTCACAAATTTCAATGCATAAACTGGCCTAAATTTGTCCAGTACGTTATTTTATTTTTATTTATTATTTCACTTTTACCCCACCATTCCCAAAAGGGCTCAGGGCAGCTTACAATAAAAACTGAATGCAAAGTAATTGAAAATAAAACAGTTTAAAATTTAAAATCTAGTTTTAAAATTAAACAATCCAGTTGGAAAACTCCACAGCAACCTCTTCTTTCTTATATATAAATTATAAAAATGGAATTCTGCTGGGGGGGGGGCGGATTTGCCTAAGATGTTCCCTGTGGCTGGACTGTCAGGCAGGGAGGCCAGCATCTTCTCCGTTTTAGTTCTGGCCTCAATTGTAGGCCTGGTGGAACAGCTCTGTGTTGCAAGCCCTGCAGAACTGGTTTAGAGTCCACAGGGCCTGATATTATCTGGCAGCGCATTCTACTAGGTTGGGACCTGGGCCAAACACATTCTGGCCTTGGTTGAGGCCAATTTCACTGAGCAAATTTCAGTCACTAGATTTCAGTGCTCTTTTGGGGGGGGGATACTGGGAGAGAGGGTCCCAAGGATATGAGGGTCCCAAACCATTAGGGCTTTAAAGGTGAATCTCAAAACCTTGAACATAATCCTGTCTCCAATCTGGAGCCAATATAGGTGGGAAAGAACAGGTTGGATTTGTGCTGTCCATTGCATCCCAGTAAGAACCAAGCAGCTCCATTCAGCACCAGTTGGTGTTTCTGGAGTAGCTTCAAGGGAAGCTCTGCGTAGAGTGCATTACAATAGTCTAGCCTGGAGGTGACCATTGCATAGATCATATTGGCAAGATCAGATGCCGAAAGGTAGGGCATGAGATATTGTGCCTGGTGGGGATGACAGAATTCCTGCTGGGCAATGTTTGGTATCTGGGCCTCCATAGACAGGGAGGTATCCAGAATCACACCCAGGCTCTTGACCGTGGTCAAAGATGTCAAAGTGACCCCACCAAGAGCCAAGAGTTCCACTACCTCCCCTCTGGCAGAGGACCTACATCTTAGTTGGATTCAACTTAAGCTGACTCTGCTTGAGGCAATCTACCACAGCCTCCAAACATCTGGTCTACAAGTCTGGGGGGATAGATGGATACCCATCCATCAGCAGAAATAGCTGAGTGCCATCCACATACTGGTAACAACACAGCCCAAAATTCTGGAACTGGGTAAGGGGTTAAACAGCATCCGGTACAGAATAGCTCCCTGCAAGACCTCATGTACTAGGGCCTGTCACTGAAGAATTCTCTCCCCTAGTGCAATCCTCTGTCTCTGACCTTTTAGGAAGGATTGTAGCCATTTAAGAGCTACTCCCTGTATCCCCACGTTGGCTAGGCATTTGGCTAACAAACCATGATTTGACCGTGTCAAATGCTGCTGTAAGATCGAACAAAAATTTTCCTTTGAAGTTCACCCACGAGGGTGACTAGTGCCATCTCCACTCTGCGACTAGGTCGTAAGTTGGACTGGTCTGGATCAAGAGCCGATAATTCCTTCAGGAAGCTCTGAAGCTGTTATGTAACACCTTGCTCGACTACCTTACCTAGAAACAGTAAGTGTGAAACCAGGCAGGGTAGGATGGATTGGATGGATCCAGCCCTGATTTTTTCAAAAGTGGCCTAACCACTGAGCCCTTCAATCTCTCCCAGAAGGTCCCTGAAATTACGGATATATTTAAAATCTCACAGAGAGGGATCCAGATCTCCCCAACCACTGTTTTTCACCAGCCATGAGGGACACGGGTCCTATCCACATCGGCCAGAGAGAGCAGACTGAAATGGTCCAAAATAGGACCTTGTGATGGCCATTTAGCATCCAGTTCCCTAACTGTATCAGCAGCTATGTCCTGGTGGAACAACAATCACAGAATACAAAAATCAAAAAATCAAAATCCACTATGTGTGCAAGGCCAATAATAAAATACTCACAAATGCTTATAGCATCCATATAAATTTATATAACAAAAAGTCATCAATTCAAATTTAACATACAAATTCAATTTAGTGAATAAAGTGATAGGTACAAAACAGTGCCTTTTCTTTTTCTGGCACAGTATCAAACAACATGGCACCGTGCCCAGATTACAATACATAGCTTCACTGGCTTTTTCTAACTTGTAATTGTTGTACAGTAACTTGCAAAACCTTAACAATATTCTTAAACTTGCAGATACTAGGGGGACATGACAGGAATTCCAGATATTTCCTATTTCACAAATGCTTCTTCATAGGTCCAAAACACTGTCCAGTCATCATAATAACTTGGTAAACATTAATTCTGTGGTCATCAAGCCTTCCTTCCTTGATAAATTTGTATTGGTACTGATTATGAGTATTTTATTATTGGCTTTGCATTTTGGATTGCATTTCTGATTTTTGGTTTTGGTTTTTACATCCTGATGGAGCAGAAAGATTTTTTTCTGCAAAAAAAAAACTCGCCAAAGCCTCACAGCTAATATTCAACTGAACAATTTCAAAAGGATCCATTAGTTAAGGATGTCAGAGATCAAATTGTTTTACATAATTGTGCCAGGTGTGAGCTACCGGAGGCAACAGACACCACAAAATAATGTCTCTTTGAAGCCTTTACTGCCATCTCATAAGCATCTTATGATTTTATTTATTTATTTATTTAGATTTATATACCGCCCTCCCCGAAGGCTCAGGGCGGTTTACATTAAAACTAATCAACGATACATGAAAAAGTCTTCGTTAAAACATACAGTAATTAATAACAGTGGTTGTAACCATATAACAGAATAATGTAACAGTATAACAGTATAATAAAATAATATAACGATGGAACGGTGCAATACCGTTTTGAAGCTTTGTCACAGGTTGCCTGCGCCAAACTCACCCTAGCAGTCTAGACTCCCATTTCCTTACTATGTGACCGGGTTCCAGCCCATCCCTATTAAATAGTTTCTATGCCACCTTGTAGCTTAATGCTCTTCAGTAATGTACAAAAAATAAAGAACACAACTACAACTAAAAACTGTCAATACTGTATCAGCAAACCTTCTTGTCAAAGGCACAAGACAACAAAGGAGACCATAGTATTGGATATGCTTTAGAAGAAAATAAAAGCAATCAGATAAATCGATTAATCTAACCAAGAAAATATTATGCTGTGCTGCGAAACCTTTATATAGAAGAAGAGTTGATTTCTATAACCCACTTTTCACATCCGAAGGAGCCTCAAAGCGGCTTACAATCACCTTCTCTTCCTCTCCCCACAAGGGACATCCTGTGAGGTAGGCTGTGAAAGCTCTGACAAATTCCTGTGAGAAGAGCTCTAAGAGCACTGTGCCTAGCCCTAAACCACCCAGCTGGCTGCATGTAGAGGAGCAGGGAATCAAACACACCTCTCCAGAATAGAAGCCGCCAATCTTAACCACTACTCCAAAGTGGCTTTCCCTTTCCTGGTTGTTCTTTAATTAGAAATTGTGTATTTCAAATAATTTGTTAATAAACTGCCATGCAGTTCACTGGACAGAAAGGCAAGACAGAGCCAGTTTGGTGTAGTGGTTAGGAGTGTGGACTTCTAATCTGGCATGCCGGGTTTGATTCTGCACTCCCCCACATGCAACCATCTGGGTGACCTTGGGCTCGCCACGGCACTGATAAAACTATTCTGACCGATCAGTGATATCAGGGCTCTCTCAGCCTCACCCACCCCACAGGGTGTCTGTTGTGGGGAGAGGAATGGGAAGGCGACTGTAAGCCGCTTTGAGCCTCCTTCAGGTAGGGAAAAGCGGCATATAAGAACCAACTCTTCTTCTTCTTCTTCTTCATTTAATGAATAAATAGATAATTTTGGCTATTCTCAAAGAGCAGTAAAAAGATGCAACTAGGCAGATGAAGGCACCCATAACTAAAGACTATATTTAACCCATATGTTTTGATATTGCTTTGTTTCTTCTCAATAATACAATTATTAATCACCAAGTCTTAGAAGTTCATTTCATACTTAAGAAGACTGCGGAAAACCTCTTCTTCCTACTTCCGATGGACTGCTTCCCATGGCAACTGGATCCTGTCCTGTGGTGTTAAACTAGAGCTTCTTAGTTTCCCAGGATTTTCCTTTATTTGGTGGCAGAAAAGATGCTTGGTAACATCAAATCCTGGGCTGAGTACAAAAGATCCATATGGATTTCTAACCACAGTGATCCTGGCTCTTACCCCTTTATTCTTAGCAATTGCAGTACTGTCATGGAAACTGGCAAAAATGATTGAAGTCAGGGAGCGAGAACAAAAGACAAAACAAAAAATCCAGGAAAACACTGCTAAAGCTAAATGAACAAAGGAGGACTAAAGTGGTAACCTACTGGAGAAAACACATTTTCTAAACAAAGCACTGTTCTTATGTTTTGTCCTTTTTTGTTGTAAATTTTAGAAATTATGTGCAGAAACCTATTTCTGCACATAATTGCAGAAATTCTGCACATATGTGCAGAAATTCCAGAAATTTGTTTTAATTTGTGTCAAAGTTTAATTTTTAAAGTTTTAAGTATTTTTATCCTGGGATATATTTGGGCTCTATTTGTAAGCTACACTAAATACATCTATACAGCATACTAACAAAAGAGTAACTGGTTGCTGATTAAAGATTTTTTAAAAAATAACCAAGGGCTAACTCCCAGTCATAGGATCAGCAGCCATTAAATTATTCTATAGAATTCACAATATTGAACAGAATCAGAGAATGTATGTCAAACGAAAACTCAGCAGTCAGCAAAAGGACTATCTCCAATTATTTCTCTCACCAGCCTCAAATGCTTGCCTGAGAACAGGGGAGAATTAAAGAATCACCATCCATACCAACCTCAGCATCTCTTGCTGTATCTTTTACTGTAACAATGAAAAGAACCACAAGTAAACAGATCTTCAGTTGATATAGACCTCTGTTTCATGCCAATAATCAGGATAGTGCTCAAGCAAATGTAACTATTCTCAACTACACAGGGCGTTAGGCTTAACACGTGCTATCTCCAATTTGCTCTAACAAGTCTAACAAGACACTACATTTACAGATAGGGACTCAGCTGGCTAGTTCAATGCAGAGACACATGCACATACACATGGCTCTCTGATGATCTCCTCACTCTCCACTACGTCCAAGTTCACTTCTTATAAACACAAAACCCTGCTGGGCATGGTTTTCTCTGCACTTTCTCCTCAATGCCCCACTTACTCCCTGCTACTTCAACCCTCAGTTTGTTAAAGCCGCTCTACCTGCTTCTTCATCTATCTCTGTTCATCTATGACCAGTAGGCTGTCAGAATATTCTGCCCTATGCTTACCAGCTTCTGCATTCTCTACCTGGAGGGTCCCTTACTTCCTGGTTCTTTTTCTGTACACTTTCCTCATTTTCTACCTTGGACAGGTTTCTGTGTTTCTGCGTCTATCACACAGTCTTCACCCCTCACCCTTTTTTCCTTAAGTATCCTTCCCAAACTGGTTTCCAGGATTTCAGTGTTCACATTCCTTTCCTGAAATTCCATGACTTCACAGCAGTTCAACTGTTGGCCTGAGGAAGGGCTCACTGATAGGGTTTAAATGGTCGCCTGCTTACCTCCTGTATTTATTTGGGCACCTAAACTGTGAAGAAATTGCCAAGGCATGTCCATCACCTTTGCCACTATTGAAACACAAGTTGAAGACAAAAAGTCCATTGTATTTTTCATTGCTTTCACAAATAAGGGGGAGGGGGCTTGAGAACTGAAGTCCACCTGAAAGTTACATTCAATCAGAGAAAAGTTATTCAGCCAAGGCAATCTATCCAAATGTTTACCAGAAATCTGTTTTTAAAAGAAACAACAGTAGAGTCCTTAAATAGATTCTGACATTTTGAAAATTCCATTCCTGGAGAAAAGTAACAGGCTAAGCACATTTCCTGGGATAATTTCAACCACTTTCCTCCCACATGAAAGCACAAGCCAAGCTGAAGGGAAAGAAGCATCAACTGTGGGGGCCACGCAAAACAAGAACAGCTACACCCGAACATCTCCCTCTACTTCATAATACTGGTCAGAATGCAAAGACACAGCTGCAGTGGAGCATCTTACATGTCCCTTCTGGTTTTCCAAGTGTATGATGACAGATCTAAGCCAGAGCTAGCTTTAAGGCAAATCTATTAGGGGTTTGCAAAACCCTCCCAGAATTTTTCAGGGTCAGGTATATTGAACCAAAGAAATAATGGTATTTCCTGAATCCCGATACCAGTATGGTATTCAGATTTGGTAAACATTCAGGAATGGCAATTTTTTTTTTTTGCGCTCCATGGGACTGAGGCGTTTAAAGGGATCTCAGCCTCTCTTTAATGCCTTAAATCCAGCAATCTGGTCCCAAAAAATCCTGAATATTTTTGAGATTTTTCAGGCTTGACCAGTTTGGTAGCCAGAAAAACAGAAAAAAGAAGAAGAAATCTAACTGAATTATTTATTATTTCAATTTATATCCTGCCACTCTCCGAGGACTCATGGCGGGTTACACGGAGACAAATTAAAACCCCATTAAAATCAATCATAAACCCCCAGTATCATCAAAACGCATCAAAATCCTTACAATCCCATAAACTGGCAGCATAATCCCCAATCCTTCCCTAACTACAGTCAACCATCACATGTATAGGATTGCAGAGTGGAATACCGTTGGGCAGAGGAAGGGCCCTAATTGTCCCTGAAACCCGGCCTCAACCAAAGACCTTGCAGAAGAGCTCCGTTTTGCAGGCCCAGTGGAACTGAGATAGCCTTGTCAGGGCCCCCAGAGATTTTGGGAGCTCATTCCACCAGGTTGGGGCCAGGACCCAAAAAAGCCCTGGCCCAGGTCAAGGCCAGGCATGCTTCTCTGGGTCTGGGGACCACAAGTAGATTCGTACCAAAACCTTGAATCTGATCCAGGCCACTCGAAATACTTGAAAAATACTATTAAGATTGGGGGGGGGTATTTTTTTCAGCTTGGATTAACTGAATACACACTTCTAAAATCCATACAAACTACAGAAAGCAAATCCAAAGGCTTTGCGGAATGATGTCCCAAGAACTCCAAGATAAGAGCTTCGATCTCTCTGAAGGGCAAAGAAACAGTGCTGCACAGATCAGGCTGGAAAACAGTCCCAGATGAAGGGAAAAAAGGCCTGGAGATCTGAACCTGCATCCTGAGGGCCAAAGAGTCCTGGTCTTCTTAGGAGACATATTAAATCAGTGGGCCCCAACCTTTTTATCACCGGGGACCGGTCAACGCTTGACAATTTTACTGAGGCCCGGAGGTGGGGGTAGTCTTTTGCTGAGGGACGCCTAAGCCCCTGCTCCACTTGCTTTCCCACTGGTGCCCCTGACTTCCCGCCGCCTGCTAGGAGCGCTGCCAGCAGCAGCTGCACTGTGCCAAACCGAGGGGGAGCCCCAGCCATGGCGGCCACTCGAGAACACCAAAGGTGAGCCGGCGGCAGAGTGGCAGGGCAGCCCCCGAGGCAGCAGCCGGAGAGGAGGATGAGGAGGAGCCGCAGCCCGGTACCAACTAATCCATGGCCCGGTCCCAGTCCCCAGACCAGGGGTTGGGGACCACTGTATTAAATAACCCCAGCAACCAACTATGCTGGGCAACAAGCAACAGGAGGGACTAAGACAACAGTAAAATCTAGGCATGAGATGCAACAATGCTAAATTCTTACCTCACGCCCTACAATTGTATGCTTCCAGAGATAGCTTTCCTAAAAATTCACCTGAACAGCTTTTGTGCCTTGACATTGTTTCAATTATTGCTGATTTTGCTGTGTACCAAAAATGAGCCAAGAAAGAAACTGAAACAGCCAGCAATCACTTGACTCAAGATTATGATGCTTAGAATCCTGCTAGGATTATTGACTTCAGCAAGCCTTCCACAATAGCACTCAACTGTGCCAAGGGGGGGTGGGGAGGGTAGCATCTCTGATAATGCTACCATTAAAACTATTGAAGATGTCCTTGTTAAGGCAAAGAAATGATGCTGCATGGTACATCCAAAAACATACCAAGATCTACAACGTCAAATAAGAAATGGTAATCCTTCTAATGGAAACAGAAGGCTTGGACAAATTACAGCTTCATGTGACCACTGGTGGAACGCACTAAACATTCCAGCTCCCCCAATTTTACCCTGAACACTTCTACAAAAACATCTATAATTCTCCAGGCGTGCTAGGGCTACATCCTTCCTCCTGTGGCCTCCAGACCCTGTCAGGCAGTCAATATTTGCCACCCTCTCAGTGGCCAGGTCTAATCCATTTCCATCTAGAACAGTAACAGCTACCTTTTCAACTTGTAGAGATGAGCCATTCTGAACCTTGGCTTTCTCTCAGGATTTAGTTTAAAAGTGCTTTGTCATCTTTTTTATTTTAAGCACCAGCAGCCTAGTTCGTTCTTGGGACAAGTGGCGATAGTATGCTCTGCACAGGTCCCGCTTGTTTAAAAAAGCAACCCAGTACCTGACAAATTTAAACCCTTCATTAGTACACCATCATCTCATCTACTCATTGGGACTTCTAATTTGCTTTTGCTTAGTTGGCCCAGCACATGGGATAGGCAGGAATTCTGAGAATGCTACCTTAAAGGTTTTGGCCTCCTCCCTGGCAGCCTAATTTTTTTCCAGGATCATATGACCATAATTCCCTACAGCAGGGGTCATCAACCCCCAGGCCGCTACCAGGCCGCGAAGGCCTCGATAACGGGCCGCCACGCCTGCCTCCCCCCCCCCCCCCCGCAGCAAGAAGCTCACCAGTCTGCAAGAGAAGCGGCCGCTTCACTCGCGTCCTGGCTAGCTTTTTGCTGCGAATGGGGGGGAAGATGCAGGCACAGCCACAGGCACGCCGGCAGGCACAAACGCGCATGCGCGGAGCTGCCTGTGCATGCGCATTAGTGCCCTCTGGTGGTGAAAATGCGTATGTGCGGCAGCTCTGCGCATGCGCGTTTTCACCACCACCACTACCCTACAGTGTTTGTGCCAACATAAACCATGGCCACTGGTTCCTCCTCAGCACTGGTTAAGAATGATGGCTTCTAATCGGGCGAGCTGGGTTTGATTCTCCACTCCTTCACATGCAGCCAACTGGGTGATCTTGGGCTCATCAGTCCTGATAGTGCTGTTTTCACAGAGTAGTCCTGTCAGAGCTCTCTCAGCCCCACCTACCTCACAGGGTGGCTGTTGTGACAAGAGAAAGGGAAGGCAATTGTATAAGGGAAGGTAACTTCTACCAGTCTATCTACACCATACATAATGTCTCCTAACTTCACATCAGGCAGGCAAGTCACTACGCAGTCAATATGCCATTTCGGAACCCATCTACCTAACTGCCTAAGTATCCGATCACGACTCCCCCTCTCTTCCTGCCCAAAGATGGTTCCTTGGGGTAAAAGGAAAGCCTGTTCACCAACTGCACAAGGGGCCCCTTCTGAGGGAACATTCACCCTTTCTTTGGCTTGAAGCCATTTCCCCTTGACCATCATGGTCTGACAGCAGTGGGGCTGCAATCCTCAAAGTGGGGCATATCTTAATCATGTGACTGTCTCTGCTTCTCCAGATCAGCCACCTTGGCCTCAAGGGTGCAAACTTGTTCCCTGAGAGCTAGTAGCTCCTTGCGCAAAGCACATACCCATGTCTTCTGGCTGGCTGGCCGACATATATGTTTCACTCAGTGCGATACACTGGATAGCCAAGCCCTTGCTAGCATTATACCTTCATAACTGCTATTCTTTAAATCCCTTTAAATAAATTTCCCATTTATATAAATCTATTCATAGAAAGCATGGTTACCCTTTTAGGGACGCAGAGAGACTAGTGCCCTTGATTCCTCCCCCTGCTGCTGAACTCACACATCTACTAAACTCGCCTATTTATTCCCTTGTTTCAGACACTTGGTTGCAGGAGCTATTCCTGTCTGATTTCCTTCTTGAAAAAAATCTGGAAAAATAATATTTCCTTCCAGACAATACCTTCCTGAAACCTTTATGTGTTTACTAGTCTTGAGGTAGAATACTGTCCTCTGGGGCAGTGGTCTGCAACCTTTTTCAGACTGCGGACCAGTGGGGAGGGAGGGCGATCTGGGCACCGTGCATGTGCACAGCTCATGCGCAAACACGCATGCGTGGCAGTCCGCACATGCACGTTTGTGCCATGTGCAGCCAAAAATGCACATGCGTGGCAATTTCTGCGAAATTGCCATGCATGGCACAAACGTGCACTTGCCACGCATGCACGTTTTGTGCCGGCGGCCGCGCATACATGTTTGTGCCGGCGGGCGCACTTCCCTCTCCCCCCCTCCCAAAGAAAGAAGCTTGCCGGGCCGCAAGCTAATCGGCCGCTTTGTCCCAGTGGTTGGGGACTACTGCTCTGGAGGATCCAAAAACTCATTTTTTGGCAATTAAATGAGGAAGATCTTTATAAGAAATAGATGTATGAGCGAAGCTTGCATCAGACAGCTCCTCCTCCTCCTCCCTGTTTAAGAAATAGCCAATCGCAAACTCAAGCAGTGAGAAGCTAACATCTGATCTAGCTTGCACACATAAGCTAGACACAACTTTGGATTGAGAGAGCTTCCTAGTTATCACTGCCAACCAGAACATATTTGCTGCTCCCTGCTGGCTTTGTAAGGTTGTGCAGCCATTGCTATCTTAGTAGCTTCAATGTGTAAAGTTCACAAGTTCAGAACAATGGAACCCCCCACAATCACACTGCTGAATACGGACCTAGGATTCTTATTTCACTTTTTTTCTTTTTGCTCTCAAGTCACAGCTGACCCATAGAAACCCTTTATGGTTTTCAAACAAGAGATTAATATTGTTGGTTTGGCCACCACCTGCCTCTCCATAGTGACCAATGGTATTCCTTGTTAGTCTCCCATCCAAATACTGATGAGGGTTGATCCTGCTTAGCTTCCAACATCTGATGAAATCAGGCTAGCCTGGGCTATCCACAGCATGATCTTATCTCACTACAGATGGTAATTTTCTGCCCCTGTAATGTAAGTGATTACAATGCACGACGTATTTTCTTCTCCCACAAAGGGCAGAGGTACTTCTACTCAGCAACCATCACAGGAAGTACAACTCATCCCACTGTCCTGTGACAATAAGAACATTCCCATGGTGAATTAAGCTGATTACTGTCCCCATATGGGATGTTCCAGATGTGATGCCAATTTGGTCCTGAAGCTGGCCTTTGGCATACTTCAGGAATGCTCCTAGGCCTCTGAATTGGAGGACAGTACCGCAGGCTTTGCTCTGTGACTCAACCAATGCTTTGTGGCTGGTCCCTTAAGCATTCAGGACCTTTCTGCTTGTGGAGCATGGGAAAAATTTCCTGAAGCTCCACTCTATAAAATGCAAAAACTAAAGATGTAATACTTTTTACTATTGGGGCAAACATTGGGTTTGGTCCTAATTAGAAATATTGTGTTGGTCTTCGGACAAAAGTGGCCATTTGCAATCCTTCTGTAGTAAAAATGATGGCGTACACATACCTGAATATTCTCTCTGCTCCAAGTATGTGGGGTTTTATTTGCAAGTAACTTTAGATCCTGGATAGCTAGCCTTTTCACAGCCTCTCTTGGGTCATTCTTCAAATACTGCAGTAAGAGCTGAATCTGCAAAAAGATGTTTTTTTGTAATTAAGTGCCTTTTTAATGGTTCTCAGTATGTATTTAAATATCATTGCTGAAGCTGAAAAGTATTTCATGTGCAATTAAAATTCCAACTTTTTGCAGCTCTGTTGACACCAGAAGCATCACACATGGTGAGATCATCCTCACTTATTTTATGTATGACCACAGCAGGTGCCCCATAAGCAGGGTTAAGGGCATTCTGTAATTCACACAAGTGCAATATGAATAAGAAAAGGACTTCTGCTTCCTTTCAGCTTCCATTTAAAATGAAACAGGTTTCTAGCCTTTAAGAATGAAAAATCAGGCTTGAAATATTTGAGCCCGACAACATCCCAGAAATCACTAAACAAAATTCATCTACTCCTTAAACTACTAATGAACATGTTACCTGTTTGGGAATGTCCACAAGAGAAGATGCAGCAAGCAAGGTAAAGGTGTGCAAAGTAACAATGACCATCTTGGTTGAAGGGTAGGAAGTCACCAACTGTTGGAGTAGCTGACGGGCACTGGAGGCCAGCCGGGCATCGTGGTGCATGTGCTGTAGGATGGGGATTAGCTTTAGCTTCAAGTCTACAGGAGTGGCTAAACCTACAGGAAAAATAACTTTCAAAGTAAATCTTAAACACGCAGCATGTCAATCAAGACATTCCATCCTGTTACAAAAATTTACCATAGATCTTAGGAGCAGAAAAAAGGCCACTTCTATTCTGGACTCTTAAGGCTATTCAAATGCTGCTGTAATCACCCAACTTCTGGTCAGACTTGGACCATGGAACTCCATTGGGGACATTCCTACGTTTTTTTAAAAACCTCACGTTACTGGGCAGTATATTGTACAATATAGTCATAGCATGAAATTAAATCTGACTCTAACAGCACGAACATTATTTCCAGGCCTTGGCTTTTCAGCTCAAAGCTCTCTTGGTCAGATACATGAACTCATAATGCGAGTGTTCACTTGTGAATGTCTATACCCTTAAGGTGCTACTGGACTTGAATTTTGTCCTACTAGCACAGATTACTACAGCTATCCATCTGAAACTATCAGTCTGAAATCAGGATCCAGACACTGGCAGTCTTAATTGTGACAAAAGTTGTTGCTTAAATTTAACATCGACACCTCAAGGAATCTGACAATGCATTTGACAGTGAAACGAGTACCAAGCTTGTTGTGTCTATACATTTTGAAATAATCTTTATTTTTATAACCCGCCCTTCTTACACTCAAAGTTCCACTCAGTCAGGAAAATCCCTGCCTAGAACACAGAATATCTTTTTCCAATCCACCCATCTGCCTCATGCAATCAACATCTGGGAGGGGAGAAAGATTAACATTTTCAAAGGTGGTTGCTATTGCTTAAACTTATTTTAAAAACCAATTTCTCTTCAAGTACATGATGTAACATAGAAAACCTAGAAGGAAGGCAGAAAACTTTTCATATTAACTACCCTGCAGCATGAACATGAAAAAAGAACAGCAAAAGTAGTTTCATTGCTTTTTGTTAATTGGATAAAATGTACATACCTTGAATCATTTCACTTATTTTGTTACATATCCCTCCAGCAAAATCTCTGGCAAAAATAAAAGGGGGAGGGAGAACAGTCAGACAATCTGAAATGCTTTTTTAAAACGACTTTTAGCTATGCTTATTGTATGGCATGTTTAGGGTAGACAGAAGAGCTAGGATTGTCTGGCAGCCAGGCAAGAGACATTCAGAGATGGTTTGCCACTGCCTGCCTCTGCGTCATGATCCATAGCAACAGCAAAGAGTAAACTGCCACAGATGAAAGTTCTGAAGCTCTGCTTACTTGGATTGGGCAGAAAAGTTAGCTGCGGCAAATATAGCTGCTTCAACCTCAACGTTGTCATGTGAATCCAGGCTCTGGCGAATACTGTGATGTGCATTCTTCCTCTCAGGGATTATGGATGCCATACTCCCTAACATTCTGGACAATGAGAAGGGGAAAAAAAACCCATAAGCCTGCCAAAATGGTGACACTCCAAAGAGAATCTGCAGTCAGTTAAGCAATCTATAATTCTGGAGGCGCTGTGTACAGAACAGGATAACTGAGGCACAGGCACAGCCAAACCAGTACTATCAATAAATGAGCACCCAGACAGGCTCTTGCCCACGAAATATGCCTACCTGAGCGTGATGGCTCGAGCAACTGGATCGTTGCTGTGAATAACGGAGAAAACTCGTTTCACAAATTCATCAACATTCAGGATCTTTTCCAAGTGTTTCTCACTCTGCTGAGTAACTTTCAGTACACAGAGCCGCAGGAAGTTGTTTCTATATTAAAATACATAATTAAAGTTACTGCTTTTATTCATTATCACATTAGGTGACATCATGAAGGAATGAACTGCTGCCTTGCGTTAAGTCTGAATCTCACTGTGCTATGCTCTTTTTATCAATGTAGAGGTGTGTGATTTACAGTGTGTTCAATGAGAATCAATTTTATTAACATACAGTCACAAGACTATTCTACACATGTTGGATAATGCACTTTCACTGCACTTTAGAAGTAGATTCTTCTGTTTCAAGCAGGAAAATCAGGCTGCAAAAGCACACTAAATGTGAATTATCCAACAAGTGCAGAATGGGCCATAGTTTCAGTATCTGCTTGACATGACTCCCTACAACTACCAAAATGAAGGACCAAGGACATGTGGATTAAGTTCACATGATGATGCCCATGTGGAAATACTTCGCTACATGCCCAACTGCTGACATTCTCCAGCTATTTATATGTAACATATATTGAATGTATTAAGTGCCATTAGGTTGCTTTCAAGTTATGGCAACTTATGAACTAACATTTTCCAGAACATTCTGTCATTAACAGCCCTGCTCGGGTCTTGCAAACTGAAGGCTGTAGCTCTGTTGATTGAATCTATCCATCTCATAGTGGGTTGACTGAATCTATCCATCTCTTTTCCTGCTGCCCTCAACTTTTCCTAGCACTATTCTTTGTCCAGTGATTATTGTCTTCTCATAATTTGGCCAAAGTATGATGGCCTCAGTTTAGCCATTTTAACTTCTAGAAAGAGTTCAGGCTTAATTTCTGGCAGGCCATGGTATCCATAAAACTCTCCTGCAGCATATTTCAAATAAATCAACTTTCTTCCTGTCAGCTTTCTTCACTGTCAAGCTTTCACATCCATACATAGTAAGGGCAACTACCAAGGCACAAATTAACTTGATCTTGGTTGCCAATGACATAACCCTATACCTGAGAACCTTTTCTAGCGCTCCTTCATGGCTGCCCTTCCCAGTCTCAAACTCTTTCTGATTTCTTGGTTGCAGTCTTCCAAGGGACAGAACCAAGGAATAGAAAATCTTGAGCAATTTCAGTATATACTACAATGTAATTAAAAAATCAACATTCTGTAAGGTATAATAAAATATTTTTAAAAGCACTGCAGAAGTTTGAATTCAGCAATGAAAAACAAAACCAAAGCGAAAACGGCTTCATCTAAGGAACAGTAATTAAAACATTGACAGCATGAGAAAAAGCAGTATGACAGTATATTTAAAAAGTGTTACTAGGAAAAGCCCTCAAGCTACTGGGGTAAACACAAAGTTTTTCATCATGTTAGCTACCATGCAGGAGAGCATTCCAAGGTGTGTCATAATGGGGCAAAAAAATCCCATTGGAACTCAATCCTCACCTAAAAACGAGTTAATAAATCAGATGTGACATCCTTTGCCCACTCATACAGAGTGCTTACCACCCACTACAACCTCTTTTCTTCAAGTTATGGTTTATAAGTAAATCAGAAAATCACAATCACCACCCTTCTTGTCTCTTCTAAAATCTACAGAGAGTTCTGACCATGTCCCACTTCAGGGCCTCTTGCTCACTCCCAGAGACATCCACAGACAGGGTAACCTAGCCCCTTTTAATAACCAGCCCTCAATCACACAGTGGGGGGGGGGATTGGGGCTCAAACGCCATTCCAATCACTCCCTGCCACCATTCATTCATATCCTATATGTGATTAGATCAAGATATTAAATAGTTTGCATATGTGTACTTCTTCCCCTTAACACACAAAGCATAGGCTTAATCAAAATAAGAAACTTTTATAAGAACAAAGCAATGAGGAAAGTAAGGTCTAAGAAACAACATTTCATTTCCATTGAGCTTTCGAACTGAGCTCCTATACTTATAACTGGGGTCCTTGAGCTATAAATTTACAATTTTAACTGTATAAAAACAGTTCCGCAAGCCAGTCATTTGACTGATCAGAATATTTCAGCATCTTCCCCCAGGTCCCAATGAAATGTTCGATGAGCCATTGGCTTCTGGATGGTATGAGATTGACGTTATAAGCATTACCCCACAATCTCTGCATTATGGCTGACATGATTGATGTTCCCATATCAGAGAGTATTTCAGTTGGGAAGCCAAGTCTGCAAAATACATTTATCAAAGAACTGGCTACCACAGAAGTGTCCATACTGTACTACTGCTTCTGGATATGTTATTTATTTATATTTATTTATGTTTCGATCTATATCCCACCACTCCTAGCATGCTGGCTCGTGGTGGGTCACACTAAAAGCCCCAATAAAATATACAATACTGTCCCATTAAAACATGCATTAAAAAAACCCTATGGCGGCAACAATTCAAATCCCATTGTGCTAGCTAACATCCAGTCAAAGGGGGACACCATGCGCCGACCCACCACCCACATTGATGGTCGGCTGGTGGGGACTTCCATATTCATGATCTTCCTTCTTCTCTGCCAGGCGGGTATCAGGTCTTCTTGGGCTGGCCTCAACCATAGCCCAAAACACTAAGAATACATTTGTTCCCTCTCCAAGTTACTCTGGGCAAAGGACACATGACATTAATGCTTTTTTGCCTAAAGGGCTCCTCTAAAGAGAGTCACCTTGGCTTCAAAGTTAGGAGTGGGGACTTGTTTTTCCCTTTAGAAGAAGAAGAAGAAGAAGAGTTCTTATATGCTGCTTTTCTCTACCAGATGGAGTCTCAAAGCAGCTTACAGTAGCTGCCTTCCCTTTCCTCTCCCCACAAGAGACACCCTGTGAGGTAGGTGAGGCTAGGGCCCATTATGCACGGCCGCCGAACTGGTGCTTTCGGGTCACATGGAAAACGCAGAGGGGGAAGACGCGACGCACACCGGTTATGCACGGGACGGGACTCAACGGCGGCAAAACCCAGAGTAACCGATTATGCATGCGGCAATCAGGGCGCTGCTTCTGATTGCGCCCCAGTCACCCGGAAGCTGCGCTTTCTTCTGCATTTCACTAATGCGACTTTTTCGGCGGCATGCACCAAAGCTGCGGCTGGTTGCAGCCGGCACCGTGCGTTATCCGTGATTTTAGTCACCGCCATTCCACCCCAAATGTGTGTTATTCCCCCTGTGCATAATGGATCTAAGAGAGCCATGGTACTGCTCGGTCAGAACAGCTTTATCAGCGCTGTGGTGAGCCCAAGATCACCCAGCTGGCTGCATGTAGGGGAGCACAGAATCAAACCTGGCTCTCCAGACTAGAAGTCCGCACGCCTAACCACTACACCAAGCTGTCTAGGATTCAGTTTACTGCATCTGTTTATACATTACCCAAAACTTTTACCACAAAAGGGCAATTCTTTTAAACTTTTTCCCTTTTTAATTTTTTTAGTATTGTTTGGTGTAGTGGTTATGAGTGCGGACTTCTAATCTGGCATGCTGGGTTTGATTCTGCACTCCCCTGCATGCAGCCAGCTGGGTGACCTAGGGCTCGCCACAACGCTGTTCTGACCGAGCAGTGATATCAGGGCTCTCTCAGCCTCACCCACCTCACAGAGTGTCTGTTGTGGGAAGAGGAAGACAACTTAGGGTAGAGAAAAGCGGCATATAAGAACCATCTCTTCTTCTTAACCATATGCTTTCAGTCAGTTGACTTAACTGCCAAACATTCTGTTTACTGCATCTCTTTAAGAGTTACCAAAAATGTTTACCTCTAAGCCCTGTCTCAGTTCCTCTCTACAAACTGAAAAGGAAACTAAAGAATTACAAAAAGTAATGAGAAATGCTTTGGACAATAAGAACTACAATGAATTTATATTAGTGCTTGAAAAACAGAACTCACAAATCAACCAAAGTTTCAAGGTAGTTATGGTCTTACATTACTAAACAGAAGTATTTCACTGCTTACATCTCAAAATGCTAAGTAGATTTTACAACCTTCCCATCTTCTATCTGGCTTTATTGCCATCCCCTATGATTCTCCACTAAAACCGTACCAGTTCTCAGAAAGATGAACTAAGGACACGGACCTCAGAGCAGCAAAGACCCTTAATTACTATAAGCTGCCTTGGACCAAGATTCACTAAGTCTTCAAGCAGTGGCTGGACAAATACTTATCCTGGATGCTTTAGGCTGATCCTACATTGAGCAGGGAGTTGGACTAGATGGCCAGTATGGCCCCTTCCAACTCTGTGATAAAAGGCAGGATATAACTGTTTTAATTACTGTAATTAATCACTGTCACTTCTGCTTTGAAGGGAAAAATCAAGTCAACTGGCTTCAAGAAGTATCATGGAACTATTTTTATACAATATATTACCAATGTAAATAAAAGTAAAATTCTTAAGTCTTTAAAAAGCAAAAACTGAAACAAATTATTGCTTGAGTACTACGGATTGAAAAAGAACCACTATTACTTACCCAACTCTGAAAACATCAGCTAGTTTTAAAAATGCAGAGTTGATTAGAATTGGGAAAGGATATTTCTGAAAGAGTCTTGGGAAACGGACAACAGCTTCACATTGTTCCCCCAGTTTACCGGATCGGAGTCCTGAGAAAAGAAATAATATTAGCACTTAACAATCCTAAACCATTTGCACAAAATCCTTTTCTTTAACGGTTGATTCATTCACTTTAGGTCTCAAGTTAGGCCATGTGAAATTATTTTTAATGCATAGAGGCAACTAAGATGATCCAAGGCCTTTACAATGACATCTCTAACAGCTTTTACTGTTATAATAATTGAGCAGAGCCCTCCTAGGCAGGCCCTGTCCAGACTACACTTCTGGTCCTCAGGCCAATCGGGATGCACACAGGTAAGTGCCTCTTCTGTCTTTCTCTCCCTCTCTATATTTTGTCTCTCTGTTCTTCTTCCTTTCCTTCTATCTATATTTCTTGCTATCACTCTCTTTTATCTTTTCTTTTCTCTCTTTTTCTCTTTCTTAATCTCTTTCTACCTCTCTTTCCTATTTTTTACACCCTCCCCCAATGCTAGCACCCGTTATATTTACAGCTACAACGGGCTTTAATTCTTGTATACAGAATATAAAACCCCTTTGGTACTCCCAGGGAGTGTCATTTCACGCTGGGGACTGTCATTCCAGACTCAGAAATGCTCTCCTACTGCCAGGGACCATCACTGCACTCTGGGGGCTGTCATTCCAGGCCCAGAGTAGTCTATCTGACCATAATGTAAAATCCATTTCACATTTTCTTTGCAACTGTTTTCCTACTGTAAAGTATTTCAATTGAGTCCATGCAAGTCAGTTAGCATGTGTGCCTCCCAATATTTCCAATGGGTCTTTTAGCATCTCCCATGTGTCAAGCGCTGAAAGAACTCACAACTAGCTTCTTAATGATAGAAAGCTTTATTGAGAAGTACTACACGCATCAAGACTGGCGAAGTCAAATCTAACCTGAGTACAGATTTGCTTCTTCTTATCAATACAATTCTCCCGCTCAAAACTTGAAAGTTCCCAAGGGAGGGGAGAAGGAGAGAAGAGGCACATGCAATTAAAACAGTGATACATTCCCATGGCCTTGACTGGGTGATAGCGAAACCGGGCCCAGCCGAGAGGCCTCAACAAGTGATAAGAGTTACAACAACATATATTTCACTTTTAATAGTTAGCATGATTATAGGACCTGCAGCAACCAGGCGCCAAGCAATATAACTGTCATGGAAGAACTCAGGCTAATTTATGACAGAGATTCTACAATCCTGACACCATGGTTTATAATGGACATCCTTCTCAATCCTTTTAATATATCCTTTTTGCAGGCCTTGCAGAATAGTTCTGTCAGGGCCCTCATCTCTGCCAATAGCATATTCCACCAGGCTGGGGTCAGGGGCAAAGTAAAGCCCCAGCCAAGGCCAGTCACAGTTCTTTAGGGTCAGGGACTACCGGTATACTGACATTTATAGATCTCAGTTTGTCTGGGAGAGGTAGTCCCTTCGATACACACAGTGCCAGTCAGTCTTCAGAAAGCTGTCACTAATCTTTGCTCCCTGCTGCAATGCAATTTTATTAGAAGCATTACACCATACATGCAGTAATCACCTCTAGTTATGATCCACTGCCTATAACTTTTATTATTTTGGTATACCGGCCAGCTCTCTAAATATGCACGGAAGGTTGAGCATAGAGTCCAGCCAGTAAAAAACGGGAAATGGAACACAAAAAGAGTGAAGGAAATGAGCCAACCCCGATTGCTGATTGAATCCTGTAGCAAATTTGTATGAGATATTCTAACCCCTTATTTTCCTCTTTCTTCTTTGGGAACCACCACCTGAAGGCTGAAGTTCTGGAATCTACATTTAGCAGCTCTGGCTAAACGAAATCTAAGTCCAATGGCAGCTTTAAGATCAAGAAAGATTTATTCAAGGTGCGAGCTTTCGTGTGCATGCACGCGCCTTGAACAAATCTTCGTTGGTCTTAAAGGTGCCACTGGGCTCAAATGTTGTTATACTGCTTCAGGCCAACAGTTGAATCTAGCTCTGGCTAGTCTTCGGCCGATAGTAGACTTCAAGCTAACTCCGTTGGCTTGCATCACTCGGGGACCTCTTCTCGCAGCAACGCCCGCAAAGGGGCGCAGGGCGCCCAGCCCTCAAAGCGGCGGGGCGGGGCTTTCAGCAGGGACTGGCCGAGGAGGACATGCCCATCGGACACGCCCCCGTTCTCACCGTACCTTTATCCAGTTCCATGAGCGCAGAGTTGGCGTCTAGCTCCTGCTCCCCATAGCCGGCATCAGCCAAGAAAGATTTAGAAGTGGACGCCATGCCGCTCCGCTTTAACCAAAAGTTTTTGATGCAGGAACGGACGGTGCGCGCGCGCTCCCCTGCTCCAACACGACAGCTGCGCATGCGCAAGCGCCATTCTCTGTTCGAAGCGCCTGCGCGTTTGTATTCCCGCCACACACCTCTTTGGCGCGCGTGCGTATTGCTACGCGAGGGGGAAGACGGAAAAGAGGCCGGGTTCATGTTAATTCCATTTGCCGACGGAAAGATGTGGGTGTGGCCCGGCTATGTTATCGGACGAAAGTGGCCAATGGAAAAACAGAAAAGGCGTGGTTTTGTGCGCGGATGGCCAATGGCTATGCGAGTAAGCTTTGGCGGGTACTTCGGGTTGGCGCGAGGTAGCTTCAGGCTATTCGGGGGTCGCCGTTCAATTACCGGCGGGTCTCGTGCGGGCCGTCAGCAGCGTTCGGTGGTTGCTGGAGCCCCTCGGCGCGGCCGCCATCCTCCTCCTCCTCCTCCTCCTCCTCATGCTGTGTCGCTCCCTCATTCGCCGCGCCCGCGGCGGACCGCCCGGTGAGTGCTGCTCCTGGGGCTCTGCCCTCCCTGAGCGAATTTCTTCTCCGCCCAGCCCTCTTTCATTTGCTGTTTCCCGGAGTCTCTTCCCCCTCTTATCCTTTCCCTGGTCCTATTAGGTAGGCTAGGGAAGGCCTCACACAGCCCTGCCTGGATCCCTTTCTCCCGCCATGATTCTTACTGGCTATGGGGAGCAGGAGCCTTTGTTGACTGTTTAGGTTTTCGCCTTTTTTGTTTCTTCCCTTTAATTTAATCAGGCAACGAATTAACAAACTGTTGGTGGGTTTTTGCTCTTATGTTTAAATCGGCTTACAGTTCCTCTTGTTGGCGCTGAGTGTTTCAGAAGGGGAGGAATGATGGGATTCGTGTGAGTGCTTCCACTGGAAAGCTCGGGACTTGAATAAATCTTTGTTGGTCTTAAATGTGCTACTGCACTCTGATTTTGTTTCTTTGAGAGTAAGCAGTTAACTCACATCGAGTTGAAATAAGTATTCAGAAACTTACTTCAGGGAATATGGGATGAGGTTAAATGAGTCTGTAATAAAACTTCCTCAAAATGGAGGAGGGACCCCATCTCTGCCAATACTTGGATTCCACTGCTGCTGCAGTCCCAGTGGTCAAAAAGCCTAAATACAGTCATGGTGCAACCTATACTTTTAGGGTGATTCTTCTAAATTGCCATTCAGCATTTATATAATCTACCCAACTGCAAAGCCCGTTCATAAGAATGGGCTTCGAAAGGCCCCCCCCAGGCCCCTGTGGGCCAACAGTTCCCACAGGGCTTAAACAGTTCCGCAGGGCCTGCAAAAAGGCATTTGGTTGAGACCAGGCACAACCAACAACGAACGAAGGGCCCCCGCTCTCCCCCCCTTCCTCCCAGAACTCCACCAGAGTGCTCTGGACCTGTTGTGCCATTTGCACGGTTGCTTTGTTATTCTGTTATATTATTATTATTGTTATACTGTTTACTATACTGTTTTCTGTTACAACCACTGTTATTATTATTATTATTGTATGATTATTAATGAAGACTGTTCCATGTATTGTTTATAAGTTTAATGTGAACCGCCCTGAGCCTCCGGGGAGGGCGGTATAGAAATATAATAAATAAATAAACAAACAAACAAATAAATAAATAAAACAGCGGCATGGCCGCGTCCCTGGGGCCCGGTAAGCTCTCTTGCCACCCCTGCGAGGCGGCGAGAGCACTTGGCGGGTCCTAGGGAAGAGGAAGAGAATTTCCCTCCTGCTGCCGCGGCTGCTTCCCTGTGGCCCGCCAAGCGCTCTCGCCACCTGTGCAAGGCAGCAAAAGTGCTTGGCCGGCTACAGGGAAGGAATCTAACCCCCCCCCCACCAGCGCGGCTGCTTACTTGTGGCCCAGTAAGTGCACAGGTGGAACGGCGCAGACTTGTGGATGTGGTGGCTCCAGCAGCCAGACGCATCTGTGAGACGAGGGATGAGTGCTCATTGAGGGCGGGCAGGAGCTGCAGGGCCAATCAGGGTGCGGCCAGCTTTGCACCCTGATTGGCCCTATTCCAACTCAGACAGCCGGACTCGCTCCTCCCGAGGCCAGTTTCACAAATATAAAGAGGAGGAACCATGGATAATGATATAGGAAGTATATTTGTATAATAATGTACCAAGAACATGCACATAGATTCAGCAACTAGTACATGAGCAGAAAGACTTTTCATTTCCCTTTAGTATCCAGATGTTGGAGAATATAAATGGGCAGAGGGGAAACCAGATGTAATTCTACTATTTTCTAAATATTTTATATTGAGGATGAGCTGGGGTCTTTTATCCAGTGGTCCCCAACCTTTTTATCACCGGGGACCACTCAACGTTTGACAATTTTACTGAGGCCCAGTGGGGGGGTACTTTACTCCTCTATTCTCAACCACTGCCCTAACGCTCTCTGACTCTGGTCGCTATGGTAATGTTTAAACATCCCTTCAAAATATGATACAGACACGCCACAACAATGAACATAAGGAGCAGTTTATTTTCTTGGAAATTTTAACTCATGACAATGACAAATCAATGGGAACCCTGAGCTTGTTTCTCTGCAACGAGATAGTCCCATGTGCGCCTGCCGGATCGTGGATGAAGTAAAGGGCTGGGGGGGGGGGGGAGAGAAGGCGTCCTTCGCGGCCCACCTCCAGTTAGTCAACGGACCACATGTGGTCCGCAGCCCACAGGTTGGGGATCGCTATTTTATACCATGCTTTTCACTTCTTGAAGTCCTAAAGTGACTTAAACACGTTTGCCTTCCTTTTCCCACAACAGACACCCTGTTAGATAGCTGGGACTGAGTGAACACTAACAGCTCTGCAAAAACATCTTTAGGAGAATTGTGAGCGGCCCAAGGTGGCTGCATGTGGAGGCATGGGGAAATCAAGTACAGTTCTGATTAGAGTTTGCCAAAGGGAAAGTGAATGTAAGCCTCTTTGAGACTCCTCCTGGTAGAGAAAAGCAACATATAAGAAGTATTTGCTGCAGTATTTTTGTTTTCAATGTAATCTTTTTGAAAAGGGAAATGACTGATATATATATATATATATATATATATATATATATATATATATATATATATATATATATATATATATATATATATATATATATATATATATATATATATATATATATATATATATATAAAATTCAGACTGATATCTCCTCCATTTTTAGGTCTGCTGCCACAGTTTCCCCTATACCATGTCTTAAATCATTATGAGTGTGCTAGATCAGATGACCATCCTTCCTATGGAGAAATGGAAATTCCAGTTCCTCCTTTTGGCTGCACCTTTTCAACTGGTAAGGGGGGGACTTAGCTGTCAATTGCATTTGGATTACAGCGAGAATTACTGGGTCCACAATTTATGTTCCAAATTCTGTTAGCTCCTTTGTCTGAGTTAGTAGATTAACTTTATGAAGCAAATTGAGTTATAATTAACAGATAATCTACCAAATAGTAATATCCAAGTCAAACAAACAGATCTTTTGATTTTGTAATATTCTATACATTTTTAGTTCCTTTAGATAAGATCAAAGCATACCATCAAATGGATGTAAAATATTGTTGTCACTGAAATTCAGAGGGTAACTAACTTACTTATTTTATTATGTTTAATAATTTCTTCTTTATGATTTGCAGTGCAATCCTAAATAGAGTTAACTGCTTTAATTGACTTGGAAAGATGCATTTTCAAATGTATTGTAATTTTTTAATTAATATTTTTTTAATGTGTTGTCAAAAACATTTCCCCCCCAGCTCCAGGACTGCAGCATATACTTGCTGTTGCAAATGAAGAGGGATTTGTTAGGCTATATGATACCCAAACACAAGGAAGTGGCAAGCATATTTTTAGAGGTAATGGAACCCTTGACCTTGATGTGAATGTGACATGAATTATAGGAATGCAATGAGATATGTTTGGGATCTTGGCTGTTTAAGATGTTTAAGCCAGCAGTTTGTGCGATCAACATCTCAGCACTGATGTCAGTCAACAACAAGCATTCAGACTTAAATGTTGTTAATCAAACTATGGCTTTGCTCTGTCGATTAAAATAGCAAACCATGTTTTTACAAGACTTTTACATTGTGCCAAATCATGGTTGGACCTTATGCCTGAGGCATGCAGAATTTATATTCCCATTTATCTATTTATGATGGGAGAGCTCTAAGCAACTATAGCCTTGCCTGCCAATGATCAGCTAATTGCTGGGTGGAAATGAGAGCCAGAAGAGGGATGCAATTCTGGAGAGAAAGTTAAAAAGAAGAACCCTCATCTATTTGCAGGAAGATAACATACTACAGAGTTTCTGGCAATTGCTAAAACTACCCTCTTCAACTCTGGGGAGCTCTAGGAATCATCAGGAACTCTGCAGTCAGAACTCCTTATGAGCAGATGCTTCTTTTTGATCTGCCTCTTAGGAGCTTGCTCTCCCCCCCCCCCCCCCAATCCTGAAGTCAATTGCCAGGACCTCTTGACTGGGTATAAAAAATGGCTTTCTCATCCAGCTCCAAACTTTCTACCTCCCAAGTCTTAAAAGTGATTCCTCCTTGTCTTCTTCTAGCTATCTGCATTTCTGTAGCATTGACTCATGCCAACTTCATAGCTCTCCTTTTACAAACCAGAAAGGAGCCCCATGCAGCTTCCCTTCTTCAGAGTTCAAAATCCACAATTACCCTATGGGCTTAGGATGCTTAGGATGCTTTAGGATGCTTAGGGCTAGTCCTGCGTTGAGCAGGGGGTTGGACTAGATGGCCTGTATGGCCCCTTCCAACTATGATTCTATGATTCTTATAAATTTAGGAACAAAAATCCAGGGGTGAAAGGCATTTTACCATGCCACACCCTGCTAATTTAAATTGTTTATTGTTTTTTTGAATTTAATTGCTTTATTTAATTGTTGTAAACTGCCCCAAGATAGCTATGCCAAGGGGGCGATCATAAAAATTGAAGAATGAATGAATGGTTCAAAAGCTGGCTGAATGAAATGGCTGCCATTTTGGCCTGTGCATATTAGCAGGTCTTCAGCTTACAATAGCTAGAACAAATGCGTTCTTCCATTTTCTTTTCAGAATGGCATGCTCACTCCAATGCTGTTTTTGATCTGACCTGGGTGCCCAGTGAACACAAAATTGTAAGTAACTTTAGTATTATCTGTTAATACTATTGTTCCTTTTCTTTAAGTCTAGTATCACTAAGGTTTATCCTCTTTTGTACTTTGACAAGACTACTAGTAGCCCTAATAGCCTCAGCCATAGGGAAAGTTTAGGTTTCAATTTACAGGAGCTTGGTGTAATTGTTAAGAGCAGCAGCTTCTAATCTGGAAAGCTGAGCTTGATTTCTCACTCCTCCACATTCAGCCATCTGGGTGACCTTGGGCTGGTTGTTCTCACAGAACTCTCTCAGCCAGCCTCACCTACCCCACAGGGTGTCCGTTGTGGGGAGAGGAAGGGAAGGCGATTGTAAGCCACTTTGAGACTCCTTTGGGTAGTGAAAAGGGGTAGTAAAAAACCTTCTACTTAAATCTGTCTTCTGGTAAATTGCAAGAGCAATAATCGCATTTTCACTTTGGGCTTCAGAAACTCATACTATAATCTAATTACTAAGGTGCCCAAGGGACATTTTTGCCACCATTACTTTAAAAGAAAAGGGGGGGAAAAGAAAAAAAAAAACCTTTTGTATTTATTTTCCTGAAGGTTACTGTTTCAGGAGATCAAACAGCTAAAGTGTGGGATGTGAGGACTGCTGAGCTCTTGGGAGTGTGCCGAGGACACCAGTGCAGCCTCAAGTCAGTTGCTTTTTCCAAATTTGAGAGTGGTAAGTATTTACAGTTGTTCTTCCCTGTATTTTGCAGGGTGTCCTAGCTCAATACTGTTTAAGATGAAAAAGTTTCTTGGAAAAACACGACGCAAACGCGCAGTTGCAGTGCATGCGCGTTTGCGCCCCTGGTCGCGAACACGTGCATGCGCAGCAACTGCGCATTTGTGTGCAGCTGCCATGCGGCGCCCGAGCCATCAGTTCTCCCCTTGCCCCGGAGGCGGTCCCTGACCACAGAAAGGTTGGGGACCGCTGCCATAAAGGGAACTAAAAAAGTAGCCACTTAAGCAGCCAGCTAAAATACAGAAGTCTTTCTCCGATACCAGAGGATATTCAATGATGGTGGGAGGGGGAGAGTATTTCAAAGCCCAAGGGTAATCAAAAAAGCACCACTCCATGTTTTTGTGTCAAGCCCCATTTCCTGATGGCCTTCAGAAATGAAGTGAGTAGACATAAGTGTACATAGCCTTGGCAGGATAGTTGAGGGGGAGTAGTCTAGTCCTCTGTCACAAAATCAGCTATGGAGTGGGGAATGAAATGCATATTTAATTGATGGTATTAAAACAGCAAAAGGGATTTGGAGCAACAGCAATCTACCTTTGGGAAGTTTGTCCATCCCTCTTCCCCCTTTCCCAATCTCTGTTAAATAATTGCAGAGCAGTACACTGAAAGAGATTGCCTTATATTTTGGTGCATTCTGTTTGGATTTGTGAGCTCTGGATATTTCTGTACTTTAAATGAAGGAGGAGAGATTTCACAGAAAGTGAATGAAGAACTGTAGCTTCAGCAGTATGGATCTACAGTGTGTTGTTGGTTTAATTCTCATTGCTTATATTTTATAGCTGTGTTCTGTACTGGAGGAAGAGATGGAAACATCATGGTTTGGGACACTCGATGCAGTAAGAAAGGTATGAATCTTTGGGAGGGGCTATGCCTCTATGGCAGAGCATGTGCTTGACATGCAGAAGGTCCCAGCTTCAATCCTTATCATCTCCAGAAGAGCCAGTAGTAGGTGATGGGAAATACCTCAATGTGAGGCCCTGGAAAGCCACTGCTAGACTGAGTAGACAGTACTGATCCGGATGGACTCTGGGTGTGATTCAGTATAAGGCAGCCTCATGTGTTCAAGTAAACATCACTTGCCCCCAATGTTTATTTTATTGGCCCAAAATTCGTCTATGAGTTTTCTGCTGTATTTTGAATCTGAACCTGAGTCAGCCTGGTTTGTTTCCAACTCATGTCTTCACAATACTGGTGTGGGAATCCAACCTGACTCGTCTTCGGAATTTTTGACTTGTAACAATCACACATTGATGAAATCAAATTAATGGGGAGGGTGTTTTATCTTTCTTTCCTGTTCCTGCTGAATGACTGTGCGTGATAATCTGAGAGTGGGAGGACCCAGATGACATTTGGCCAGGCAGGTGGGCTGAAGAACTTGTCCTTGTATATCAGTTATGTCCGTATCTGGAAGGAGCAGCCATGCAGGGAATGGTGCTTCAGTACTGCTTTCTAAAACTACCTTTCAGATGGGTTTTACAGACAAGTGAAGCAAATAAGTGGAGCTCACAACATAATGGACAAACATATGCCATCCAAACTGAAGAAGAAAAAACAGGCTGGGAAAGGACTGGCTCCATCAGTGGTAAGGATTTGAAGCTGAATCTAGTTAAGGTCATTTCCTGCAAAACAAAAGCTAACTTTTTATGGGGGAGGGGTTGTCTTCAGTGGCAGTCTCAGCCTGTTGAGATCTCCCTTACAATGAACATAAAGTGTAGACATGATAAAAATCTATAACAAAATAAATGAACAAATTTGGTCCATTAAGCCTATGTGAGCCTCAAGCAATAGCCCTCCAGGACGTTGGCCTGAAAACATAGGTTAGTGTTTCAAAAGCCATTCATTCTGGCACGCAAACTTCTCATCCATTACTTTTCTCAAAGGTGTTTGCCTTCTCTCTCTCACACACACACATAGATCGGAGACCAGACCAGGTTCAAGGCTTTGGTGCTAACAATTTAAGCCTTTAATAGTCTGTACTGTCTCTTCCGCTAAACCTCCCAAGGAGCATTAAGATCCAGAGATCAGCAATTGCTCAGGGCCCCCCAGCTCAAAAGAAGTAAAACTGGCTAAGCAGAACCAGGGCCTTTTCGGTCCTGGCTCCAACCTGGTGGAATGCTTTCCCTGATGAGATCCTGGCCCTCCAAGACAAGGCTGTCAGGCTTACAGTTGAGGCCAGGAAATTAACACCGAGAAGATACTGGTTTCCCTGCTCACAAAATAGCAATACGCTATCCATAAAAGCACCAGCTTGCCCAACAGGAATGAATTCCTTTCTATAAAGTTTTTAAGAAGGTGATTTAACAATATTATATAGTTTAATTCCTCATGAGAAGGAAGGACTCCCTGGAGAAGAGCCTCATGCTGGGAGCGATTCAGGGCAGAAGAAGAAGGGGACGACAGAGAATGAGGTGGCTGGATGGAGTCACTGAAGCAGTCAGTGCAAATGTAAATGGACTCCGGGGAATGGTAGAGGACAGGAAGGCCTGGAGGATCATTGTCCATGGGGTCGCGATGGGTTGGACACCAACAATATAGTTTAATTAATATATTTTATTTTAAAATATTCAAAAAGTGTCTACCAATGTAAAAATTAGTTGTATATGTCTTGTTATCTGCCCTGAGCCATCTGAGAAGGGGGGGCTATAAAAATAATTATAATTAATAATAATATATATACATCCTTTAAACACTCACTGAGAGCACAATCATACAGATGACTTAATGCAAGAGGAAACTTCCTTTTTTTATGTGCATGCACATTTATTTATTATATTTATGTGCCGCCCATTAAACAAACATGGTGAGAACATCCATTTAACTGTACCACACTGATGGCCCTGTGGGATGGACATATCAGTGGTGGTTTTCATGGAAGGAGGTTCAGGGACCAATGGGAGGTGATTGAATTCAGGTCGAACTCAGCAAAATGCCTGGCGGAAAAGCATACAATGCCTTTTCTCTATAAAAATCCATTATTTTCTATCCTCACACACTGATTTCTAACTTCAGAAGTTAACTTTGCTATACTTTACCACTTTTGGTTTGTAGTCTTGTTGAGCCTCAAACATAGTCCTTGCAGCAGTTTTAGCTTATCTTCAATAGCTGATTCTGTCCAAAGAAATACCATATGTCAGTTCTCTTTCCATGCAATCTCAACTGTTCTGGTTTGCAGGGCGATACATGGGGTGGGTGCCTTGGCTTGGCAGTACAGCCTCAGCTTCATATGCAGAAAGTCCAGCTTCACTTTCTTGCCTCTTTAGTTAACAGGATCAAGTAGTTGAAGTTGTGAAGGAATTTTACCTGGAGACGAACTGCCAGTCAAAGTACAAATATTGGCCTTGATAAACCAGCCATCTTGTGTCAGCTTCATGGATTCAATAATACCTTACATTCTGAAACCAGAAACTACAATAGTATTGGTAGATGGGTCATGTGTGTAGAGGGTAGTTTTGGTGCTTTTTTGTAATGAAGCCCTGCAAACACCTGTATTAATCTCTATGCCTTACTGTGTACTAGTAAAAGTTACTTACATAAAGCAGTTGTATTTCTTGATACGGCCATCCCTGAGACCATTAAACCAAAGCTGATTGTGAATGGGATGGGTAATGGAGGGAAAATATCCATTGAAGTTCTCAAGAGGGCATTCCAGATGGATGTGCAGTTAAGGAAATTAGTCCTGAAGTGGTTTCATTTTTGTTTATATATGTTTTCTCCTTTAGGATTTCCAGCAGAGTGTGACAGTGGTGGTACTTCAGGATGAACACACCTTAATTTCAGCAGGAGCAGTTGATGGGTAAGGTGATGCTTCTGTTTGTTCAGTCTCACATGACATGACAGCAATGGTGAACACATAAGTTTCTAAATTCTGTTCCGTCTTGACTGTGAAACGAATTAACTCTAGAGAGATGACCAGGGTGCTCCAATGATTTCAGAGTAGGCCTGTTCCAGTTTTCTGATAACTTTATCATAATAATCTCTATTCTACCCTGCCCTTCCCACAGGGCTTGGGGAGGGTAACATTTAGAAATATGTTGCAATACATTAGGATCATAAAAGCATCACATCGGAGTATACAATAAAACAATATGCCTAACCCCTCTGCCACCAGATTAGATATTGTATGTTAATATAACATTAATATCAGATGTTAAAATCTATGTTTAGGAAGAGGTATCTTCCCAAAACATCTTTTAGTTTTATTTATTCTTAGATCAGATTAGATTTCTATACCGCCGTTCTCCAACGGTCTCACAGCGGTTTCTAACATCAGTAAATACAATAAAATCCATAAAACATCCCATAAAAACAATTACAAATTATAGAATCACAGAATCATAGAGTTGGAAGGGGCCATACAGGCCATCTAGTCCAACCCCCTGCTCAACGCAGGATTAGCCCTAAGCATCCTAAAGCAGTGGTCCCCAACCTGCGGCCCGCGGCCCGGTGGCGGGCCGTGAAGGCCATGGCGCCAAGCCGCGGCTCCCGCTCCCCGCCCCCCCCCCCCCGCAGTAAAAAACTTCCCAGGCCGCAAGCTTGTGGCCCGGGAAGCTTCTTACTGCGGGAGGGCGGGGAGAGAGAATCAGGGCCGGGCCGCGTGGGCATGGCCCGCGGGCGCGGCCCGAAGTGCGGGTGCGGCCCGATGTGCGGGCATGGCCCGCGGGGCGCGGCCCGATGCCCTGCCGGTCCCCAGCCTCAGAAAGGTTGGGGACTACTGTCCTAAAGCATCCAAGAAAAGTGTGTATCCAACCTTTGCTTGAAGACTGCCAGTGAGGGGGAGCTCACCACCTCCTTAGGCAGCCTATTCCACTGCTGAACTACTCTGACTGAAAATTTTTTTCCTGATATCTAGCCTATATCGTTGTACTTGAAGTTTATCACAGTTAGACAGATGGCAAATCAATCCTATAGGCGCCCTAAGCCTCACTTCCCACCCCCATCCCCGTTCAGCCCAAGGGTCAGTTCTTTTATAGTAGGAGCGAGGGCCAGATCTAATAAACATAGAGGGGGGCATCCTCTGATGAAAATGCGTGGTGGAAGAGCTCCGTCCTGCAGGCCCTGCAGAAAGCTGGCAACTCCGGCAGGGCCTTCAGCTCTTCCGGGAGAATCATTCCATCAGGCTGGGGCCAGGACCGAAAAGGCCCTGGTGGAGGCCAGGCAAACATCCCGGGGGCCCGGAACAACCAGCAAATTAGTACCCTCAGAGCAAAGGATTTAAAGTTCTTCCAGGTTCTTCAGACCAACCAATTGATGTTATGGGCAATTCTCTTCCTGGCCTCAACCATAGACCTGGTGGAGTAGCTCTGTCTTGCAGGCTCTCCGCTGGCAGAGCTGAAAAAGCCCTAACCCTGGTTGAGGCTAGTTGCACCTCTCTGGGGCTGAGGAACCTGAGCAGATCTTGGTTGCTAGAGCATAATGCTCTTTGGGGGGCAGTGGGATATTATTGAGATGTTGAAAATGATCCTCTTAATGGAACATGCTTCTGGACCTGAACCATATACAATCAACTGCACAGAAATAAAATACGTCTTCCTGAGTAAGCTTGTATAAGTATCTAAAGTCAGGGGGGCATAATTTGAGAAGATTAACAGATGCTACCTTTATGCATACAAATAAATTAAACACTAGTTTTATCCACATGTGTCAGGTGGGCTACCTGACATCACCCCCACTGTTGCTGTCACCCCCTCTGGCAGTGGGAAATGTAACGAATCATAGCTGCAGAACTAAAACCTTTAGCCACTTCCCTACCTGCAGCATGTAGTAGATGGGATGAGGCAGGCACATTGTGGCAGGGCTGCAAAATAAGTGGTACAGTCTCCTTCCCTCCTGAGCCACCCATGCAGAGTCAAACAATAGTGGCTATAGCATACTTGAACTTTCCCCAGGGAGGTCAGGAGCAATACAGATGGCTCTGTATGTGTTAATACACATGGGTGTTCATTTTGAAGCCTTGGGTAACCCACTGCCAGTCTCTAGTTTTTTAGTACTGCATCTAATTTATCCCTTCTGTCTTTCACTTTTACCAGTTGTTAAATGAAGCCTGAGTCTTCCACCAAGATTAGCTGTGCCATCATGTACAGGTGTAGCAGTCTTATATCACCTGTCTAGAAAAAATGCTGAGAAGCTCCTTCAAGTGGAAAGCATATATTTGAGTGAGAGGGAGGGGTAAAATTAGTTGGAAAAGGGGCCTGGAATACCTGGTATTTATTGTCAGCCAATCGTTCACTGTTGAATGATTATTTTTAGTATCTTTTTGCTAAAGGCATGTTCTGATAATTATAAAGGAACTGCATTCTCCTTTGTGCATTTATTGCAAAGGATAATGCACTATTGTGTTGAATCTGCAACTGTCTTTTCAATTCAGGGTAATCAAGGTGTGGGACTTGCGCAAGAGCTATACCACATATCGACAGGATCCAGTGCCATCCAGATGGTTCAGCTATCCGGGGACCAGCACTCGTAAACTTGGTATGTCTCCTCTGAAGGGAAAGGAGTAAGTGCCAACATAGCATCTGTGGCTGCTCTTAGAAAATAGGGATCTGGCCACTGTTGTACATGTGTTTGTAATGTTGGAATGGGACTGTCCAGTTGATTCTTAACGTAGTTTCTTGTTTGTCAGCACAGGGAGCATATACTTGGACTGAAAGAGCTGCACTGCCTTCCATTTAGTTTGGGGGTACAATTAATCTAGCAGAGAGCTTCTAGTCACCCCAAAATGGCAATCCAAGTTCAAAGCTGGATCACATGGGAATGGAACAAAACGTTCTAGAAAGCTGTGGTTAATGCTGAAGGGCTGTTGACCTCAACAAAAAAATATTGGTTTTGTCCCCCCCCCCCCCTTTTAAATTCCCTGTGCGTCACCTGCTCAGTACATAACTGTCTCCCAAATATTCTTCTGAAGTATTTTGTCTGGTCTCCTCATTCTTAAACTACTCACTTACTTTAACCAGTATCCAATTATAAGTATCCAGCCTATGACTTGGGTGTCATAAATGGCACAGTCCGCAAGGGCTAGTAGCGCCTGATTCTGGCATGCTCCTAGTCGCCCTGGTTTAGTGCTGCCCTGCAGCTTGGGTCTGAGGTCAGGGCACTAGGTGCAGAACTGCCCTAAGGTGCATATATGTGCGTGTGTGTATGCTGCTACATGAGTACGCAAGTGTGCAGTAGATCAGTTGCATCTTGTATTTTAGGCTTGATTTGGAGCACACATAACAAATGTTAACCCCCACAACTGGACTTGTTAGACTTTAATAAAAGTCAGTTAAGGGGTAAAGGCTGATTCAGCCTCACTTAGTATAGACACTACAGCACTAGACTTGAATGTATGAGGCTATGTGATTCTCAGTCCTGCCAGTAGATTAAAAATATACTGGCAAAAACTGCAAAAATCCCTGGGTTAAAGTCTAGGAAGGAAACTCTCTCCCCACCCCCATCAGTGCATGATTTATGCTATCAGCTGTAATTCTTGCTTCTTATTTTGAAATCGTTGAAGAGTTAACTGAGCAGACACTGTGGCTCAGTGGTAAAGCACCTCTTTAGCAGGCAGAACGTTGTGGCTTCTGGTCTTGGCACTTCCATCTAAAGAACCTCATAGCAGAGGCTGGAGAGGTTGCAGAAATTTAGAACTTGCTGTTCTCAGATTCAGAAAAGCCAGCTCTATGTAAAACCTTATCTCTTTTCTAGGTTATTCTAGTCTTGTTTTGGACTCCACTGGTACCAGCCTCTTCGCTAATTGCACTGATGATATTATATATATGTTCAATATGTCGAGTCTGAGGGATGCTCCAGGTAAGGATACTGATGGGAAGGAGTTTACCAGCAACCTGCCTTAAATGTTGGGGGGCCTGGTTATGCACATTGTTGTAGATGTCTGTGTAGAGCCTGGAGCAGGTAGGTCTATCTTAGAAATCTATTTGTGAAACAGCTACGCTTTCAGCCTTCGCTGATTATTCTTCATTGTTCAGCTTAAATTCAAACCAAGAAATATTTGCGCCTTTAACATTTAGTCTTTATCCCAAATACATTTTCCTGACACAAACGAAATGGAAACCAACATTGCACAGGTCACCAACTAATGTATTTCACAAATGCTCTGGATGCAGCTGTACCATCAACAATTAAAGCCCACTGACTTCCATGGAAATGTTTAAGTTAATCTTATAGTGGGTCTGCTGGTGTCTGAGCTCAGGGAAGTGGTATTGTGGTGGCCCTTGTCAACCAGCCTCAATATACAGTAGTGCACCCTGTGACAGAAGGACAGGCCGAGGATGTACATAGGATTGTGTGGGGATTGTTTTTCCCTCTTCACACTATGTTTAGCTTCTAGAGGTAAATGTTGATCCCTCTGGTTTCTAAGACTTGGTATCCAGCTGCATATTTTCTTCTCAGGCCACCAGAGAGCAGCAAACACTGAAAGGCTCATTGGGCTGCTTGGGAAACTTGCAGGTGTTAATAGCTTTCCTTTTTGTACTTGGACTCAACTCTTTCTCCTTTTTTGGTAGGAAGGGTGTGTCCATATTGGCCTCTAGAACCTAATTATTTTGCCTTTCAATAGGAATCTGTGTGCATTCCATACATCCTGTCTGACTGCAGTTTCTTGGTCATGGGTTATGTGTTTTCCCTAGTACAATTTCTGCCTTCGTGTGGCACTGAATGAATGACCCATGAAATGGTACTATGGATAGTAGACAAAACTTGCTTTAGTTGTGTATGCTTGTAAATTCAAAAACTTACAAGTCTACCTGTACTCTGTTGGTGGCTGAAAGTGGGAACCGCTTTCTGTAAAGCTTCCCTACTTGTTTGTTTGAAGGCGATTCTTATTTGCTGCAGATGCTAAAGGTAGCTTCAAGGAATGCAAACCATTTTATGTCTGAGTTTAGGACATTGCTTTAGCAATCAGCTGCCAGGGATCAGTCACTGAAGGAAAAGTGATCAGGAACCTCTAGACCGTAGCCTGAAAAGATGAATAAATAGCTTCTCCCAGAGGCTAGAAAAGTCTCCTTAGTTCACATATCCAAGGACCTACAATCATATCGTTTTACTGGGTACTGCTACAGCTTGTGGCCTCTGCATAAAGAGCACACACAGCTAGCTTCATTTCCAGGTCTGATAGAGGGTATGAGAAGTCTGGGAATGTGCCTCTCCCACCTCTACAGACATCTCAGAGTGGTCTTCACCTGCATGCAACTCTCCCTGCCGATGACTGGCAGTTCCAGCTCTCTACATGCCAAGTGTGGCAGCTATTTGTGGCCATAGTTCCGAGGCTTAATAGATCAGGTGGTGTGGATGCATTATGGAGTCCTTAAAAATAGCCAAGTGACCTGTGTCCCTGAGCCCATGACCAGCCTCCTTAAGAAACAAGATCCCCATGGCAGGAAATGAAAAGGAGCAGTAGCTTCCTTGTTGAACATTCGGTCTGAGAAGTGCTGAATGCTTAAAGATTTAAAGAGGTTACTGAAACAGGTGCATTTACAGACCAAAAAATATGGCCAAACAAAGTTGCTCTATCCTGCTGGTCAATTCTCCTCTTGGGCCTGCCCCACTAGCAGATGGGGGAAGCCTCAGGCCCTAGAGCAAAAAGGAGCATTCTTGAACAACTTGCTTCTGTGGGTATGTGAACAGTAGCTGGCTGATTCTGAAGCTGTGTTGTGAACTGTGGCACTGTGCTTTGTTTTTGTCAAATCTTAGCATCAGCTTTCAGTGGACATCAGAACTCCAGTTTCTATGTCAAATCAGGCATCAGCCCAGATGACCAGTTCTTGATTAGTGGTTCAAGTGACCAGAGTGCCTACATCTGGAAGGTATGTTCCTCCAAGCCACTGAAAATCTCTGTGCTGAGCCTGTCTTCTAGAGTGCGGTATTTTCTCCTCGTTCATTCTGTGTGTGTGTGTGTGTGTGTGTGTGTGTGTGTGTGTGTTTGCGCACGTGCAGGAGAGAATCTCTTAGTATCACTGAGGTGAGTTCCTGGCATGCTGTGCCCAGAATATGCAGCTGTCAATGCAAATCCTTATATAAAACAGAACTAACTTCCTGCCTCTACCCTCTCTCATCACTCCAACTTATTACAATTTGCTGATCTTAATCTGCTTTTAATGGGCCTTTAAAAATCCCCTTTCAGTCCTGTTTATTCAACCAGCTCTGACAGGCTGAAAGTTCTTGCTTCATGCTTAAGAGCAGTCCCACATTAACCAGAGTCTAATGGTCAAATAGTTTCCCCCCAGCCCTCCCCAAGTACTTCCCCTAGTTCATAAACTCTTGCTTCATCTCTGTTGTTTCCTCTTGTTCTCCCTGCTCCTTAGTTTCAAGATCTGCTGCCTCTGCAATACTCTTATGGGTCAGTCAGAGCCTTCTGCAAAATTCCTGAATGCTGGCTGGCAGCTGAGAAGCTTCACTGGCCTATTGACCTTGTGTGTGGGGAAATATGAATTGATCTGCATTTTTCGACCACAGGGTGTGATTTAGACTTCAGTTCATTGCCTCCAGTGTAATAACAACAGCATGAAGTACCTTTTGCTAAAATAAAATACTTCACTAAACTAGAATAATCTCATGACTAGAACTAGGATTTGGGGAAGCTCATACCCTGGTCATCTTGTTGGTCTCTAAAGTGCTATTGGAATTAGATCTAATTCTTCTATTGCAGACCAACAGGGCTACCCTCTGTAACAAGAATAATCCTATGTACTAAATGTTAATCCAAGAAGAGAAGGGCGGCAGTCCCCTTTGCCCTGTTTAGTCAGCACACCTTCCACAGCATCCTTGTGTTTTGACCTGGCACTTAAGAGGCATAATGGGGAGGATGCTCTCTTTGTCTCAAGAAGGGAACCTCCAGGATTGCAAGTTCTTGGCATTTTGTGTATTAAATTCTAAAATGACAACAAGGTGTAGCTGAACAATCTTTCTAAGCCAGTATTTCTGGAGCCAGTATGGCATAGTAGGATCTTATTCATCTTCTCAGCATTCAGGCCAATTCATACCCAGCAGTAGCCTTTATTTTTCTCATGCAGTTTCATACAGCAGCTATGATCATGAGAGCGGCCAGCTGTTTTGTACAGCCATACACTCCAGTGTGATTGACAACAGTAAACACTGCTTCTTGGGTAGACCAGCATCTAATCTTGTATTTTTGTTTCTCCTTTATACTGGTGCCATTGACTTAACTGCAGCATTTCATGCTCACCAACAATTCCTGCCAACCCTAATCAGCATTGCTTGATTGCACAGCCAACCCCTCCAGTTTTCTATCCTGTAATTTACCCACTGGGAGCTTGTTTCAATAGGTGGGAAAACTACATAGATGTCTACCACTACACTGACTGGGTTAAATCTTTGTTCTATTCCTAACCTGTGTGCCATGAAAAAAACCCTGTTGTTGGAGTCAGTGCCCCTCCCCCCCACACAGACACACACTTCTGTCTCTCTCTGGGGGTGTTCTTTGTGACTCTAAGAGTATGTTTATTTGTAAATCAATATTTGGAGTATCTGAGAGCTGCAGCAGAGTCTGCATCCTGGCCATTACTGCTTCTGTCCTTAATTAGTGCTCATAGTGGTAAATGCCTATGATCCTGTCTGATCCAAGGGAAAAGCTGCATGACATCTGTTCCTCTTGCGGAATGCCACATGCACCAGGGCCTAAAGTGCCTTCAGGAGGGGCAAAGGGAGGGGAAAATATAGCACAAACGTTGGAAGCAACTATTGATTGTATCTGGGTGGTACCCCAGTACTCTTGTAATCTTGTTGAGTCTCAAACATCTTCAATAGCTGATCTACTTCTTTGATGGACAAACTCTGTCCAAAGAAATACCATTAAGCAAGTGGAGGGGAAATCTGCTAAATATAAACATATATATTCTCCCAGTCTAGACCTTTAGCTGTGGGTTGTTGTTTTGTTTTGTGTTGTTTTAAGGTTCTCATTTCCATGGTATTTTTCTACCTTGGCCAATAGGCTGGATTTTTGAACAGGGCAGGTGCTAAATATGCAGGCAAGAAGCTGACCTTCCTGGAAAAAGTTCTTGACCCAGTCTAACTTCAATCTATTTTTCAATATTCCACTTAGAAACATATGCAGCTTCCAAGCTGCCAGACCAAAACAACAGCCTCTGAAGAGGAAATGGAACAGAGAAGGAGAACATTCTTTCTTCATGTCTTTCATACCTCCTTGTAAAGCCTCACTTAGACACAGGGTGAAGAATCTATTAACTTCACTTAGTCATCAGTGTAAATCCCCATCAAATATCACATTGCTACCAGTGACTCATAGCTTGAAGAAGCAGAGCCTGCTGCAGACCTGAAGCAAGTGTTTTGAGTCTGGCAGCTTCTTGATGCTAGCTTAGGTTGCTCCTTTTACAGTGATGCACAGTAGGTGGGGTCGGCATTAATTGAAGTGACTTGGTCTGTACAGCTAGTTAGTAGGAAATGAAAATAATGCCTAAGAGGTTCTTCTGACCACATACCACTGAAGCAAGACAGATCTTGCACTATGATCTATGTGAGTGGGAGACTGTCTGAACTATCTGTAAACTATCTGTAAACCCCTGCAAGTTTTTCAGATTAGAGCAGGGTGAATATGCGTGGTTGGAAAATCTGTACTATTCTTCTCTCCTCCCTGTTGCCACTGCAGGCAACCTAACTATTTTGACTATCTTAAAGACTGGAAGATTGCATAATTTCCTTTAAGTTGCAAAACTGCATTACTCTGTGTATTCTTCAATGAAAAATCAAGACACAAATCTTTCCATTCTTCATTATCCATAGGTAGTAATAGTTAAGAAGTTGAAATGCTATTGGTATGTAGTCATAAGCTTGTGAAAATCTGGGCTAACCATGTTCATTCTACATTGGTCCAGGCTATAGGTATGCTGAGATTTCTTAGAAGGGCAGGAAAGTAGTGTTCAGTTTGTCTTTCAGTTTTATTGGGTATTAATTAAAATAATATTAAATGTTATCTGAAGCATGCCTGTTGACATCTGAGAACCAATAGGGTAGCCTACAACCTGGAGGAAAAAAAATATCTACACGACACATTACAGCTCTGTTAAGGATGCTGAATGTTTTTCTCCAAGTTGTTGGCAACTCTAGAAACCTGAGGGTTAGTTGAAGATTATTTCGAGTGCATTTGGGGGGGGGGGGGGGCAGGACAGAGCACTGCATAGTTCTCTGCTGTTTCCCATTACCAGAAGCAGAATAAATTATGAAATAAAGGCTATTATGCATATTTGTCTAAGTTATACTGGTCACATAGTTCAATATTTGGGGTGCAGAACATTGCCTATGTACTTACTTGCAACCCTTTTCAATGCTATGTCTTCAAGCCTACCTATCACTTACTGGATAACTCAGATTTTCTATGCATGTAGGCACTATCTTGGTATGAAGTTTGTCCTTTGTTGCCTTTAAGTCAATCCTTGCTTCACAGGCAGCACTGTGGGGAACAGTACCTGTAGTAAGAACAATAGATTTATGGCACCTCAAAGACTAATGAATATGTTGTGGCATCAGCTTTTGTGAACCGAAGTCTGCTTTGTCAGAAGCACAAAGGAGGAAGTCAAGGCTTTTTTCTGCAATACCTTCCCCCTTTCTGCCATTTGTAGCTTTGGATATAAATAGCTCTGCTACTAAACATAATCGTTTGTGCATCTGACAAAGTGAGCTCTGGTTCATAAAACATTTGCTACTTGTTACAGTGAAGAATCTCCTTTGAAGGCTTTGAGAAAGCTTGTCCTCTTCCACAGTTTTCAGTGGGGACATTTTACCTTTTTTTTTTTTAAAGGTGTCTGAGCCCCAGCTTCCTCCCATAATGCTCCTTGGTCACATGGAAGAAGTCACTTCGGTTGCTTGGTGTCCTTCTGACTTCTCCAAGGTATGTTTTGACACTTTGAATATTTTCTGCTTTTGGAAAACTTAAACTCATTAATGAAAGACAAAATACAATTTCTCAAATCTCCTTGCTTTCAAAACATAGGTAGCTGCTCCAACCTCCAATAGCCTTAGGCTCTTGGCTCCAAGTGACCTTTTCTTCTTTGTCAAACCCTTTACTAGAGGTTGGCCTGTCCAGTCAGCTCCTGCCTCTTCTTGCTTTACCTGTACACAAAGTTTGTGCATTCACAGTGTGTTGGGACTATGGCAATGTAATGGGCTGTTATTAGAAGCTAGAAATTCCCTAGTCCAAATCTCACCTATTAGCTCACTAGGTGACCAGAGGTGAATGTCTGCCCTGATGCTTCCTGTCCACTATTATCACTACAGCTAATTGTACAGGTAGGAGCTTCTGCATACTTAGGGGCTCCCTAGATGTGCAGAAAATCTTTGGCTACACATATTGACCCAAAGAGGACTTAATATGCTCCAGGAGGCACCAAATGCTGGGAGCTACTTAAAGTGTTGGGGAGGAGGTGATTAATCTGTTAGAGACCTCTGAAGGCTTACAGTCATTTGAGAGATTTCCACACATACCTTTTCTTCTTTTCCTCACCCCTCACTATACTACCAGCAAACGCCGATATACTTCACAGGATTCTTACAGAGATCACAGCACAAAGTACATGAAGCATGCTAATTACTGAGAAGCACTATAGAAATGCTAGGGGAGATTATGATTTTACCACTAGGTATAATGAGCTTGTTTCATAATGTACTTTCCCCCCTTTGACTCACTGTTTTATTATTATTATTATTATTATTATTATTATTATTATTATTATTATTATTATTATTATTATTTATTAATAATGTAATAATTTGTGTGTGGATTAACCTCTGGCTTCCTCAGAATCTTCGTCATAACAGGAAAGGCCACGCTTCCAGTCTCTTCAGCCTTTTCCCCTTCCATCTTTGGGAGGTGCAGCTATTCCCATCTGACTCTTGGTGTTGGTTTGTAGATTGCCACATGTTCAGATGACAACACCATCAGGATTTGGCGCTTAAGACGAGGCAAGGAAGATGAGATATCAGACAAAAGCAATTTGGTAGGCTGGGCCTGTCTGAGGAAAGCGGAAGAACAAAATGTAGTAGGTAAGCTTGTCGGAAAAGAGAGCACATTTTCTATCCCCTACCCGGGGATTGGAGTTTGGGGAATGGCCCCCAGTTCAGACATCAGCATGTTCTATTCAAAAATGGGTTTTGACAACAGACTTACATGGGAATGCCAGTTCACATTATGGGCAGATGCCTGATAGAATATAGAATACAAATATAGCCTGTAGGGGAATATTCTGTAGAAGCTCATTGGGTCGAGTAATTTAAGACACTCCTGGTGGGTGCAAGCAGCCAGTGTGATGTGCAGTTGGTATGATGGAATTGCCACGGGAAGAACTCTTTTCTTAACTGACGTGACAGATTGAATATTGAAATGCACTGGAGGTATATAGCCAGACTGGGGCTCAGTATTCCCCAGCTTAGCACAGATTTCCTAGACCAGCTGTGCCTTGTAATAGGTTAAAACATTCAAACTGCTAGGCTGCTTCTTTTCCTTCCCTCCCCCCAGTCACTGAGAGGTGATTTTAACCTTGCTTTACTCTGTGAATTTGGCCATCTAAATCCAATCCCAATGAGGTCTATAACTTGGCTGGCCATATAGCATGCAGTGTAACTGCTTGCCATCTTACCATAGCTTCTTCCTCCACACCCCTTAAGAAATATTACCAATCTTTGTAAGTTGTTCTTGATTGTTGGATTAGTTCATTTATCTGGATGTGAACCACATAGGAGGCAGTTGACTCTGGGAAAAGGGGATATTAATACACTTGAAGCCTGAACATGAAAGCCAGCATTTTTTGTTTGCACTAGGTTTTCTGCTTGGCTTGGGGCCAGCATACCTCTTGAGTTGCAGGTGCTAGGGACATATCTGTTGCCTTCATGTTTGTGCTTGAAAGCTTTCTGGGAGCATGTGGCTGCTCCCACCTGCAGCGGGTGCTAGATGGGGTGGTCTTTTGGTCCCATTCAGGAGCCCTGTGCTTCTGTTATTCCAGGGTGGGGGGAAGGGAAGCTCATTCCTCCCTTTATTCACACAACTACTGCTGCTACCTCATAACTCTGTGGTGTTCTACACAAGGAAGCATGTGAATCTTCAGCAGCTCTTAATACACTTAATTTCATTAGCCCAGCAGGGGATTTACTATCCTGCAGGGCGTTTTATTTCAACTTGGCAGTGCATAGTTCCTGTTCCATTAACAAAACCCCAGCACACCCTTTCCTGCAGAACAGGTGCCTCCTCCTGCACTCTTTGTGTAGAAAAGCTGCTGTGGGGATGTGAGTCAGCTCCTTCTGTCTCATATCTATAGAAACGTTTGGTCCTTTTTGTGACTGGAAAAACTGTGAGAAGAGAGCAGTCTGTAAAAAGGTTGCCTTTAAAGTTCTTCAGGCATATCCATATTCCATCTTTTTGTATGTGTGTCGGGGAAGTATTCTAGAACACTGCAGGAAATGCAAACTTCAAGGACAGCTTCCTGGTTGGGTGGACTCATAATAATTAAAGCACCATATCAAAACATTCATATGCTTTAACCAAAAAGTTAGATTAACAGAATTTCTAGGCTTGTTGTGGTTGCCCTGGTGGTCCAGTCCTAATTGCCTGGTAGCTCACTGCTTTTCCGCAGTGCTGTAGCATTGGTTCATTTAGTAAAAAGCAGCTCCTTAGGTTGTCCTCTCCGTATTGCTGGGAGTGGCATGGGACCTAGCACATGCCCTTCCTATAAAACATCAGTAAGCAAGGAACAGTTTTGGTGGCATTATCTGGAAACAGTTTGGACTGCATGGAATGGCTGCTTGTTTGCTGTGAATGATCCTTAAAATTGAAAAGTAATGTCAGATTTTCAGATGTCACTGAATAAAATATGTATGCAATGTATTTATACAAATTATGTTTGGGCCTCTATATGATACTGCGTTCATCACACCTAGAAATAGTGCAGCAAGTTATTCATTAGAACATCATTCTGTTGTGTAAATGTATTAATTTTTATTTGTAACAAAGCATAGTTGTAAATGGGGAAGAGGGTCTTGGTGGGTACTAAATGGGGTGAAGGAACTGAAGTCTTTGGTTTATGGGGGAAAGCAGGGAGCTGTGGGAAGTGCATAAAGCTGAAGTTGTTTCCATCAGTCTGCTATCTGCAACTTCCAGGCTTAGTTTAATGCTGGTTAAACTTACTTCTTCAATGACAGAAAGGAGAAGCTTGCCGCTTAAAATCTGGATGAAAATTAGGGGTTTTGGTGACTCAATGGGTGAGTTTTCACTTTCACAAACAAGTTCTTTGTTGCTGTTCTTTCGCTGGAAAGAACAATCAATTGTTTTGTCAACACAGAATTAACTTGCAGGAAACATGTAGAACAATAGGAGGGTAATGTGCCAGTTTTTTCATAAAGTATGTGTGTCATGCGCACACATAAATACATACGTCACTGTCCTCTTAAAGAGCCTGCTGAAAAATATCTTTGCTTTCTGTTTCTATAAATATTGAAGTGGTTATTGTAGCCCTGGGTTCAGAACTACAAGTGATGTGTATGCTGTATCTTCACAGTCATAGCCGGCATCTGTGTTAGATAATATGTCATTCTTGTTCCTTGTTCATTCTACCTTAAAATAGCTTGGGAGATGGAAAAGCAAATGCATGAGCCTTGGAAACAGACTTCCTGCTGATCTTGGCTTTTTGAACACAAAACACATGTTATGTGTATGGAGGTGTTATCTGTCCGTTGATTTGTGATTAGCTTAGTTGAGCTCTATTTCAGGGCTGTTGAATATAACATGCCTCTAGCTATGTTCTTCCCCACTTCAGTGGAACAAACTGTGATGTTACAGCTGTGTAATGATGGTTAGTCTGGGGTATGATGCAGAGCAAACTCTTCTTCCTTCACTTTCCAAAGTGACATGTAAATATGGGCTTTCTGAAGTATATTTCTGATAATTTCTTATTTGGGAAGGGAGCCGTGTGTGTTTTTAGACCAGGCAGGCAAAGTTTGCTGCATGTTTTGGTGCAACAGGAATCCTTGGGGAGAGCCTCTGTACTTCAGAAAAAGTTGCACAGGCCTGTCTGTCCAAGCAAAATCCCAAAAAAGCACTAAATCCTTGGAACAACCAGACTGACACACAATGCTGTGAAAGGATTTGAGTTCATCAGGCTGGATATTACAAAATTTAAAATAGTAGGAGACAGGTTTCCCAAGCCAAGAAGTTACAGGAATCCTTTATAAGATGCCAGCAAATAATTAGCTTTAGTCCATCTCCATTGTACAGCATACGCCCAAGTCCAGCTCAGTGACCAACTTCATAGACCTTAATTTCAGTTACTACAACATTCTTCCTTTCTAGACCTTAATTGCCCAAGTTCTTGTCAGGGTGCACCAAATGCTGCCAAAAGCTAAAAACTATCAGCACTTTCCTGTAATTTCTGGCTTACTCAGAAGTAAAACTCATTGAGCTCTGCTTTCAAGTATACATGCTAGGGATGGAGGTGTATGTAATTTACATTCAGGACAATGTTCTTTAAATGGTTGGGCAGGGCAGGTTCTTCACTCCACCAACCATCCTAGGGCTATTTTCTGTTCTACATATAGCTACTAGGAATATATGAAGCTGCCTATACCAAGTTGTGCTATTCATCCTTCATGTCCAATGTTTTCAAACTTTTGGAAGCGAGACCCATTACCCTTCAGGACTAGTATTGTAAGCTAGGGCTCATCTTTTACTCAAACACTGGTTGTGTAGGTCCCTTAGGCAATAAGCATATAATATGCCCATTGCGTCTTGCCCTGTTGGTGACTGGGAGGAGGCTGAGCCCCTGGAATGAACAAGGCTTTATTGCAAAGGAGGGCAGGAGAAGTGAATGAAGCTGCCTCTCTGCCTACTCTTCTTTTCCTGCTGCTGGGAGAAAGAAAGCTTAGATTTATTCTTTGCCATGGCATCTTGACTCAACTACAAGAAACTGAGTCCTCTGAAGCAATTCTGGTGACAGATATCACAGCTGGATTGCCCTCACATCTTAGACTGAATCAGGATCCACATTTTGAGAATCATAGGCCTATATCAACTAGCAGGAACTCTTCAAGACCTCAGCAGCTTTTGCCAGCTGTTTAGTGGAGGTGGTCCTCATTAGAGATGCTGGTGGCTGAGACTGGGACTTTCCACATGTACATTTCTGCAAAACTATGGGCACTTCATTTGCACATGCTTTATTTTCTTATTATTCCATTTCTAGACCACTGCTCCTGGACCTGCCAGTTCACAGCACCTTACAACATACAATTTACAATAAAACTCCTTCAAACCCCAATCCCCTTCTGCTTTCTGTCTCTGTAGAATTAAGTTTAACCAGCATTAAACTTAGCCTGGAAGTTGCAGACAGACCAGGATGAAGACAACTTCAACCTTATGCACTTCCCAATTAGTTCCTATGCATGCTCAGTATCATAAGAAAGCACAGTAATTCCAAAAAGAGCAACACAAAAAAGTGGGACATTAGAAGTAATGCACTCTATGGACCAGCTGCATAAGGAGGAGTCTGTCTAGTAATTAGATCTCAGTAGTTTTAATTTCTGCTTGTTTCAGTATTTCCTCTTTCCTGAAACTAAGCTCATCTCAAGATAACAGGCAGTGAAGAACCATGATTGAAAAACCAATGTGATGATGTTTTAAGGGATGAATGTACCCTTACAGCAGTGGTCCCCAACCCCCGGTTAGCGGCCCAGTAGCGGGCCGCGGCTCCCCCCCCCCCCCGCAGCGAGAGGACTCATGCCCAACCGCTGCTGAGGCAGCTTCATTGATTGCCAGTTTGCTTCCAGATCAAGTTCAAGGTTTTGTTTTTGACCTTTAAGGCTGTATGAAGCAGCTTGGGCCCTGCCTACCTAGGGGACCACTTACCTCCTTATGTCCCCTGCAGGGCACTTAGCTCTGTGGGTATGAATCTGCTGATGGTCCCGGGTCCCTGGGAGGTGCACCTAGCCTCGACCAGGACCAGGGCCTTTTCAGTCCTGACCCCTGCCGGGTGGAATGAGCTCCTGGATCTGCGGGCCGTGATTGAGCTTTCTGGGTTTCACAGGGCTGCAAAATGGAGCTCTTCCACCAGGCATTTGGTTGAGGCTGTGTTGGGATCCTGTGTTGGGATCTTGAGAGCAGCGGTATAAAAGTTAAATTGATAAATAATAAATAAAATAAATGTAAATATACATTTGCTAGGAATTTCCAAAATTCTTACGCTGTTCAGGTACTGAATGTCTTTGTTGTGACCTTGCTTTACTCACTATTGCAGCATATTGTACTCACTTTGTACTATGTATACTTTGTTTCCTCTTTAGAAACTCTAAGCAGCCAGCAGAGCACTCCTGCTAAAGTTACTGCAATGGGCAGCCCTCATATTTCTTCACCACAGCCTGCAGCTTGTGCTCCAGCTTACATGGGAGATCTTCCTCTTCCCACCAACACACCAACGTCATCTTCTGTCAGCCCCCCAGCCACTGTGGCCTACACACCAACAAAGCGAAGGGAAGCCACTTCTGGCATTTCACCAAAATCAGTGCCTTTCTCGATTATGTCCATCAGGCAGTGGGTTACCAAGACACCAAATTCATCTCCTCCCTTGACAGGGGAAAAGACACTTTCTCCACGAAAAGCCCTATCAGACATTTCTCATATTCTCCCTGGGGTCCTTTTCACTTCTAAATCCATTCATTTGAGGCCTGAAACACGAGCCAAGAGGAGACTGGAATCCAGCAAGGACAATAATGCAAAGCGGAAGTACCCCGAAAGTTGCAGTTGTGTGACAGATCTTGACAAATGGCCTAAGAAATCCAGGCTAGAATGCTGTACTCCAACAGTGAATTCAAAGTCTTGTAGTGAAAACTGTCTGACTCTTAATGAAGTAGCAAAGGCCACTCAAAGCCAGAAGGAACCCTCTTCTCCTCAACATCCATGTTCTCCAGCAGATTTACCCAATCTCACAGTTCCTCTCAAGATCTCTTGTGATAGCATGGCTGGCAAGGAAAACAATGTGGCTGACAAAAACTGGCTGTCTGCTTTAGGGGACAAGCTGCGAACTAACAAATCCAGAAACCAGAATGCATCAGGTAACCATGTTCAGTCATCTCAGAATTCTAGCACAAGACGGCAGGAACCTGGAGCAGGAAACTGTTCACCAGCATCAGTAAGTAAATCATTTTTGACAGGAGATGAATGTTTGGGCCAATATCCTGTATTCTGATTATACAGTAAAAGTTTGCTTTTGTTTGACAAAGGAAAGTGATAGGGAAGCCATTGTTCAGTACAAAGACTAGTGTGTATTCAAGCTCTGCCCAATTAGAAGCTTTAGGACACCACTGACACTTCACTGAAACGAATAATGTTGTATCCCAAGGAGTCACTAAGATAGTAATAGAGAAGAGCAAGAGTCCAGTCGTTAAGAGTCCAGTTAAAGACAACATTTGTCACAGGGTGTGAGCTTTCATGAGTCACTGCTCACTTCTTTGAAAACGAAGAGAATACGTTCATACTAGAGTTTTGCCTCTTTTCCTTTGTGACCCCTGAAAAGCCACTTCTGGTGGTCCTGGGACTTCTGAAAGAACTGGTGTCCTGGAGCATCTAAAAGAGAGAACTAGCTTAGAAGTAATTTAAGGAAGATGGTGGAAGCCATTATTTCCATCAGTGCCTCTTTCTGACAGCTGCATTTCATACTGTTCCCATCTAACCCCTTGTTGCTGAGAAGCAAGATAGCATCTCTTTCTACCTGTTGATTACCTGACCTTCCTTTCCTGTAGTCACACAGCAGGCCAAGTTGCACTGAGGATACAAAGAGCTATGAGACTAATTGTGGAACGGAAATGGGAATAGGGGTACAATTTCCTTTTCAATGCTAGAAAGCTGCTCTGCCATTTCTGGAGACCACAGTACAAGCAAAAGCAAGATTCCCATTTTCAGCTCAGTCCAGCTTGGTGTATGAGTTGATCTTTGTACAGATCTTTGAAGGCTTGTAGGGGGCAGTGGGGAATCTATCTCAGGAAAATGAAGTGTAGATCTACCCAGAGAAGTGCCGTGATGTCTGACTCAGAACTGTGCATACCTTAGGAAAGTAAAGTTGCATCTTTACTCCTAATGCAGCAATTTGATATGACTGCAAAGCCAAATTCTGTCATCACCTGTCTGGTTTAGGCTTGTTGACTGCACACATACTAAGTGGCAGAACTGTACTAGCATGTGCCAGATGGGGATTTCGCTTGACATTTCCAGGCTGATTTCACTAGTCAAGAGGTGCTTTAAACAAGCAAATGCAAACTGGTAAGCTATGAAGTGTTGGGGACATATATTCAGTGGTGGTTTTCATGCTGATTCTCAGTGTCATCAGAAAGTAGAGGATGAAGATTATAAAGATTTTCTGAGCTAGGCATTTAAATAAATGAACTCGTAACTGTAACTGACTTTATCCTTGTTTTTTCCCCACCAGCTTTCAACCGCTTCTGTGCCCATGCGAAAGATATGCACATACTTCCAGCGAAAGTCACAAAAAGATTAAGCAGTGTTTTGCATTTGCTGCAGCATTGCATAAAGTATCTCAAAGTAATTTGTTTGTCACCCCTAAAAAATGAGGCCAGCATTCTCATCCTTTCGAGTTGTATTCCCCCCCCCCCATGCTGGTAATTTTCAATTCTTTTCAATTCTGTTATCCATTTATTGTATAAATTTAAGTAAGACACTGACTCACGGAAAGGATTGCTTAATTTGATGTAGAAGAACTGGTTGATTCTAAAGTGAAAGCAACATTTATACTAGTATTTGCCTGTCTGTATTTCTTGTTTGGAAACAACTTCTTAAAATTGTTGACTTTTCACCCAATAAAACACAGTGGAAATTATATATAAATAAATTATATATAAAAGAGGGAAATCACAGGAAAAGGTTTGATTACATCCTGAAACTTCTTTCAGGTTAACTACTGCAGTGTGCCGTCAGGAGGGTGCAATGTTCTTTGTGTTAGCATCCTTTGAAGGTACAGCCAAGATCAAGGATGTGTGCCGAATTACAACTCAGAGTGGTGGGGAAACAATATCACATGGGATGTGCTCATAAGAAAAGACCTTTGGCTTTGGCTAAGCCTTGGCTTGGGGACTCATAGCTCTTCCCCACTTTGTCTGCTCCCTGACTCCAGCATTTCATGATCAAATGGAAAGGTACTTGGCAGGCTGGTGCCAGCACGATGGACGATTTGAACAAGCTAGTATTTGCTGCCTAGTATTTGAAAGCTAAGGTGGGAGTCCTGGAGGTCATGACTCTTGCACTGGTCACTGGCCTCCATTGAGAATTTCTTCTGTGCCACTGGCTCCCTCTGCCACTGGCACTTCCATGTGCCCAAGACCAATGCTTTTAAGGGGTCCTTTCAAGCAGATGTGCTAGTGGCTGAGGAAGGGAGTGCAGCAACAGCCAGAGAGGGAAGGACTCAAGGGAAAGATGCCTGGGTCTAGACCTGAGCACATTTTTCCTTGGAATTTTTCCCAGTCTACTTTTAGCCTACTGCATTTATTATTATTATTATTATTATTATTTATTAGATTTATTTCCCGCCACTCCCCGTAGGCTCGTGGCGGGTCACAACAGTCCTATCCCCATTAAAATGCCCATTAAAAGACTTTAAAACAATCCCAACATGGCGGAAGTTCTTATTATTCCCACCCCTGCTATCAGAGCGGCAGGGAGGGTGGGGAGGAGATCTAACTTACTAGGTCCGGGGGGGGGGATGTTGGCACTCATTCGCTGACCCCGGCCTCAACCAAAAGCCTGGTGGAAGAGCTCCGTCTTGCAGGCGCTGCGGAAAGCTCTCAACTGATGAGATACTTCAGATAATCCATTGTCTTAATTTGTCATCTTTAAAATTGCTGGTATAGTCCTTAAAATGCAGTCATTTCTCTTTTTAGTGCTGGCCATTGTGGTACGGGTATTGATTTTATAGATGCATTTGTGGAGACTGACTAGGTCAGTCTGGAAAGACAATTAATACTAAATGTGGATCTAACAGAATGTTACAATCCAATCCTATGCTGAGTTGCTCCAGGGTTTAACCTATGAGTTACTTGCCGTGATGGCTAACGGAAACCCTTAGGTCCAGAAACTGTAAATCTCTGAATACTAGCATCAGGTGGTAACCTGAGAAGAAGGGCTTTTATGCCCTGTTGGCTCTTCAGGCAACAATGCTGGACTAAATGGGATCACTGGTCTGACCTAACATGGAACCTCTATCTTTGGGAACAGCCTTGAGTGATATGATGATCTCATTTTCTTCCTTCCCTGACATCCCCCTCTGTCTTCGTTCTTGCTGAGCAGCCCCTTTATTTTCTACTTGTTTGTCTATGGCTGTCCCACCCAGTTGCTTTATATTTATATAGAGGGTGGGGTTGGAGATGCTGGCCCAGACCAGGAAATTGAGAGAAGATCCAGGATCACCTTATATCCTGCTTTTGAAAAGGCACACGAGGCTTTTGAAGGTGAATAAAATGTTTTATTTAACTTGGGAGAGAAAAGGTCAAGTGGAATTAGGTATAGGTTGTATGAGGTGAACAGCTAATAAAAATGTGGTAACTTTGTATTCACACAAGCACCCAATAATTTGTTTCAAACAAAAATTAGTTTCTGCTATTCATCAAGTTCTTTAAAACTTTGTAAGGTTTTCTTCCTAGTTTATGCTTAAACACTGTTTGAACAGCTTGTCATTCAGAGGTTGTCACGTTCTGTTAGGCATTAACCTCTGATGGTCTGTCACAAGTAGCTTATGAATTTATTCTTGCATGTGAACAAGTAGGCTCTAATCCATAAAATCTTGTGCTGCTATAAACATTAGTTTTTAAGCTGTCACAGCAATCCATGTTTTGGTCATAACACAAAACTAATACTATGCATACATGAAAAGGCACAGACTAACTGCACAGAACTAGGTTGTAGCTATTTTTAGCCCTGTACATTTCCCCCCTCCAAGTTAATTGAGCAATCTAAATTGCATCAATATATTTATTCCTCAGTATGGATTGTACAGAGAAGTGTGATATTTCTACAAACCTGGGGAATATCTGAAAGTTGAAAAATTCCAAAAAGGGGGGAGTTATAAAAAATTCTGAATGGGTGCATTACTTCTGTGAGGACAGACAGTAGTGTCCCAACCACTGTTACAAGTGGGGATGTGTGTGTCATAGCTAGCCCCACTGAGGTAGGGTAGGTGCCATGGAAGTCAAGCCGACCTTCCCAACACAACACAGCCGAGATGCAGGCAGGCGGGGAGGCACAGGAGTTACCACAGTGCTGAAAGTGGTGGGGAGGATGAGAAAGTGAGCACTGGGAGCCAGTGCTGGCACCCCCACTGCCAAGACACTGAAGCTGCAGGTGGATGAGGGAGAGAGGAGTGGGAACTTCTACTGTCCCTCACACCCCAGTGCTAGAAGCAGGCAGCCAGCCGAGGGGAAGGAGGACTAGATGACAGGAACAGTGCACCATTGGTGGTGGGGAAGCAGCCAATGAGGGAACAGCAGTATGCTGCTTCCACTAGGAATTCCTTTTCTCCATTGATTCCTTGTAGCCTCCTGTTTGGTATGCTGAATGTTGCCAATGTGCTGCTAGCATAGCTTTGTAATCTTTTATGCCCTTGTGTAAGTATAAAGTGGCCAGATGATTGAGCCTTGCAGGAGATCAAGTGTGGTCATCAGAACCTGATCTGGACAAATCCTGGGAATTGCTAGTGTGGTACAGAAGGTAATTTAAGTGTGTGTTCATACCGTTAATTTGGCTAGGCGTAGTCAGCAGAGTGAAAACGGTTGTCCCTCTGAAGTTTCTCTGTGTAGGTTAGCTCTTAGATTTTGTTGCGTGAATTTCTCCTTTTACATTCACATCAATGCTTACTTGAAAGACTGTCCCACTTATTGACACTGCTGGGTGAGCTCATGCCCTATTTTTCTCAAGCAAAGTATGCAAGTGATTTCAGCTTGGCGGATGAGGAGAAAGCTTACCACAAATACCACTTTCTTAATTGTGGCACAGAGATGGTGTTCAGTTTTGAAAGAAAGCTTTATGTCACTGAAATTTCATCTTAAAAAGATGATTGACTGAAAAATACTTGACCCCAAGTGCTGGTTTTCTTGAAAATGGAATATGAAACTCACATTTTCCTCAGTGAGTCAGTCCGTGGAGCTTGGTTTCAAATTAGTCCTTGGTTAAGGGAATGAAAGCCTTGGCTAGATTTTTAAAAAATGTTTCCATTTTGCTATTCAGGTTATAGTATGGAAATTCCCATTTTAATTGTTTAATACTTTTTAGCATTTTTGTGACATGATATAAAGCTGCAGCCAAATGCTTGGCCATGTAACCACGTGATCTTGAGCCTGCTGAAGCTGATTGTGGCTGCAATGAAAAATAGATTGGATGTTTTGACTACTTAGACATTGAATGAAATGGGGTGGCTGTTAAGAATGCTGCACTGTGACTGGGAAGACCTGGTCTCTAATCTGCATATAGCCAAAAAGTTCACTGGGCTGGTCAAGAAACCTCAAGCTTAACCTATTTTGTTGGTATCAGGATAAAATGTGGAAGGACTCTGCATGCTGCTCTACGATAAGGCAGGGTTAGTGGTCCCAGGTATGCTTCCCAGGATCATCAGCAGATTTGTACCCACAGAGCGGAGTGCTCTGAGGGGGGCATGCAGAATTTTTTTAACCAGAGATAGGCAATAGAGCTACAGCTTCTTTATTCATTCTTAGGGAAAATCCTAGCCTTCAAGAAATCATCACATTTTTAATAATACTACTCATGGTAACTGACATCTCTGAACAAATTCCTGTATATATTATTAAGAAAGCTGAATATCACTTTGTTAAAGAGGTGAATGGTGATGGGCCCAATTTAATTGGCAACCAAGTGAATTTCTGGCACAAGATATCCTTAGGAGATATATTAGGATTTATATTCATCATAGGCATCTAAGATTCTATTGGCCAGACTGAACAAATGTCCTGAAAAGCTATACTACTTGTTTCTGGTCAGTCAGTATCCTACTGCATACAATAGTAATTTTTGCCTCCCTGTCCAGCAGCCAGCCAATTGCCTTCTGTCCCCCACCCCTTCCTCCTTCCACTTCCCTCCAAGGCTCAGAGGTTGCAGATTCCTGCTGTGTGAGAGCTGCCCCTTTGGGGGGGGGGGCTCCAGCCTGCAGCCTTTCCATTTCCTGGGGAGAGGGAGAGGCCATCTGCAGAGTTCTTCCACCACCCCCAATCTAGTGCCTGTTGTATTCCTGAATGCAACAGGCTTGGACCCTAGTTCTAAATAAATACATGACAACTATGTCTTTTCCCCATCTATGGATTTAATTGATTTCCTGCACTTTCAATCCACTGAATTACAATTCATATCTCAAGGATAATATAATCTAAAATACTATGAATCTTAAAACATTATACAAACGAATATTAACATCAAAGCAATATTGCAGCATATAAATAGATTGCTACAATTCCCTTAAAAGCAACAAGCATATAAAATCAGTTAAACTCAAAGACTTTATTCAACCAAGAAAACTAAAAGCAGCACACACATAGCATGCCAATAGGTTTTTATGCTGGAAAAGCATAAAATTCAGAAAACAGCAGGGAAACATTTTCAAGTCACCATTATTCAACTAAACTTCAAAGAGGTAGATTCCAGCATGAAACCATTCAATTAGGATTTATCAGGAAGCAAATCTGAAAAAAAGCCATTCCCCGCATTAGCACCATGCAGAGGGCTTCCTTAAATAAAAGTTTATTAAGTGGAATTCTCTGATAAGGGGCTCTGTAACTGCTGCAATATATGGAGCTATTCCAAGAACTATATAGAGCCTGCCTGGTGTAGTGATTAAAGAGTGGTGGCCTCTAATCTGGAGAGGCGGGCTTGAATCCCCACTCCTCCACATGCAGCCAGCTGGGTGACCTTGGGCCCATCACAGTTCTCTCTGAGCTCTCAGCCTCCCCTACTCACAGGGTATCTGTTGCAAGGTGAGGAAGGATAGACGGCTGCAAGCTGCTTTGAGGCCCCAGGTGGTAAAAAGCAGGGTACAGAAAAACAGCTCTTCTCTTCTACCTGTAGGAATGGACATATTAATGCAGGTACAAAAAAGCTTTCAGCTTAGTATAGCTGACATAGACTCAGCTGATCTGGCCACCCAGATCCATGCCACAACAAGGCTAGACTACAACACACTCTATAGAGGTGTCCCCTGAAAACCTACCCAGAAACTCGTTAGTGCAAAATGCCACAGCTCCGTTTGTACTAGGCTCCACGTACGTGGCATGCATTCATTAGTTCAAGGTACTTTCTATCACATACTAACCTTGGGCCAGTCACACTCAGCCTAGCCTACCTCAAAGGGTTTCTGTGAGGACAAAACAGAGAACAGATGTAAACTGCTTTGGATTCCCGTTGGGGAGAAAGGGAGGAATGGACAAGGGGATTTTCTGCCAGTACTCCTGCTTTCCACCAGGCAATCGAAATTAAGTGGCTGATCAAACAACAAAGTGACTTCCTCTGTGTAAGACAATTGTAGCTACAGTAGAAAGCAGTAAAAGGATCCAGCGTCCAGCAGTACATAATGTCCCTCCACATGTGCATGTGTCAGAGCTATCTCACAAGAATACAAGAAGCTGCCTTGTGCTGACTCAGACCCTGCATCCATCCAGGTCAGTATTGTCTGCTTCAGACTGGCTGTTGGTTTCAGGCAGAGATCGTTCACATCACCCATTCTCCGAAATCCTTTCACTAGCAATGCAACTGATTGAACCTGAGATACTTGGCATGTAAAGCAGGTATTCTGCCATTGAGGAATGTTGTCCCACCAGCCTTGCGAAAAAAATCCATGCAGTGTTCCCTCACTTTGCACTATTTACATGTTCCGTCCTTTCTGTACAACCTGTTGTACTGGCTTCATATGCTGCTACAGGTGAGATTTTACACTCTGCTTAACAATGGGATGCCTAAGAGTGCAAATTTGGTGTTGCTGATCACACATCAGCTTAGTGACTTCTAAAAGCCATGATAAAGTAGTTAACCAGGGCCACTAAAGCACAGGAGGGATGGGGTGACCTGATGCAAAGGAGGACAGGGCTCCATCAGCTTTTGTATTTGGATGGCAGATGGAGCGTTAGTGTGGTGAGTCAGTGTGGCATGGTGGCTGGCATATTGGGCCAGGGTCCATACTCAACCACAAGACTCAATGAAGGACATTGGACCAGCCATATTTTTTGAGTCTTCCCACAACCTTGGGTCAGTATCACAGGTTCAGGTGGGTGACCATGTTGGTCTGAAACAGCAGAAAAAGTCTGAGTCCAATGGCCTCTTTAAGACTAACAAAGTTTTATTTGCACATGAAAATGTCTGCCTGGGAGAAAACTTTGTTGGTCTTAAAGGTGCCGCTGGACTCCAGCTTTGTTCTGACCTCACAGGGCAATTTTTATTTAAAATACCCCTTTATCTAAGAAGTGTCCTTGCACATGAAAGCTTATCTTTAAACCGCCCCACAGCGCGGTGCGCCGTGGAATAAATAATTGAGTAAGGGCTGTCGGGGAGGAGTTAGGGCGGGCCCTGTCCGGGATAAAAACTCGGAGGGCCCAATCAGGAGCCGCAAAGCGGCTCCTGATTGGGCCCTCCGACTGTCCATCCAAGGCCAAGCCGCTTGGCCCGGCCTCGCCCGGCTGCCAGAGGAGTCACTGCGCCGAGGGACAAGCCGCCTTACGACGCTGTGAGTCCTCATGGCGCCCTCCCCTCGCCCTAGGGAAAGGAGCAGGGACGCCGCGTCTTCAACGCGGCGTCCCTGCTCCTTTCCCTTCCCCCAAAAACGCTTCCTAACACTCCCTATTACCTCCCTCACCCCACAGTCCCCTTCCCGCCATGCTTCCGCTTCCTACGCAACATGCACACACACACACACACACACACACACACACATACACAGAGCCCTTGGAGACTACCCCCCCTCGCCCCCAATACCCCTTCCCGCGTCGCCACTGCTGCCTATGCTACACACACGTATGCACACACACACTCCACCCATCGAACACTCACCCCCCCCTTGCCCCTCAGACCCCTCCCCACCACGCTGCCACGCCAAGACGCACCAACAGCCACCGGACCCATTCCGCTCCGCCACCGTCCTCGCCCTTCTCACCCTCAGCATGAGAGGGTAATGAGTCCTTTCCCATATGCAGCTAGTAATTCTAGAAATTAGTCAATGGGTATAGTTCCTTCCCCCCACCCCCCAGCCTGTTTGTGTCAGTGTGTTCTGAAACTCTTTAAGGATGTGATAAACAGGTTTAAGAAGAAATTGCAACAGAAAACCAATGAGTATGGAAAGGTTAAGCAGTCAACAACTTCTGCCACCAGCACTTCTCTATCACATTTTTGTCTTATCCTTTCTCCCAGGGAATCAGGGAAGAATATATAGTCCTTTCTTCCATTTTAATATTTACAACAACCATGTGAGGTAGGCCGAGAGAGACCATCTGGCACAAGGACACCCAGCAAGCTTTACCATTCGATAGGGATTCAGGCCTGGATCTTCCCATTCTAACACCCGAACTGTCTCTCACTCTTCTACACCAAATCCCCCCCGCCCGCCTCCAGTAACATTTGTCTCTAGAAGAAGGAGCTATTTCAATACATGTGTTTGTACATGCAGTTTGGCAGCATTAAAACAGTTCCTTTGCCATTTGACCTAGAGCTTTTGGAATTATGCTGTTTATTCAAATCATCATGGGTCTTAAAACATTCCTAGTGCTAAATATAGGCTGGTGTTATAAAAGCTACACTATCGAAAGAGGATGAATTTGAGCCTTGAACTACATGCATTTGGCTTCTCTGCTTAGATTATAACAAATTTTTATGTTTGAGTGACCCCAAAAAAGACAAGCTTTATACTTCAAATGAATTTATTTAGTCAATTTTTAAATCTCACCTTCCCTTCAAGAGGTCTCCCCTTCTCCATATTGCCCCCACAGCAGCCCTGTGAGGAAGGTTAACCTGAAAGACAGTGACTTGACCAAGATCTCCCAGATGGAGTTGTGGTTAAGAGCCAGGTTAGTGTGGACAGGTTAATAGTAGCAGCCTCTAATCTGGAGACCCATTTTGATTCCCCACTCCTCCTCCACATGCAGCCAGCTAGGTGACCTTGGGCCAGTCACAGTTCTCTCATCAAATGTTTCTTTTCCAGGGGCACTGCTGGGCTGCCTGACAGCCGAGTGCAGGTGCCTGCAGGAGGCGCAGCAACAGTGGTGCCCCCCCCCCCACAGCCAAGCTGCTCACCCTGCCGCAACACCTGTGAAAGGGTCCCGACCCCCAGGTTGAGAACCACTGAGATAAGCCCAAACATTGGAAGGAATCCATTGCTGGTTTTTACAAATGCCCAGAAGCTAGTAATGCAATTGGCTTTGTCTGCTGCAGTAGCCCTGAATGTTTGCTACTGTTCACCATGAAATCAGCTCGAGCCCCTTCCCTGGAGATGCAGCTACAACCCTAATGTGCCATCGATCTGCTTAGTCATCAATTTTGCATCACATAGCATGGCTCGGTATGCTTGTGTTTAGAGTTTTAAGATAATCGAGTTGCCTTGAGGAGGGTAATATTTATTTATTAATTAAATAATTCATTAATTTATTTTATTGGAAGAAGAGTTGGTTCCTATATGCCACTTTTCTCTACACGAATCTCAAAGCAGCTTACAATCGCCTTCCCTTTCCTCTTCCCACAACAGACACCCTGTGGGGTGGGTGAGGCTGAGAGAGCCCTGATATTGCTGCTCGGTCAGAACAGTTTTATTAGTGCCATGGCGAGCCCAAGGTCACCCAGCTGGCTGCATGTGGGGGAGCGCAGAATTGAACCCGGCATGCCAGATTAGAAGTCTGCACTCCTAATCACTACATGAACCCTGCTTGAAAAAGCCTGATTTAAACCATTAAACCATTAAATGCTTCACTATAACTTAGTTACAATTACAAGTCAGACTTTAGACTGCCTTGCAATGTCTTCAGAGGGCATTTCTGATGGAAGGGGTCCTTGAAGGTTTTAGTAGATGTTATCATCTTACTGGCAACCAGAGCGGAAAAGCTCTGTTTTACAGGCCCTATGGAACTGTGCTAGCTCTGACTATGCCACAGTAACAAGATTAGAATAAAAATTCACTCTATAGAGGTGTCCTCTCAAAATAGCATAATTGGTCTTTCTTTTCTCTCTCCTGTGTTACCCATCTACACAAGGATCATGTAACTTCTGCAGAGGTCTTACCAAAGGTATCATACGGATAAGTTTGATATTATTCAATTTCTGAAACTTAGCAGTGTTTGAATAAGCAGCTGCTAGGTTTTCCAACAGTACATAGGCAAGCAGAGGTAATGTTATCAAAGCTTAAATATGCAAAGAGAGCACAGCAGCAGATTGCTTAAAAATAAAAGTTTTATTTATGAAGAGAAATTTATTTTATTTTTATTTTATTTTATTTATCATACTTATATACCGGCCTCCCCGGAGGCTCAGGGCGGTTTACATCATAACAGAGAACGATACATAAAACAGTCTGTAACATGTATAACTGATAACTAATAATTGTAACCAAAATAACAGCACAATATAACGGTATAACAATATAGCACTACAAACAGGTCCAGGGCTTATTGATGGGATTCTGAGGGGGGTGGTTTATTTATTGAATTCTGAGGGGGGGTGGGGGGGGAGCAGGGGCCCTTGGTCGCTGTTGATTACGTCTGGTCTCAGCCAAATGCCTGGTGGAGGAGCTCCTTTTTGCAGGCCCTGCGGAACTGTTTAAGCTCCGTCAGGGCCCTGATCTCTTCTGGGAGCTCGTTCCACTAACTATAGAAACAGAGAAGAGAGTCCTGACTATATAACTATTCTGTTTTGCACTCATTCTGTCTCTTGGGGAGGCAAGCAGGGAGGAAGAATACACAAAAGAACAGGAAGTCTCCAATGAACCAATCAGGAGATAATTTGAAAAATATCAGGAAGTTCCTGGTCTCAGTATGCTAACCACACAATTCCTGTAATATTCTTCATACTAGCAACTAAGCCCGCTGCACCCGAAATACAGCGGGCGCTAGCGGGCGGCGGGCAGTGTGTGAGGCAGCGCCGAGTCGTCCGGCCCGCTCCCGCCCCGCGGCCTACCTTGGTTTGTGAGGGCGAGGCAGGAACTGGAGACAGGTGGCCGGATGGCTGGGCGTTGTGGGCTCCGGCGGCGCTCGAGGACGGCGTGCTGGTGGCCGTTCCCGCCGCCGCTCCAACATGGGACTTCGAATAAGGCAAGGACGGGGCGCCGGCGGCTGCTCCTGGCTGTCTGGACCGGCGGCCAAGGTGCGTTGTGTGCGGGCATGGCGGGCGGGGGCCGCAGCGATACGGGTGGGTGGAGCGGTGTCAGGTGCCGCCGCGGGCCAGCCCCAGCTGTGTGGGCCGGCAGCGAGTTGTCCCGTTGGCCCGCATGGCCGGTGGCCCCTCCTGGTCTCGCGGGCAGGCGGATACCTGCCCTGTCGAAGGCGAGCCAGGGAATGGTGGCGGGCGGCCGCATGGTGGCGAAGTTGGAGGGGGCGGATCGGGAGGCGCGAAGTGCCTCCCGATTCGTCAGTCCGGCAGCAAGGGACCAATGGGGGGTGAAGTGTAGGAAGGATGCAATGTCACTTCTTTGTGATTCTCTAGGAATTTCCCCATATCTCTATGGGAAAGACTATATAGACTCAGGAAAATGTTCAGAATGTCACTTCCCCATCTCCCCCAACTCCTCAGTTTTTCAATGGTGGGAGATTTGGGCTTGGACTGTGGAATTCCCCATTGAGACTGGGCAACTGGGAAGCCTAGTGGCTACGTAGAAACCCTATTTCTCTAAAGTTCATGAGGGCATACTTGACAGGAAATATAACACATTGCTACAGCTGATAGGAAATCAAACACAAACATTTAGACCCATGTTCTCCCCACCTCCAAATATCCTGATAAGCTTATTAGTAATCACCACTTACTCAAGTGCAACTCCTTAAACACCTGTCAATTCCCAGAGCTATATAAATAAGCCCTTGCAATGTGTAACTCTGAGATCAATGGCAAGTTACAGAGAATTCTGCATCAATTCTCAGCACCTTACAATATACCAGAGTTTGGGAAACTCTTAACAATTGATATTAAGCTCTTTGAACTGGTCCCACTGTCCCTTTTTTTCAAGAGCGGCGACATTTCATGTTACACAGTTCCAGTGTACTGTGGCGAGGTATTTGTACAGTACTTTCAGAAACAGTCAGAAGAATTAATGTGAGCACTGAGAAACATTTTATGGCCAAGGCTGGTTCCTCTCTCCCACACTAAAAGACACTTTCTTTTATCTGAGGCCTCTCTCAATGTCCAACACACTTCCTGCTTGTTGCCAGGCAACAGCATTAGTACTGTTGTGAACAAATGTTATGCAACCGTTACAGTTCTGCTTTTCATATTAGGAGAATGCATACCTTGGCCAAAAATGAAATGTTTCCTTTCTTCAGGCATCCCAGAAAATGTATCCAGCCCAAAGATATTTTTAAAACAGGCTTTTTCTCATGGAATCAGTTGAGCCTGGTCTACGGCTTTGACATGTCTGAAAGGCCCATACTATAGCACTGTAACAGTCACCACTCCTCCAATACCTCAAAAGAAAATTTTCTTGATTAGAATTTCCTAAATAGAAGAGTTGACCTTTGTACCCTGCTTTACACTACCCGATGAAGTCTCAAAGCGGCTTACAATCGCCTTCCCTTCCTCTCCCCACAACAGACACCCTGTGAGGTAGGTGAGGCTGAGAGAACAGATCTGAGAGAACAACTCTACCAGGACTGTGACTAGCCCAAAGTCACCCATCTGGCTGCAGGTGTAGGAGTGGGGAAGCCGCTGCTCTTAACCCCTACACCAACCAATAGGCATATCACAAGGTCAAATTTTAGGGATGTCCTTTTTTTTTTTTTTTTTGCTGTTTGGGGGCTCTTTTAGTCTGCTAGTTTTCATTAATTGTGTTCTCAATTGCTTTTTTAGGTCCATTCATGTCACTGATAAAAATGGACACCAAAATAATATTCAAAATGTATTTTAATAGGGAAAAATTAGCATGAAAGTGTTTTTTTTTAAATGAGAAACATTTATAAGCTCAGTTCCCTCCCAGATTATCAGAACCTGATAAGGGCAACAATAAAATCAGTACAAGATAACATAATTTTAAATGTGATAAATTTAAAGCAACTAGCACCAGAAACAAACTTAAACAATGAAGTTTAACAGATTCATATATTTTTGGACACCCAAAGAGTAATGATAATAATCATGAGGAGCCAGAGGCACAAAAATGAAGGTTCCACTGGCACAAGACAGATGCAGAATCAAAGTGGGGAATTGGGTGTAAAACCAACAAAGATGAGAGAGATTCAGTAGATGATGGGGCAAGCAACTAGTCTCTTTGTTTTTGTGAACTACAACTGAACTCTAAAGGACTGATTAGCAGTTTTAGCAAAGAATTATACGGCATAATATGGCATAATTTGGATACTATGATACATTTTACTAATTTGCCACTAATTTACCTTTAATATATAACTGCATTCTCATTATCCTTGTTCCATTTTGTCTGAGGAAGTGTGCCAGCAAATGAAAGCTCACACTTTGAATAAATTTTTGTTGCTCTTAAAGGTGCTATTGGACTCAATTTTTGTTGTACAATGCTGTTAATGATATGGAGGTCATTATAGGGTTGTCACAAGTTAGAAATGATATATAACACATTTTTTTGCACATCTTCTGCATTTCCGCCCCCCCCAAATGCTTCCATGCTTGAAAGGACAGGCAGGGGGCAGAAGGGCAAGATCTCAGCTAACTTCTGTCAGGAATTGATTATTTATTTGCCCATTATTCTCTCAGTTTGACACATTTATTGTACCCTGATTGTTTCCCATGAAATTCAATCTCAAGTGAACACAAACAAATCCAAATTGCTGTTTTTCCTATTTATCTCTAAAATCTTAACCATTTTCATTATGCTGTATGTTGATTTACTCTTACACTCTACCTATAAGTTTGAACTGCTAAATTCCATTCCATAACATTGTATCTCAGAAAGTATGCATGCACAAAAAAGCGCATACTTTGAATAAAACTTGGTTGGTCTTAATGGTGCCCCTGGACTCCAAATTTATCCCTCACCTAAGTATGCAGATCCTGCTACATTTGTATGGGTGGGCAGGGTTTAATGCTTTGATCATGGGGGGGAGGCAGGGAGGCACCAGTCAATTTACTATTAGATATATGTCTGAAAAGCACACAAACAGGCAACCTTGAGCTGCTTGCCTCTTCTTTATCCCCTAGGGCAGCGGTCCCCAACCCCCGGGCCGTGCACCGGGACCGGTTCGTGGATCAGTCAGTACCGGGCCGCAGCTCCTCCTCATCCTACTCCCTGGCTGCTGCCTCGGGGGCTGCCCTGCCACTCTGCCGCCAGCTCACCTTTGGGGCTCCCCCTCAGCATGGCACTGCGTAACTGCTGCTGGCAGCACCCCCCAGTGGAGCAGGGGCTCAGGCGGCGGCAACGTCCCTCGGCAAAAGGCAAAAAGCGTGCTTCAACCCATCTGTAGAACATAGAGTTTCTTCTTGTCCTTTTCAAGGTATTTAAGGATATTTGCCTTCGCTCCTCAGGGCTCCCATTGATTCTTCACTATTGCGAGTTAAAATTTTCATGAAAATAAAATGTTTGTTATATTCATTTTTCATTTTTGTGGTGGTATCTGTATCTTGTTTTTAAGGGATGTTTAAATGTTACCATAGTGACCAGAGTCAGACAGGGCAGTGGTCGAGAGGAAAGGTGTAGACTACCCCCCCCCCCGGGCCTCAGTAATATTGTCAAGCGTTGACTGATCCCCGGTGATAAAAAGTTGGGAACCACTGCTCTAGGGGGAAGGGGAGGGCCACAGAAGTAGACCAGTGAAATTGACTTAATGTTTTCTCTGTACCAAAAAAAGTGTAAGCTAAGATCTGAAGTATGTATCTAAGAACTTCTCCGCAGATGGAACTGGCGTGTTTTGCAGTCCTTATAAAATATCAGTGCATAATTCCTTTGGGGAACCAGTTTGCTGTAGTGGTTAAGAGCGGCAGCCTCTACTCTGGAGAGCCAGGTTTGATTCCCCACTCCTCCTCCACAGGCAGCCAGCTGACCTTGGGCCAGTCACGGTTCTCTCAGAGCTCTGTCATCCTCTCTTACCTCATGGGGTGGCTTTTGTGGGGAGCGAAAGGGTATGCAATTGTAAGCCACTTTGAGATTCCTTTTGGTAGTAATAAGTGGGGTATAAAAAACAGCTGTTCTTCTCTTCTAAATTATCTAAAATCCAGTTGGGTGCATGTAGTGTACAATGTGCAGTAATGACACCAACACTGGAGAGCCAGTTTAGTGGTTAAAAGAGGCGGCATCTAATCTGAAGAGCTGTGTTTAATTCCCCACTCCTCCTCCACATGGAGCCAGCTTGGGCGACTTTGGGCTATTCACAGAGCTGTTCTTGCAGAGCAGTCCTGTCAGAGCTCTCTCAGGCCCTCCTACCTCACAGGGTGTTCTGTTGTGGGAAGAGGAAAGGGAAGGCGACTGTAAGCCACTTTGAGACTCCTTAGGGTAGTGAATAGTGAGGTATAAAAATAAACTCTTCTTTCTCAGCACAGGAATTTTTCCCAACTCAGAATCCTTGCATGCACTACCAAGTGAACTGCACGCTCCCCCAGAAGTTCTTTTACACCAACATGGGATTGTTATGAAGGATTAGAAGGCTTGGGAATCCTTGGCCTCTACAATATTGCCATTGCCTAATGAAGGCTGTAGTGGCTGTTCCTTTTGCTGTTACTAAGGTTCTTGAGAAAGAGGGGCAATGGGAGGGTGTTAGTGAAAGCACTGAGATGGGGAGGCCACTTTACCATGTTCCTTAGGGTGGCTCACAAGAGGTTGTGAAGTTTATAGGCCTCATTGTGTTCCCATCTATCTAACTGGTAGTGCAATGAGACCAGAATGAGATGGAGTTTAATAGAAATTGTGCCCAAATTAGCGTGTTTTAGGCAAGCTTGTTTCAAAACAAGACTTAGTCATCATAAAATTAAACTTTGATATATTACCTCAAGTATGTGGCAGTATCCATACTCACAGACCATTTCCGCATGAGGAATCTGCCCCTAGACAAGTTTCAAATGTTGGTGGCTTTTGGAGCCCCCTCCACATGACTTCACCTGCACCCTGAGGCTTTCCAGTAGCTTTGTTGAGTTTTGACCATTTTAAAATCACGATTAGGAGAACTGCCAAAACTGGATTTACCACCCTAAATCATGCATACCATCGGTGAGCCGCCAGTGAGCCACCAGGGGTAAGCCCATAGAGAGGGAAAAGCCCAATAGTCTCTGTAGTGTTGTCTCGCCCTCGCACCCGCCTTCTCTCTCCATTTCCTGCTCCAAATATTTAATTATTTTATGGATTGCGAGAGATGGCAAGATTCCCGTTGCAGTGTGACCACAAACCTACATTGTCGGAGATAAAATAAAATATTATTTAAAGTATTCACAGCCTTTTGGGGATGAGACAGGCAAAAGCAACCCCGTTTCTGTTTTCTGGAGGTGGGAAATGAGCTGGGAAAGGGTGGAGGCGGGTGATCTAGCATCCTTCTCCCGATCACACAGGGGTCTGAACGCTTTGCTTTTAAGCCAACCATTAACACAAAATGACTTTTTGGGCTCCAGAGACCATGTCTAGCATCTCAGAAATCCACTCAGACAAAAATAAAGTCCAAAAGAACACAAATCCCAAAAAAGGGAGGAAAGGTGTATCATTCTGGTGTTTCTCCGCAGCAATGTGGCAGTGTTGATTTTTATTAAAAATGCATCTATATTGTGGCATTACCGCATAGCAACATGGACGTGTCTTTAAAAAAAAAACACCTTAAATTCAGGGTTTGGGGGGGGGGGGGATAAAGTTTCAGTCCACGAGAGAACTGCTGTACTGTGATTGCTGGCTTGCTATGATTGACAAGCCAAGAAGTCGAAGGAGTAGTTAATTTTGCTTTTCCTTGCAGCCTTGTCAGGAGGCAAAAAGCCATGATGGGGCAGAGGGAAAACATGGGAGGAGGTCTCCCGTGAGGAGGACTGCAAATCCAAGGTTTACCATCCTGCATTTGCAAGCAGAAGGCCACTCATGTTTTGCCCCTCTGTGTGGAAATGGTCACAGTATCTTTCAGCATGTACATTAAATCCACATCAAACTACAATATAATTTCAGGCTGTCCTATATCCTTTCTCAGCAAAATGATGTCTATTTTAGCCCATAAGGTCTTGTTATGATTAAGTGGCCCCATGTGAGGTACTGTTCTGGCAGAGCCGACTTTCCTTTGTAACTTGTCCTTGTTTGACTAGTTCTCTTGTAAATGTTGATAGGTGCATGTCTATTTTTTCCTGAGAAATTCACCAGAATTCAACAACAACAACAACAACAGAGGTTTAAAAAATATCCTGTGGAATGCAGAAACAAACTAGAGAAACATAGCTCCAAATCAACAGAGCATGTGTATATTACTATTGCGTCAGCCAAACTGACTGACTGCTTTAAAGTAAGGTGGAAGAACTTGGTTATTTTGGTATGTTTAGAGCAGCCCTTTTCAACTTTTTGACCATGGAGGAAACCCTGAAATATTTTTCAGGCTTCGAGAAACCTTGGAAGTGGTGGCATGCTCCTTCAGAGAAGTGAGCACAGAAGTGAGATGTGGAAGCCAGCCAATCCATCAATCAATCATTTAGCATTTTTGTGTTGTGGAACAAGAGACCTGGCCTAGAGCAACAGAGGAAGTGAGCTCCAGTGATTTCAAGTGATGTCAGTGGCCATCTAAACTTCTGGGAAAGGCCGCATGACCCCTGGGGAACTCTAACATAATCTAGGGTTCCTCAGAACCTGGCTGGGAATCCCGGTCTACAGCAACGATAAATAAGGTTTACCATCCTGCGTTTGCAAGCAGAAGGCCACTCATGTTTTGCCCCTCTGTGTGGAAATGGTCACAGTATCTTACAGCATGTACATTAAATCCACATCAAACATTAAATCCAAATCAATAAATTTTTGTACTTGCCTCCCAACCTTAGGTGAGACTGAAATAACATATGTATTAGTCTTATACAGATTTACAGTGAAACTCTACAGAGAATTGAAGTCAATGGACTTGAAAGGAAGTATGCTTAGAATTGTACAGTTAAGGATAGAGGTATACAAGAAGCATTAAGTTCAATTGCTTGGGAAGAACATTTGCAGAGTTCTGGTGTTCTGGCCAGTGAGTGCAAAGATGATTGACAAGTGCTTGGCCGTTTGTCACTTGAATCTCTTTAAATTAAAAGTAACTTTTAGATTTCTAAAGTAATGCACTAAATCAAATAATTTTGAACACCGTATTAAGGTGTCTCCTTTTTTGGTATCAACTTCTATGGCATCCCTCCAGTATAAATGTAGTTACCCCACTGAAAAACTACAGGCTATGGATCTAGGGTTCCCTGATGAAAAATATCCTGTACCTTTCATAGTGATTTAATTTGTGGACAGCTGAAGCTTTTCACAGCACAGAGGTAAATATGTCACCTAGTAAATAGCATCTCATTCAGCCTCCATTAAAGGGATAAGACTTTCTCCCTCTTCCAGGCCAGCTGACAATCTTATATAATAGATCTGAGCATGCTGTTATGTGTGAAGTCGTGTCCGACCCATAGCGACCCCATGGACAATGATCCTCCAGGCCTTCCTGTCCTCTACCATTCCCCGGAGTCCATTTAAGTTTGCACCTACTGCTTCAGTGACTCCATCCAGCCACCTCATTCTCTGTCGTCCCCTTCTTCTTTTGCCCTCGATCGCTCCCAGCATTAGGCTCTTCTCCAGGGAGTCCTTCCTTCTCATGAGGTGGCCAAAGTATTTGAGTTTCATCTTCAGGATCTGGCCTTCTAAAGAGCAGTCAGGGTTGATCTCCTCTAGGACTGACCGGTTTGTTCGCCTTGCAGTCCAAGGGACTCACAAGAGTCTTCTCCAGCACCAGAGTTCAAAAGCCTCAATTCTTTGATGCTTGGCCTTCCTTATGGTCCAACTTTCACAGCCATACATTGCAACTGGGAATACCATAGCCTTGACTAGACGCACTTTTGTTGGCAGGGTGATGTCTCTGCTTTTTCGGATGCTGTCTAGATTTGCCATAGCTTTCCTCCCCAGGAGCAGGCGTCTTTTAATTTCTTTGCTGCAGTCCCCATCTGCAGTGATCTTGGAGCCCAGGAAAATAAAATCTGTCACTATCTCTGAGCATGAGGGAGACTCAAAGACAACTTAAAACTTGTGTATGAAAATACACTGCAAAGCAAGAAATCTTTCAGTTACCACTCTTTCTAAATGAATGCAAGCTGATGAAATAAATAGTATTCATCTGATTTAATTAAAATTGTTAAACATGATTATGCATAAAGGGCCCAAGGGAACACTACAATAAATATGATAACCCAGTCCTTTGTTAACCATCATTGAAAAAAAAAAACCCAAACCGTTATTCTTGTTGACTGTTGTGCTGGTTTTGTCCTCAGCTGTCTTCCACCGTCGTGCTTTGTACCATAGTGAATCTGGTCCTGCTCTGATTGACAGTCAAACGGGATCCCACACACTTCCTGGCTCAGGCTGGAGGTAGGTGGAGGAAGCATCCCAACTGATTTGTTGTGTGAGGCGGGATTATCATATTAGGGCTTCAAACAGCTTGAATTTTTGGCAGCTTGCTAACCACTCCATTTGGCAGTGTTGAGGTGGAACATGTGTGTGTATGAGTGTGTGCTCGTGCATGCACACATTTAGTATATCAGTTAGCAATGGGAAGCTTATCATTTGCATTTTAAACTTTCAAGTGTTATGTTTCCTGTCAGAGAGTTAATCAAAATGTGAAAAATGCCAGAGCTATCTTAGTCTTTGTAATACTATTTTAATTTACAAATATGCAAACAAAGTACAAATGGAAGCAACAGACCTCCCTACAAGAATATGCAAAACCAATGTTCAGGAAGGCATTTTTATAAAGGGATTAGAACTATTTTATTTATTATTTAATTAATAGATTTTGTAAGTCGCTACTCACCTGAAGGTCTTGGGATGACTTACCACAATAAACTCAATACATAAAACATACAAATACCAAATATAAAATATTAACATAAAAATATTAAATTATTAAAATACATGGCTACCCCCAAACAGCCCAAGCATGTGGTTATCCTCCAAACAATTCAGCCTTGCATGCCTTATGGGCACAGATGTCATCCAAGAGTACATTCCACTTGTTAGGGGCCACAACTGAGAAGGCCCTTCCCCTGGTGACAACTGACAGAGCCATTCTGGAGCCAGGCACTTGCAAGAGGGGTGTGCCTAATCAGTCATTTGTCATGCCCCTCCAATCACCAGTAGGGTTGTGAAATTGGTCACACGTTTCTGTCAATGAGAGAGGGCATTTCCTTTCCTTCTCCTGCTTCCCTCCCAGGCTTTTCCTTTGCACTTTTCAATACTTAAAAAAATTGATCTGGCTGTGCTCTGAAGCATGTGACACAGTCCTTTCTCCACCTTAGTTTGCTAGCTCACGCTGGTCATGGATTCGACTGATCTTCAACACTGTTGTAGCACATTAAGGTAGAAGCTGATTTTTAGCCAGGTAGGGAGTGCAGAGGTGGTTGGAATCATGGGGGAGGGTGGCACCCGCCTCCTCTATATTCTGCCCTTCACAAGTGGATGTGTGACCATTGTACAGTGTGTGCTGGTGCAAATGCAGCTATTTTGGCCCTTGAACACACTTGGAGGGGGAAGAGTTCTGTACCACAAGCCCACAGTGGATTGGGGCACCACAGCATTTTAAAACCACTGTGAAATGGTGGCAATGAAATGGCGATGGACACAATTTTGTCTTCTCATTTAACTGGATTCAGCAAGGTGGGTATATCTGTAGAGGGGAGCTTCCTGTCTGCCTGGAGGGAAAAGTCCACCCTTCCCCTACGTGCCAGGCAGGCTGCAGTTGCAAAGGAAAAGTGTGTGTGCACATACTTGCTAGGATTGCTAACTCTATGTTGGGACATTCCGGATTTGGGGGATGGAGCCTGGGGAACATGGGGGAGGGATATTAATCAGGTATAATACCGTAGAGTCTGTACTTTGCATCAGCCATTTTTCCAGAAGTGATTTCTCTAGTATGGTGAATACTTTTAATTCTAGGAGAATTTTAGGCACTACCTGGAGGTTGGCAACTCTACTGCATTCTAGTCTCAGTGCCTATAGCTATCCTTAAATCCTTATAGCCAAACCAGAGCTTTTGGGTGAGTTTAGCGGAAGATGGCTTGAGAACCAAAGGGGCCATCCATCCAAAAAAATGCACTTTGTTTTCTGACAGAATCAAAGAAGAATTAATATAGAATCATATAGTTGGAAGGGACCATACAGGCCATCTAGTCCAACCCATGCACAATACAGGATCAGCCAAAGCATCTATGAAAAGTGAGCATGCAATAGGTTTTGTTTAAGAAGAGCCAACCTGTCATTTGCTCCTTTCTCTTCCAGCATTCTTGTCATCTCTCAGTTTATTAAAGTCTGCTCTCCAAAGTCTAACATACATGTTTGACTAAGAACTTGCTTGCCCCCCCCCATCTCAAAATGAATTCTAGGGAGACATGGTCACTCCCACCAGGGTCCCCACCTCCTTCACCCCATCCACCAGCTCTTGCCTTTGGGTCAGTATTGACTGTGTCTGAGCTTCTTGGAGGTTCTTCCACCATTTGATAAACGAAATTGTTATGCAGGCAGGTAAAAAAGTTGCACAGGTCTGGATGCTCTGATCTCTGTTAATAAAGCCTCATTTCATGCTCAGAGGAAGAAACAGACACCTTTATAGGGATACATGGGTGGTGGGGGATTCCATTTGGCACACTGTAGATCTTGCTAAGAAGAAGAGTTGGTTTTTATATGCCACTTTTCTCTACCTGAAGGAGTCTCAAAGCAGCTTACAATCGCCTTCCCTTTCCTCTACAACACACACCCTGTGAGGTGGGTGAGGCTGAGAGAGCCCTGATGTTACTGCTAAGTTAGAACAGCTTTATCAGTGCCATGGTGAGCCCAAGGTCACCCAGCTGGCTGCATGTGGGGGAGGGTGGAATCAAACCTAGCTCACCTGATTAGAAGTCCGCACTCCTAACCACTACACCAAGTAGCTGTTGCAGCATGATTTTAAAACCTCTCTTACGTTCTCTGCCTCTTTTCCCCATGTTTCACATTCATTTCTGTCTCCCTTCATCTAATTTTTGTGTCTCCCTCCTTTATGTTCATTTCTTAGTCTCAAACCCTTCTCCCCCATATTCCATTTGGTGACAGAATGTATTAAAGAGTATTATAGTAGCAAACTTTTGTTAATATTATCCAAGGTACTCTGAACATTTCCCTGGTTTTGTTGGGGTGCAAAAATGCCACCCCCTTCACTTTCAACTGCAGTGATTCTCTGGTTTGACTTTTTTTTTTAACAATGAAGGATGGGAGCATCATCGTGGGGCGGTGGGGAGGTGTAAGTACGTTTCTTAACATTCAGTCTGATGAAGCTTGCAATCACTATTTTGTGATGCTTTGGCTAGTGCTAGTTATTAAAAGTTATTACACAGACAGACTCGTAGCACTCAAAAACGTCTTGTAGATGTTTGGGATGGTTATTTTTGGAGATTCAAAATGGAGAACTGAAGCCTCTGTTCCTGCTCAGAACATGAGTGGTATGATGCTATTTGGAATTTGGGAGTGGGGGGGGGGTTGCCATCAAGTCACATTTGGTGACCCTACAGGGCTTTCAAGGCAAGAAATATTTGGTTTGTCATGGCTGGCCTTTACGCTTGCTTCTGAGATCTGACAGATCAGGCTAACCTGGGGCTATCCAGGTCAGGGGTAGGCTGAGAGTAATGTGACTGGCCCAAGGTCGCCCAGCAAGTTTCCACGGCTTAAGTGGGAATTTGAACTTGGATTTCCCAGAGCCTAGTCCAGGCTTTTTCAACCAGGATTTCATGAAACTCTGGGGTTTCTTGATGTTACTGGAAGGGTTTCCTGAATGGGTGGGTGTTAATTAATTTTTATATACTTTTAAAATTTGTTAAACATTTATTGGGTGATATGACCATATATAGTCATGTTGATCTCTTCTCCCCTCCCAAAATGGCCAATGATCTGCCTAGAGTGGGCGGGGAGGGGAGGGGCCTTAGGAGCTAAGGCAGTATCTCTGTACTGGTATCAGCATAGTACTTGTTGAGATATCAGCTTTAGGAATGTACAATAGATTTGTGTTCTCCCCACACGCCCAGTGTTCACCAATTCCCTCCAACTGTTGGAGATCACAGAAAACTTTGTTGTTTCTTGTTCCTGATGTGAAGTCTCCTGACATTTATTGTACAAAAATTATTCTGATTTTGTTTCTATTTGTTCTAGCAAATCTTTTCAGCTTTGCAGCAACTTTAATGAACAGTTTAAGGAAGGAAGTGATGAAAGGGCTTGTTATTAAATGCCTCCCACCATCAGTTCTCTAAGATGACAAGACCTTTTCCATTGGGGTATGTAACAATGCACAAACCCTATGATAAGGGCTGGCATAATGACATGGCATTAAAAGAACTCCTATTGTTCTGTTCTTCCCCTTTCACAAACAGCAAAAGCTTCAAAACAACCCAACCGTTTCCTCTGGATGATACAGCACTGGATACTTTTGGTATACAGACTGACCAGAAAGAAGCATATAGGTGGTTAGTACTTTTCCCTGTGCAAATCCTGTCCTGTCCCCACAGAGAAAAACAAAACAAAAAAAGAAAGCCTGCTCTCTCTCTCTCTCTCTCTCCCCTTAATAATTCTGCCAGCCAAGCAAAACATTCCTTGAAACTCTCCTTCCCCCACTACCTGAAAGCACATTGGGTAAACCAGTTTTAGGAAGCTATGACAGGTTACATTTCAAGGTTGGCTATATCAGCTATTAGAATCCCCACTATATTCTACCAAGGATTACCCTGGGAGAACAGCATAACTCTGTTCTGTGGAGAGTTTTGGCCTTCCTGACTGAGGAGAAATGGGTGCTTGGTGTTGTGCAAGCTACCACCTATCCCTGGGACTTCTGACTTCCTTGGCTTATCATGTCAGGCAAAAAGAAAGGGAGGGAACACCTCTAGTCTAGCCAATATTATGTCTGCAATTTAGTGAGAAGAGTGATTGTACAACTTCTGAAAATTATAATTAGACGATTCTCCAGCATGGTGTACTGGTTAAGAATGGTGGCTTCTAATCTGGCAAGCTGGTCTGATTCCTCACTCTCCTACATGCAGCCATTTGGGTGACCTTGGGCCTGCCACAGCCCTGATTGTGCTGTTCTGAGCAGTCCTGCCAGAAGCTCTCTCAGCCTGACCTACCTCACAGGGTGTCTGTTGTGGGGAGAGGAAAGGGAAGGTGATTGTAAACTGCTTTGAGACTCCTTCGGGTGGAGAAAAGTGGCATATAAGAACCAATTCTTATAATGATTAGCCACTTGTAGGCCTATTTCCAACCTGGTTAAGCATGATGAATGATTAACCCGAAGAGAAGCAAAATGAAACATCTGATCTTGTCCCATTTCAATTAAGCCTCATATCTGGATGTAGTCTGCACAGGGCTTTTTACCCAGTCTCAGTTCGAATGAATCCCTCCCGTCTACACTGAATTTGATTTGCATTTTGATTTGGGGCACTTTAAATTTTCCGTCTGCAACATACATGATTGATTCAAGTGACTCACATCACATTTCCGCTGAGATATCCTGGAGTGGATATAAGCCTTGATATTTCAAACACCGTCATGAGTTGCAGCTCTCTGCTCTTTGCGAATTAACTTGCTGCTACCCATGCCTCCAACACTGTAGTGAAGCAGTCTTCCCTGATTGGTCAGTTCAAAGTCATCCTGGTTACCAGTGGCAAGGCTTGTCTTAAAGTGACTGCACTCCAGAAGCCCTAACTTCTCTCAGCAAAGATTTGCCTCTTGGTTCCCTCCCCACCCCTGTCTCCAGTCCTCTCCCCCCACCCCCTCGATCAAGGAAAGAAAGAGACTCCTGCTGTACTTGGCTCCCCCCCTCTTTGTTTACAAACAGATAGATGCTGAGGCTGATTCTTGCTGATTTTTCTTGTCCTTTTTTTTGGCTTTTGACTAAAGAGGTCATGATATTTTGATGCGTCATGAACTGGGACAATAGATCTCAAATAGTTTACTTCTTCTTTGTCCAGCAGTAAGAGTTTTTATCAATTATGTAGCTATCAGACTTCTCCTCAGAAGAAGAGGAGGAGGAGGAGGAGGAGGAGGAGGAGGAGGAGGCAGCGGCGGCTGAGAGAGCGCTGATATCACTGCTTGGTCAGAATAGCTTTATCGGTGCTGTGGTGAGCCCAAGATCACCCCACTGGCTGCATGTGGGGGAGTGGAGAATCAAACCCAGCTCACCAGATTAGAAGTCTGCACTCCTAACCACTACACCAAGCTGGTTCTGTGTCAAGTTGCTGAATGAGAATAGCCATATATATGGATTTGGCTGTTATCTCTGTATCTAAACTTCCAAAACCTGCTACTGATGTCCTGAATCAGTGTTAAGAAGAGATGGTCAAGAAGCTGAAGGAGAATAAGCTAAAACTGAATCTAGATATGATGGAGGTAATGCTTCTTGAAAAGGCTAATGTTCTGGAAGTATTGAGTGCAGTAAGTTTGAAAGATCATGTAAAGAGCTTCGGAGTACTTTCAGGCCCTCGGTGGCAGGAGACACAGAGACAAGGCCTCAGAACTTGGAAGGGAAGCTGGGATTCCTAACCCTCTAGTGCAGTGGTCCCCAACCTTTTTTAGGCTGGGGACCGGCAGGGCATTGGGCCGCGGCCGCAGGGACCGCGCCCGCGCGGGCCACGCCCACGCTTCGGGCCGCGCCCGCGGCCGGGGATTGGGCCGCGTCCGGCCGCGCCCGCCGGCCGCACCCGCGAGCCGCGCCCGGCCGCGCCCGCCGGCCGCACCCGGCCGCGCCCGCTGATCGGGCCGCACCCGCGGGCCGCGCCCGTGGATCGGGCCGCGCCGGCGCGGCCTGCACGGGCGCGGCCCGGACCTGATTCCTTCTCCCCGCCCTCCCGCAGTAAGTAGCTTCCCGGGCCGCAGGCTTGCGGCCTGGGAAGTTTTTTACTGCGGGGGTGGGGGGGCGGGGAGAGGGAGCCGCGGCCCGGCGCCATGGCCTTTGCGGCCCGGCGCCGGGCCGCGACCCGCAGGTTGGGGACCACTGCTCTAGTGGACCATTCTCAACAAAGGTCAGGTGGTACTGTTAGTTTAGGCAGAGAGAGAAGGCTCTCCAGGTGCTGGGGACTCCTTGGATTGGGCAGGGTGGAACAGAGCCTGCAGGTCTGAACAGGGCTGTTCCAACTGAGAATAAACCATGGGCTCTTCTGCTGAAATACATTTAGGGATTAGGACCTCATGTTTTTACTAGCCTCAACATCTTTACATTTTTAATATGTACATGTTTAGGGTCCAATTCATACTTTATCCCAGTGCAAAGGTAGAATGTAGTAGGTGTGACTGGAGTCCTCACAAATCTGTTTCCAGGCCTGTCCCACTGAACCATGTCCTTTCCCCAAAATATAATTCATAGTATGTACAACAATTAGTGCTTTATCCCCATGATATTAAAGAGAGTTGGGGAAAATACGGCTTGGTACAACAGTACATTTTCATTAATGGAGGGATGTGTGATTTTGTCAACTACACATCAATCTTGAGACATAAACTAGAGATTCTCTGTTTGTTTCTTGTGGTGTTTCTGTGTGTTCCCTGTCTTCTAGAAACAGTATTTCAGGGAGGAGCTTCAGGCTGTAGCAGGGAGTACCTCAGTAAAGTTACTGCTGGATCCAACCTGCTACACATGAATCTTTACTTGTATGTTGATGAATTTTTATTTACTTAATTGAATTTCTAGCCCACCACTCTCCATGGCCTCGAGGTGGGTTACAAGTCATATAAACCCCATGAAACCTCCCCATAAAGTATGCAAATAGTATCCTCACAGTGCAATATATGAGAACACCTAGCCAGGATCACCATACCACTGTAATCATGCTCCCAGTATCCATCTAGGAGTTTGCTTATCAGTGTTTGCTTATGTAAAATAGGCTTTGAAGGCTGGGAGTGCTACAAAGTGCTGGAATGGCACCGCATTCCCATCCTGGATGCAAACAAATGGAAGGTCTGGATGTTTGGTGTCAAGCTTGCAGTTCAAATGGGTCTCAAGAAACAGAAGTCGGAATGTTGGAGCTGGATGGGGAAATGTTGAGGAGCTGCAAGGAAGAGTTTGTATGTCCACAGCTTCTTAGGCCTGATTGGATAGCTGCCAGCTTCCCTTTGCTGTGCATCTATATTTTAAAATGAACAGGCATTAAAAACACAATGAGTCTCCAGTGTTCTTTTCTCACAAGGAAACTGATTGTGCAAAACACTGCCCCTAAGACTTCCTGCCACTTGAGGAAGTGGTGAGTAAATATTATGGGTGGGGGTGGGAGGGTTGGGGGAGACTGGTTGGTTTATTAGGCGTTACATGTTTACCCTGCCAGGGTTGAAACATATCTTGGTCCCTTCACTGCAAAATACATGTATTGGCACATTGATTTTGCTTATCTGTTTTTTCGGTAGACTTTCTCATGAAAAAGTGACAATTCTATTTTTAGCTGACTCTCAAAGAAAATCCAAGGATGATCAGCACATATAGTTAAATTTCACCTCAGCTGAAGGCAGGTGAATTTTCTGATTCATTTTGGAGAGGGGGTGAGACTGTTCTTTTGAGGCCACTTTTACTCCAATCTCTTTCTGGAAGGCAATTTCAAGTGGGATTTTTCCAGGTGCATAATGTTTTGATTAGTTTTCTTTGACCCACCCACCTCCAGTCAGCTTTTCAATTACTGGGCTGTTGTAATAGTTAAACTATGCCCTGTCCCCCAAGATGAGTGATTTTGTTTTTTAGGAACATAATACTGTGGAAGGAGCTATTGACTTTTTAAAAAATCACAAAAGCTGGGAATTCAGAGAACATGCTTTAACTATAATTACAACATTGCATCAATATATCAATATTTTAGAACCATTTAAAAAATAAGGGGGTTTCTGTGAAACCACCAATAAGAATATCATTGACAACAGCACTCTCCCTTGAAATGCCTCATTATTTAAGCCATGTGTGGAAGGAAATAAACTAACTGCACAACTGTAAAAATGCACAGGGAAGTCAGATGTACTGAAGAATTGGTTTAAACAAGTTAAACCAATTTCAGTGCTTGTGATTGTAAGCCGTGACTTCTTCGGGTAGTAAGTTCAGTGCTTGTGGGTCAACTCTCAAGAAAAGCAGAAGTAACTTGAGCATGTGAAAAAAGCGTCACACAGTAAAATCCAGTTGCAAAGTGCACAGAACTGCATTATATGGTGTTTGTGAAAATGTCATGACACAAAGCTTGACATAAAGGTTCCCAATCACTCAGTAGGACTGGTCATGCAAACACTGTGGTTTCAGGAAGTTCTTGGGATATAGTGGGACAGTCATGTTAGTTCTTCATCCCATTTTCAACTCATAATCCACATCTGTGGGGTAACTATAGAGTTCCCAAATCAAATGCATAGTGAACAGAAGCGTGATCAACAAGGGTTGAATTGCAGTCTCAAATCCACATCACCATATGCCAAACGCTCTGTACACTATTAAAGAAAATTATATCCTGTCTCTCTAAAGCTCCAACTGGCTGATAAACTCAAGAATTTAAATCACAATATCTGAACTGCAGTAACAACATACAAAACCTGAATTTAACATGAAACCTTAGGGAAACAAACAAACATTCTTTATACTTCATAAGGCTGCCCTCAGCCTTTTACTTATAAAAACTAAGACAGGAAGGTTGGTAATACCCTAGTAGTTGTCTATCAATGACTGCTGATGGTATTTGTTTCTTAAAGGTACAGGCACTCCTTTTATTACTGGGGGTGGGAATTTACGCCTCCAGTGTTTGCTTGTTAGATTTCAGATTTTTAAAAAAGAAATGTAGGGCTTTTCTTGGGGTTTTAAAAAGCTCTATCTTGTCTGTCCATGGTCCACAGTTGGGGTCATGTCGAGAATTAGATATATGCATATGCCTCTAGCTGTTAAAATGTATGAAAGTGATATACCAGACATTTGCACCTCAGTCTACCTGTACAACTATCTGCTGAATGTACAGCATACAAGAGTTAGAAGGCCAGGGCCTTATTTCCTACCACATATACTTACCCCATTGACAGCTCTGAGATTTATTTCCATCTTAGAACCAAGAACAAACCAGATGATAAAGGACAGTTCTCCAGAACAGGGTGTGTATGGGCAGCTTTTGAAGTAGAGATCAGGCTTTTTGTATCCCACTTTTTACTGCCTAAAGGAGTCTCAAAACAGCTTACTATCACCTTCCCTTCCTCTCCCCACAACAGACACCCTGTGAGTTAGGTGAGGCTGAGAGAGCTCTGAGGGAACTCTGACTGGCCCAAGGTCACCAGCTGGCTTCATGTGGAGGAGGAGTGGGGAATCAAACATGGTTCTCCAGATTAGAGGCCACCGCTCTTAATCACTACACCAAGCTGACTCTCAGTCTACAGTCTGAAAAAAACAAAAACAAACCCTGTTTCACGGCACATGGCAACTGACTAGGAAAACGTAATGAATGGTCAACTCTCCACCCAAAAAATGGATTTTGTTTAGTCCTGCCTGCCTGCTTGCTTTACCCAACAAATAACCTCCTAAAAGGAGATTATCTACAGTATACAGCATATACATTTGCATTATTCAGTCTTGCTCAATTCCTGATTCTGTAGCTCTTGGCATTTCACTTAAAGTCACGCAGCTGCTGGACACAAGAATCAGAGGCTTAATTCGAGTCCAGGAGCATTCTGAATTGCCTCCTGAAATTCCCACCCGACTCTGCTCTTTGCCAGGACTCAGCTCCTTCTTTGCCAAAACCCAGCACTTACATTCAAATCCTGCTTCCTGCACCTTTTAACTTGGCTGGTGTATCACTCTTCACTTCCTCAATTTTCTGTAGTACAAAACAAGTCTTTGTTCAGAGAATATTTTTTGAATAGCAAGATATGGGTATAGGTTTATCTAAATGAATCCTTTCTGTGTAATGAACCAGACTTTCACCTCCAGTATGATGATGCTGGGCCAAACTGTACTCTGGGGTCATCCAGATGGTTTGGGCACATAACATACCTTGGACTGGGGTTGTGCTTCTTAAGGCCTAAAAGTGTGAAATTGTGGTCAGTGTACTTCAGCAGAGCAGTACATCGACCGGCCTCTCACAAATGAACAGGGACATATTTGGAATGGCCTAGCCTCATAGCAAAGAGGAACTAAAGAGCCTCTTGATGTGGGGGAAGGAGGAGAGTGCAAAAGTTGGCTTGAAACTCAATATCAAGAAAATGAAGATTATGGCATCCGGCCCTTGCAAATAGATGGGGAAGAAATTGAGGTAGTGACAGATTTTATTTTCCTGGGCTCCAAGATCACTGCAGATGGGGATTGCAGCAAAGAAATTAAAAGATGCTTGCTCCTGGGGAGGAAAGCTATGGCAAAACTAGACAGCATCCTAAAAAGCAGAGACATCACCCTGCCAACAAAAATATGTCTAGTCGAGGCTATGGTCTTCCCAGTTGCAATTAGGCTTGTGCAGATTCGGCTTGGAAACGGCCGAATCGGGGCCGTTTCGGGTGTTTCCGAGCCTAAAACAGTCAGAAACGGACCGTCCGCCATCGATCCTGAAGCAATTTGATTCGGGTCAATTAGCCAACTGTTTTGCAGCCTCGTGGCTGCTGCAGCGTCCTGACTGCCTTTTTTCCCCTTCTTTTTTGGTGCCTAAAACGGCTGCCGGGGGGAGGAGGAGGGGGGAGTGAGTGGCTTTTCAGCTACAGGCATTTGGCCACTCACAGCAGATTTTTAAATTTTTAAATCCCTGGCTTTGTGTAGCCTCTGACTATGAGGCTACTTAAGCCAGGGTCTCTGCCTGCTGGGCCTCACTCTGCTACTGAGCTCTAGTTGGGTGCTCAGGTGGTAGAGAGCTGCAGTGACCCATAGGTCTGCTGCTTGCCTCCCACCCTTGCTGCCTGCCTGCTGCCCTGCTGCACTTCTGCCTGAGGATCATCGCTGGAGAAGACATCAAAAGTTTGATTTAGAGGTTTTTTCCTGTCCTCTTTTCTATTTTTCTCTTTTTTGCCCCCCCTTCTCCCTCTTCTAATTGTGTCCTTCCTCTTTTAAAAACACTTGGGTGCCTTAGGGCTTCTGTGGGTGGGGGGGCCTTTGTTTGGGGGGGGTTGGAGAAATATCTTGTTGTAGTTGTTTTAAAGTTACTGTTTTAAAGTTAGTGTTTTTAAAAGTTAGTGCTTTTAAAAGTTACTGTTCTGTTCTTCTGTTTTGGGGTGTTTGCTGCTGTTTTTTTTTTTTGGGGGGGGGTTATTTCATTGTTTTTATTTTCTTTTGGCCTGTTTTGGCCAGGTGCCACCTTTGGGGTAGTGCCCTGGGTGGTGGTTCTTTGTTTCCCATTGCTAGGGGTTTTTTTGGGGGGGGGGGAGGTTGATTTTTGGTACTGGTTAGTTGTTTGCATTTTTTGGTAAGGCCTTGCAGGGCTAGTTTTGCCCAGGTGCCACCTTTGGGGTAGTGCCCTGGGTGGTAGTTCTTTGTTTCCTATTGCTAGTGTTTGCTGCCATGGCTGTTCTCCCAGAGCAGCTCTGTCGGGACTCTCTCAGGATGTGGCCTGAATAGAGCAGGTGAAGTTGTGGTGGTTGAAGGCGGTGGCCTGAGTGGAGGAAGGAAAAGGTGACTTGGAAGCTGCTTTGAGACACCTTTGGGTTGTGAAAAGCAAGTCTTCCTCTTGTTCTGTATTTGTTAGGCTGGATGGGAGAGCCAGTGATGAGTCTACAGCATGGATGGAGCACCCAGATTATCCTGAGCTCCTCCATTTGCTTTCTGAGGCTCTCCCAGGGTTAGTGCTCTGGCATGCAGTGTCCCTTCCCCCCAGGGGAGGTGATGGGAATGGGGGAACTGCTCTCGCAGCATTTCCCATCTATTCCCATCATCTCCTGCCTGGAGGGTGGCATCTGCATGCCAGACCAGGGAGAGAGATTCCCTTCCTGGCTTGCTCTGTTTGGAGCCAATGCAAGTCAATGGTGCCACTGACTTGCATTAGAAATCCTGCCTTCACATTGCCCGGGGGCTGGGGGGGGAGGGGGTGTACGTGGCACCCCTGAAACTTCTTGGGGAGCTCAGGGAGGGTCTTCCCTGACTCTCCTGCATGTTTCAAGAAGGGGTCCAATCCTAGGGGCTCCCAAAGAGGGTACCCCTATCCGCTCCATTGGATAGAATGGAGATTCGGAAATCTCAGGTTTTAACTTGATTTCCCATAGACTTCTATGGGAAATGGTCTTTGGGAGCCCCTAGGATGGGACCCCCTGGTGCAATCTTCCTGAAACTTGCAGGTGACTCAGGGAAGACTCTCTCTTCAAGACGATTGGACCAAGGGGTCCCACCCTGGGGGCTCCCAAAGAGGGAATTGAGGTACCCTCTTTGGGAGCAGGACCCCCTGGTGCAATCATTCTGAAACTTGCAGGGGAATCAGGGAAGACCCTCCCTGAGCTCCCCTGCAAGTTTCAAGAAGATTGCACCAAGGGGATGGCTCCCAAAGAGGCTGACACCATTCCCCATAGACTTTAAAGGTGGGATAAAATTAATTTCAGCAGGTTAATTGCCAATTTCCTGGTTAATTTCCTGCTGAAATTAATTTTTCCCACCTTTAAAGTCTATGGGGAATGGTGTCTGCCTCTTTGGGAGGCCCTAGGATGGGACCCCTTGGTCCAATCTTCTTGAAACTTGCAGGGGAGCACAGGGAGGGTCTTCTTTTAGATTTGACTGTGCCTTTCCTAACCTGTGCAATACATTCTATCTGGCCTTCATGTAGTGTGGTTTCAAATCACTTCCAAGCATCATCTAAGGATTTGACTCTCTTATGTTTCCCCTTCAGTTTCCGTTTTATTATTCCCCTCATTTTTGTAAAGCTCCCTCTTTTGAAATCAATTGTTATAGTTTTGGACTTCAGGGTTAACTTTCCATTGACTTGAATGCTGAACTTTATATCATTGTAGTCCCTGTTCCCAATTTGTTCCCAAACAACCTCTGCATCTCTCACCAGACCTGTTCAGAACCAAGCCCAAGATTACTATACCTCTGATTGGCTCTGTGATCAAGTATTCCTGTGCAGAGTCATTTATGAAGTCTAGGAATCTCATTTTTACATCATGACTTGAGCACAGGTTTACCCAGTTAATGTGACAGTAGCTGAAGTCTCCCAATATAATAACATTATCTGCTTTAATCACCTCCCTTATTTCATTCTCCATCCCAAGATCAGCCTCAAGGATTTGATTAGGTAGGTGATAGTGTTGTTGTTATGTGCGAAGTCGTGTCCGACCCATCGCGACCCCATGGACAATGATCCTCCAGGCCTTCCTGTCCTCTACCATTCCCTGGAGTCCTTTTAAGTTTGCACCTACTGCTTCAGTGACTCCATCCATCCACCTCATTCTCTGTCGTCCCCTTCTTCTTTTGCCCTCGATCACTCCCAGCATTAGGCTCTTCTCCAGGGAGTCCTTCCTTCTCATGAGGTGGCCAAAGTATTTGAGTTTCATCTTCAGGATCTGGCCTTCTAAAGAGCAGTCAGGGCTGATCTCCTCTAGGACTGACCGGTTTGTTCGCCTTGCAGTCCAAGGGACTCGCAAGAGTCTTCTCCAGCACCAGAGTTCAAAAGCCTCAATTCTTTGACGCTCGGCCTTCCTTATGGTCCAACTTTCGCAGCCATACATTGCAACTGGGAAGACCATAGCCTTGACTAAACGCACTATTGTTGGTAGGGTGATGTCTCTGCTTTTTAGGATGCTGTCTAGATTTGCCATAGCTTTCCTCCCTAGGAGCAAGCGTCTTTTAATTTCTTTGCTGCAGTCCCCATCTGCAGTGATCTTGGAGCCGAGGAAAATAAAATCTGTCACTATCTCCATTTCTTCCCCATCTATTTGCCAGGAATTGAGAGGGCCGGCTGCCATGATCTTTGTTTTCTTGATGTTGAGTTTCAAGCCAACTTTTGCACTCTCCTCCTTCACCCGCATCAACAGGCTCTTTAGTTCCTCTTCACTTTCTGCCATTAGAGTGGCATCATCTGCATATCTGAGGTTGTTGATATTTCTCCCTGCAATCTTAATCCCAATTTGTGACTCCTCTAATCCCGCCTTTCTCATGATGTGCTCCGCATACAAGTTAAATAGGCAAGGCGACAGTATACAGCCTTGCCGAACTCCTTTCTCAATTTTGAACCAATCCGTGATTCCATGTTCAGTTCTCACTGTTGCTTCTTGACCTGCATATAAATTTCTCAAGAGACAAATAAGATGCTCTGGTATTCCCATCTCTTTAAGAACTTGCCACAATTTGTTGTGCTCCACACAATCAAAGGCTTTAGCATAGTCAATGAAGCAGAAGTAGATGTTCTTCTGGAACTCCAGTGTGATAGTACACCCCCACTTTCAAGTAACCCTTATTTGATGCAACATCCTCTTTGATGTGCAATGCAATACCACTAACAACCCATCCTTCCTTCTCCTGCCTATAGGGTCAGGTGGGTAGCTATGTTGATCTGAAGCAGCAAAACAAACTTATACCTTGAATAAAACTTAATTGGTCTTAAAGATGCAGCTGAACTCAAACCTTGTTCCATTTATAGAGTTTATATGTAGGAATTATAATGCAAATGGAACCACACGAGAGAAGGGGTGGGATAAAAATCTTCTATGAATCCACTCATTCTTCCTTCTAGAGAAATGGTTCTCAACCTGGGGGTCGGGACCCCTTTGGGAAATCAAACAACCCTTTCACAGGGATCGCGGTAGGGCAAGCAGCTTGGCGGGGGGGGGGGGGCGCCGCCACTGTTGCTGCTTCTCCTGCAGGCGCCTGCCAATTTATATACAGTTTATAACCAATTTATATACAATCATGAACAATGGATCTTTATGCTATTGGTCAGTTTTGGTTTAATTTCTGTGAAAGAACACTTGCATAATTTTATGGTTGGGGGTCACCACAACATGAGGAACTGTATTAAGGGTTGCGGCATTAGGAAGGTTGAGAACCACTGATCTAGAGGCAAAATCATTCCACTTATAAAATACACAATCTACAAGGTACACAAACTATTTAATTTATTACACTGTGCTGAATTGAAATTCTTTAGGACAAATTACTAACCGCCGTGATGTTGAAATGTTATTGCTTCAGGACACATTATAGTTACCTTAGATGAGAATATGAATCATCTCTAGTTGTTTCCAGGAGCGATGTTTTAGCAGAAGCCAGAGATTCAGCATAAATGGCTGGACCTAGGACAGTGTGTTTACGAAAACTTGGGGGCAATTAAAGGCCAAATGAGACACACCACTGGTGAATCAGGCTTCCTTTTTAAGACGAAAAGAAACCTAGAAGGCTCTACACTGGCACAATGAGGTGCTATTCAGTCTGTTCAAAATTCTCATCCCAGGCCTCCCCCAACCCCGACACACAGGAAAAATGATACAGTTGATGCATTCCATAGGTAATCCCTCTAACACTTCCTAAAATTTATTATTGACTTTTCAGGCTCTTTTCCTGGGCATGATCAGTATTGGAGCTTGCTGTATGAAGGTGCTTTCAATTAAAACCCAAAACTGGTTTAGTAAACTTACTTTGCAGAAATTGGTCTCTCCGGGCACTGCTTACGGAATGTCGTAGAATTTCATATAGCACTGGTGTCATTAACCGTGAAGTACTAGGATTCCAAATACTTTGAATATGACATTTGGAGGCACCTTCCCCTGTAGGAATATCATATAATGGTTTTCAAACTCTGTTCTGGGGAACCCACCACTACCACCATTTACTGCTAGTAAAATGTAAATAACTGGAGTCTAATGTCAGATATGCACAATAGAGGAGTAAGTAGAGGAGTATGTCTGGAGTTTAATGTCCTTCTCTAAACACCAGTGCTTGGACAGTAATAGGTTGCCAATAGCCTAACAGGACAAAAATGTCCTCTCCTTTTAATAAAGGGATAGTGTATGAAAAGGGGAAGCTGAAGTTCTTCATGGCTTGGAGGCAAATAACATCACATGGTAAATAAAATTCCATTAAGTCTCTATTAATGGGACATCACTCACACACCCTTTGTGGGCAACTTCTTTTGTTACACCTGTTATGAAAAAGGAGTTATAAAAGATTAAACTACAGTAAAGTTTTGGGGACAAAAAACAAGAGGGCGAGTGCTGTGTAAAGCAGATATATTATATGTTCGCAACTATAAGAGCATACAGTGGTAAGAGTAGAGGGGCAGGAGAGCTCTTTAAGTCTTGGAATGCAGAATTTCTGCATATCTTAAACAGATATTTCACAAGGCAAGAAATCAAACACTGCAATTAGCAATCTACTTTTGGCCCCCAAGATAAGAGCTACCCCACCCCATCTGAAGTGATGTAAACAGAGATTAAACCCATGAATAACTGTTAGCTTGGTGACTCATTCCCAATTCAGAAGATTTATAGAATGCTGAATAATGCTCTTTTGCTTCAGAAGTTTCTGTTTACAAAGCCTCTCTCTTGCCTATTAGCAGCTCTGGTGCTCCCTAACGATTGTCAAATTAAAACTGATTAGTGAGCTATTTATAAGTTTATCTGCTAAGACAGTGCCATCCAGGCACTTAATCTTTAATTCACTTTTTGTGCTGTTACCACAGTGGTGCAGAATTTATTTTAAGCCACTACCTACGCTACAAACAGCCTTTATTTGGTTTCTTAACATGACTCAGAGCTTAAAGGATCTGTTTGAATACATATAACAGGCTGCAAAGAATAAGCAAGACTGAAAACATATAGAGCTCTTGGTTCTGATAATTTGTCCTACATTTCTGAGAAATACAGAATGCCCATCCACTAGGACTTAATACTAGTAGAAAAAAATAGTTGGAACAGACACATACACAAAACCCCAGTGTTGCAGCATCTGTTTCTCCTGGCTTCCTCTCCTGTTTGGAATACCAGTGAGAGATGTAAGGATCAATGACTCAGTCTAATCCAATTATTGGGAGGGCTGTCTTCCCCCTACATATACCCACATACAATTGAATTTTTGTTCCTTGTGTTTCTGTTATTAAATCCTACACAACCATCCTTTTAAAAAACTAAAAATGAAGAGAGAAGTGGCCTCATAATACCACAGGAGGTTGACCAGTTAGCACCTTATATACACAATTATGTCTACAGATAGAAAAAGCTCCCTACCCCAGCAAATCATGAGAAACAGCTTGGTGTGGTGGTTAGGAGCGCTGACTTCTAATCTGGCACGTGGGGTTTGATTCCGCTCTCCCCCACATGCAGCCAGCTGGGTGACCTTGGACTTGCGCTGATAAAGCTGTTCTGACCGAGCAGGAATATAAGGGCTCTCTCAGCCTCACCCACCTCACAGGGTGTCTGTTGTGGGGAGAGGAAAGGGAAGGGGATTGCATGCTGCTTTTGAGTCTCCTTCTGGTAGAGAAAAGCAGCATATAAGAAGCAACCCTCCTGTTCTGTGAGAGAGAAGGCAGTGCATCTGAACAAAATGGAGTGGTTGTTCTTCTATAACAGGCTCTGTTCACACCTAGACATACCAATGGAATCAGAATCACCCTAAAAATTGTATTATTCTGAGTTCAGGAATGCTCTCAACTTATCTGTAACTCTGCAGAATGTGTGAAAGAGAAATGCTCCGGCAAGAATTTTTATAGAGGGAAATGTGGTAAATTATAATAGCCCAAAAGGCAGTTTTATATTGCGAATAGCATTATAAATTTTAGACTACTAGAATCATAGAGTTGGAAGGTCCCACACAGCGGTGGTCCCCAACCGCCGGGTCGCGACTCCCTCTCCTCGCCCCCCCCCCAGTAAGAAACTTCCTAGGCCGCAAGCAAATCAGCCGCGAAAGCGTCCGATTAGCTTGCGGCCCGACAAGTTTTTTTTTGTTGCTCTCCTGTGTACTTTTGTCCACATCCATTTAGTCTATATCCTTTTTGTTTTGTATACATTTTGGGAACAACTGTGTTTTTGGACTCCCCCTTATTGTTTACTGGTTATATCAGAGGTCCCCAGCTTTTTTGAACTTGTGGACACCTTTGTTATTCTCATATGAGGTGGTGGGCCCAACTACAAAATGGCTCCCACAAGCAGCAGAGCCTGCCCCGCCCCCCCCCCCACATGCAGAGAAAGCCCAAGTACAGGGAAGAAAGTGAGTAAAGTGAGCAATTTTTAAAATACACTGGGAAATAGAAATGAGAGAGAATAAAGGCAGCAATGTGATGGCAGCTGCCACTGAAACAATGTTATTTTAATCTGCCCGTCCAGTGGCCATCCAGAAACCCTGCTGGGCAAGTGCCACCCCTTGCACCACCCACTTTTAAAAAACGTGTGGTGGGCACCAGGAAATGTATCTGCATGTTAGGGACCCCAGGGTTATATTATAGCAGTCTTTTCCACATGTAGAAGAAGAGCTGTTATTTAATACTCCATTTTATACTACTCAAATGAATTTCACAGCACCTCACAATCAGCTACCCTTCCTCTCTCCACAACAGGCAGCCTGTGAGATAGGTGAGGATAAGAATAGGGTTGTGCACGGTGGTGTCCGAATTGGCCGTTCCAGGCTGACGCAGTCAGCGCACACATGCAGGTGTGGAGCTCCACGTCTGCGTGTGCACACCGAGTTGCGCCAAGTTGTGCACCGGCGCCCCCCACGGCGCTGGCTGCGTCATCCTGAAACAGCCGATTTGGACGCTGCCACACACAATCCTAGATGAGTGAGTTCTGAGAGAACAGTGACTGGTCCTAGGGCATCCAACTGGCTTCATGTGGCAGCGGAGTGGGGAATCAAACATGATGCTCCAGATTAGAGGCCACTGCTCCTAACCATCAAGCTGGCTTTCATTGCATTGTTTTGTTAACTAATGCTGTATCCAGTTTATTTTGCCAATTATTGTATGTGTTATACTGGTCATTATTAAACTGTTTCTATAATTTCCCTTTAGTCTCAATATGAAAGCCAGGTGATAAAGAAACAAAATCACACTAGGAGCTTCTTCTGCACTGACAGCTCAGATTCTCCCACCTCTTTTTGCTTCAGGCCTCTCAACTGACGCTGCCTTGCTCTGATACCTCAATGTACCTTCTTTTCTATACTATACAAACAGGTGGAAAATAACTGAAGAAACCGTTTTCCTTGCTAGTGTCTCAATTCAGTCAGACCTGAACGCTTTTATTTACATTTACCAAGAAAACACTAGGTCATATGTTTCTGTGACAGTGTAATTAGCATTGTGAATATTTAGTGCTGACTTTACAGCACTTCTCACATAGCAGATCAAATGGCCATTCGTAGTGAGTCAGACAGGACCAGGCTACAAAGTTAAAATCGGAACAACAGACAGATACTGATGTGCCATAAATGACTGATGTTGGCAGAGCTGTTAGAGGCCTTCCTTACGACTCTGCATCACAGGTAATTATTTCAAGGAGAAACTTTGTTAGTCTTTACAGGGGGCTCCTGCTGCGAGGGGCACCCCCACGTCAAGCCCATACCTTCCTTAGCTTGATGCAATCACATTGTGTATTTTCCTGCCCTGACCTGCATTACTGGCAGTCACTGGCAGGATTCAGGGTAATACACAATGACACCAGGCTAAGTAATCCTGCTTACTGGGAGACGGAAAGGGGAAGATCAGATATGTAAAATTTGTGGCAGCTCTGTGTTGACTGAAACATTTTGTTTCCCATACTGAATCATTGTAGTAAATATTGATTTGGTTAAAAAATGATTTATTTCCTGTATTTTATACCATTTCTCTATAAAGTATTCAGTATGGTACACAAATAAAAAATCTAAAGCAATAGCAGAACCATAAAAATAAGAAAACTTTGAAAGCTGTCTAGAATGCTAGTAAGACTCCACCTAGAATAATGTATGCAGTTCTGGAGGCCTCACTTCAAAAAGGATGTGGGCACAATTGAGAAGGTTCAGAGGAGAGTGACGAGAATGATCCGGGGCCTGGGGCTCAAGCCAGAAGAAGCAGAAGAAGAGTTGGTTCTTATATGCAGCTTTTCCCTACCCGAAGGAGTCTCAAAGCGGCTTATAATCCCCTTCCCTTTCCTCTCCCCACAGCAGACACCCTGTGAGGTGGGTGAGGCTGAGAGAGCCCTGATATCACTGCTCGGTCAGAACAGCTTTATCAGTGTTGTGGCGAGCCCAAGGTCACCCAGATGGCTGCATGTGGGGGAGCAGGGAATCAAACCCGGCATGCCAGATTAGAAGTCTGGACTCCTAACCACTACACCAAGCTGAGGAAAGGCTGAGGAACTAGGGAATGTTCAGCTTGGAGAAGAGGAGGTTGAGAGGGGACATGGGCTCTCTTTAAATATTTGAATGGCTGTCACTTGGAGGAGGGCAGGGAATGGTTCCCACGGGCAGCAGAGGGCAGGATCCGCAGTAATGTGTTTAAATTATGTGTAGAGTGATATTGGCTAAATGTAAACCCTGGTTCAATACAGTTGTAATTAGGTGGTGACTTTTCTATGCACCTTCCCTGCAGGGTCCAGATCAATAAATAATCAAATATTGCATGTTGTCAATAACATGTATTGTATGCTTTTGTGTTTTGTCTAGATTATTTGGTCCTTGTTTGATATTTTATGAACTAATTTGACTGTCACCCCCCAAATAGCTCTGCCACTTCCAACTGGCTAGTGATCCCTGGCCCCAAAAAAGCACGCCTGACCTTAACAAGGGCCAGTGCTTTCTCTGTCTGGACCCCCACCTCGTGGAATTAGCTCCCTGAAGAGATCAGGGCCCTGCTAGAGCTAGCACAGTTCTACAGGGCCTGCAAAATGGAGCTCTTCCGCCAGGTATTTGGTTGAGGTCAATTGTTACAACAACATCCACTGGGCCCTCTCCACAAACTGAAGCGACCAGCCTATGGTATTCTTAGTTAACAGCCTAATTGTTACTACTAGTTTTTGGAATGTTTTGAAGCCATTGTTGTCCTATTCAGTGTTGTTGTTGAATTGTATTATACCCACTCCCATGTTTTCATGTGCTATGTCCCCTATGTCTACCTTGTTTGGAGAGCCAGTTTGGTGTAGTGGTTAGGAGTGCGGACTTCTAATCTGGCATGCCGGGTTCGATTCTGCGCTCCCCCACATGCAACCAGCTGGGTGACCTTGGGCTCGCCACGGCACTGATAAAACTGTTCTGACCGGGCAGTGATATCAGGGCTCTCTCAGCCTCACCCACCTCACAGGGTGTCTGTTGTGGGGAGAGGAATGGGAAGGCGACTGTAAGCCGCTTTGAGCCTCCTTCGGGTAGGGAAAAGCGGCATATAAGAACCAACTCTTCTTCTTCTTCTTCTTCTTCTTCTTGTTCTATGTAAACCGCCCTGAGCCAAAAGGGAGGGTGGTATATAAATATAAGAAACAAACAAAATGTTGTATGTGAGGCTATTACTAAGTCCTTACACTGTTTTAAACTTCCTTTGTAATAAATACATGTTATTTCATATAGAACTATTTATTCATTACACTCATATTAGGCCATATATTTATATTTAACATTTTGGGGTTTTGGATGTGCATAGGTCCTTCAAAACTGCTGCACACTGTACAGACACTATAGAAAATGCTTCAGGTAGAGTCCGAGCAGAAACATTCATGCTGCAAATATAGTCAGGGGGTAAAAAACACAGGGGAGAGTTGGAAGGAAACTGGCAGACTGATGTAGTTAGGAAGACAAGTTGCAGCAAAAGCAAGAGCATGCCCTTGAGGAAATGCTCACTTGATATTATGCTCGCATATAAGCTTTGTGGAAGCTGTTCTAAGCACCCAGAAAACAAGAGCATAGGAAATATCTGTCCATGGGGTGGGGTGGGGGAACAAACTGTACAAAATATAGACTGGGAAGCTAAAAGCAGCACAGAGAAAAGGTAAAAGTAAATGTGACCTATTTACACTAATGTGTCACCAATATCAGGCAGCAAGAAAAAACACTGAGGAGAGATTACATGAAAGCATATAAAAGTAGCATTGTCTGCTTGCAGATTTTGTTTTTGTTTTTTAAAAATACACTTTGTTTCTTTGTTTTGAATGTAGACCAAGCAACACTGAGGTCTCTTGTTTAAGACATAAGAGACAATTTGGAGTACACAGTGAAAGACAATCACTCTTTACTTGTACTTAAATATTCTGGACCTGGAACAAAATGTCCTAATACATCTCCAAACAAATCCTTCTAGTTTCTATAAACTCTGACGAGTTATAGCTGGTCGGATTCTACTTCAGTTATATGAAAGCCCATTTCTGAAGGGGCAAACAAGAAATTGGCATGTGCATATTAAAAAGGCTAGCAATCTAAGCAATTAAAATGTGTGACTTCCTAAATACCTGTTGTTTGTGGCTCTTCTTATTGAAAAGTAATAAGAAATTATGTGGTTTTTACATGTATTTTGTTTCCCCATTAATCACGTCAGAAAACCAACTTCTCTCAGATGTGTTATAACACGAGTTATGACATGTAAAACTGTCCTCGGGAATAAGGTGTTCATATGTGTAGACACCTACATATATGGACTCTGCTTCTGTAATCCAACCACCTTTTCTTTGTGGCAATGAGCCTCCTCATAAACAAATTTACATAGCTAGACCAGTCAGCTTACCCTAAACACTCTACATGTATTAAGGGAAGACCATGCAAATTCATGGCTAAACTCCACTCCCATTGTATGTAGAACCTACACAAGGGCCCAAAAAATATGAAGTGAACCTCAAAATGTGGAGTAGGTTACAAATATGTATATGTTCAAGATACACATTTCTAGGATGGTTCTCAGTGAAAATTACTTTTAAAAATGTGCTGTACAGAAAGAGGAGATATATTAATTAATAAGTCCTATTATAAACAATAGATAATGATTGCTGCTCTGACAGGACCAGGTCACGAATGCTGCCCACCAGGTTTTCTAACATTTTCACCAGGTGCGGCAGCTAGCCCCTTACCTGTTGGCATCTGACCCGGCCACTGCGATCCATACAACGGTCACCTCCAGATTGGACTACTGCACTTTGCTCTATGCAGGGCAACTCTTGTATCTGACCTGGAAACTTCTAATAGTCCAATATGCAGCTGCCAGCTCCTTACAGGAACCAGGTAGAGGGTGCACATTCGACCAGTACTCTCCTAACAGCATTGGCTCCAGATTGAGAACCAAATCAGATCTGAGGTGTCTCTCCGCCTCCTCCCCTACGCCCCTCAGAGGAACTTACGCTCAATCATGTGAAATCTGCTAAAGATTCCTGGCCCCAGAGAAATGAAACTGGCCTTAGCCAGAGCCAGGGCTTTCTCTGCCCTGATGCTGGTCTGGCGGAACACTCTCCAGAGTGTGGTCAGGGCTCTGTGGGACTGAAAGTAGTTTTGAAGAGCCAGTAAGAAAGAGCTGTTCCATGAGGCCTGTGGACCATGAGGTCCACAGAAACATAATAACTGGCCTTTCTTTGTAGAAAATAACATCCAGGTGCCATATAGCTAATTTCATCTCAACACTTTATTCCTACTCCCTCCCACTGGAGGGAAGGTGGTGAAACCTTGGGTTTTTACGGTAGATTGGCTTTTAATAATAATGTAATGTTTTAATGTGTTTTCAATTGCTCCGTTGTTGAATTAATGTTGTAAGCTGCTCTGAGCCCTTGGGGAAGGGTGGCATAGAAATTAATTTGCTGGTCAATGGACCGTAAAAAAACTGAATGAATGAAGAATTGAAATAAATAAATAAATATTAATGATTATAGTTAAAAGGTTAAATATGTTAAGGTGGAGATGTAAAAGTATGAGATGGAATGAGTAGAAATGATGAAAATTAATATAGCTAAGTTTCTCTAAAACTTTTTAAAGTAAAGTAAGAATTAGTAACTAGTAACTATAGTTAGTTAGATATTAATCACTGATACGAGTTCACCCCCTTTCTATTATGTATCTCTCTCTCTGTATATATATGTAACCTGACTGGGAAGCATAAACAACTCTGTCGTTTGCAGACATATCTCTGGAACAATAAATGAAGAAGAAACAGCCTTTGGATCTCTTCTGAATGCTGGCAGAGATGGGAGGGAGTAACATGCACACAGTCAATGCAATTTATCCCTTGCTGAATGCCTTGTTAATTAATTTTGAGAGTTCAGTGAAGACTTGCACATGCTTGTTTTGTAACATACTCTTGTGAATCCCCATTTATTAGCCACCAATTTTAAATAATAGAGGTGGCTCAGCTGCTGAAGGTACAAAGTAGAAGTGTTATTTTGGCCTAGGGCAGGCCGTCTCCTTTACAAAGACAATATCACTCTATGGAGAAATCAGATGCCTTAGAAAGAATTCTAAAAGCCCATCTCAAGGAAGTGAGATTCTGACAAGCCTCCCTCCAGTGTTTATCATATATAATTAGGTACAATGCATCTCTTCACAGTGGAGTAGGAAGCAAAAAAAAAAAAAGCCATTTTCAGCCAGCAGGAATCTGGGGGCAGACTAATCATGCTTTGGGAACAGTTTCCTTCAAATTGTTCTTAACCATTCCACTTAGGAAAGTTACATTTATCTTTTTATCTATATTTCCACAATTCAGCTTTCTCATCTATGCAGATCCAAATATTTTAGTTCTCCTGATATTCTACCACCACCACCTGCCTAAGTACATCTTAAGTAGACAAGAGAACACAAGAATACACAGTGAGAAGATAAACGGTTCTGATATTTCATGTATTGTTGACTAGTTTTAATGTAAACCGCCCTGAGCCTTCGAGGAGGGCGGTATATAAATCTAAATAAATAAATAAATAAAATAAAAATATTACTCTGGTACAGGTGTTACTTTGATGCCCCAGTTCATCCCTGGCTCTAGAGTGCTTGCTTTCTATCTTATGAGTGACAGGGGAAGAAGATTCATGATGAGCATACTTATAAAGGTACCCGAGTTTTCCTTTCTTATCACTCATAGGAGTCACCTGAAACTCATCCCCTCCAAGACAGAGGTCCTGTGGCTGGGCAAGAAGGCAGCAGATCAGGAAGCGCACCTACCCACCCTGGCGGGGGGTGCAACTTAAGTTGTACAATAAAATAATGTAAAACTCGTTAATTTATTATAGTGCACAATTAAAAACAGAACAAAAACTTCATAAAAACTATACAGAACTAACAGCACACAAGACCAAACGCATTTTGACCTTACTGGGTCTTCCTCAGTGGTCAGAACTGTGATAACACACACTATATAAAATATCTATATTAAACTCTTTATAAAGTGTAGCTGAGTGGTTGAATGGGATCCTGGAAGATAAATAGATATTGAAAAATATCAGAATGAGCATGATTAAAATGTCTAAATCATTCAAACATGAGTGGTGACTTACTGTAGATTATGGCTCCAACCAATAGGGTCGAAACGCATTTGGTCTTATGTGCCATTAGTTCTGCGTAGTTTTTATTGTTTTTAATTGTGCACTATAATAAATAATTATCAAGTTTTACATTATTTTATTGTACAGCTCAACTTCTGAGTTCCTACCTGTTAAGGTTGGGTTGTATTCCTTTTTTGGTTTTGGTGGGTGCAAACTTAACTCACCTCGACCAGGAACTTGGGGGCAATTCTGGATGCCTCCTTATTGATGAAGGCCCAGCTCATAGTAGTAGCCCGCATGGCACACAGTTACTAGCGCCCTATCTGTCCTCAGATTGCTTGGCTACCGTTATTCATGCAATGGTCACCACTAGATTAGATTTCTGTAACTCGCTCTACACGGAACTACCCTTGTCCCTAACCCGGAAATTTCAGCTGTCTAGAATGCAGCTGCTAGGTTCCTCGCAGGTAATTTTGGAGTGCTCATAGCCAGCCAGTTCTGAGGCAACTGCATTGGTTACCAGTTGTGACCTGGATCAGGTTCAAGCTTTTGGTTTTAACCTTTAAGGCCATATGTGGCCTGGGTCCCACATACCTGAGAGACTGCTTGCCTCCTTATGCCCCCTGCAGGGCTCTTTGTTCTGTGGGTGCAAATGTGTTGGAAGTCCCCGGCCTAAGGGAAGTTCACCTGGCCTCAACCCAAGCCAGGGCCTTTTCAGTCCTGGCTGCGACCTTGTGGAATGAGCTCCTACAAGAGCTGAGGGACCTGACTGAGTTATCACAATTCTGCAGGGCCTGTGAAATGGAGCTCTTCCACCAGGTCTTTGGTTGAGGCCAGGGGGAGGAAGATCTCGGGTCCCCCAAGGTTGAGCCAGGTCATTGGCCTTACACCCCTCCTTCCTGAGGCAGGGACCACCATCTGGAGAGTGCAGTTAGGGTTTTTTCGCCGCTTGGTAAACTGATTATTGGAATAGGAGGGGGGTTAACAGATTATAATGGGGCTTTAGTGGGCAATTATCGTTTGTAAACTGCCACAAGCAATTTTTCAGGAGTGGCAGAATAAAAGTCAAAATATAAATAAGATAAAGCCCATATACCCATATTTTACCACACTGCAGCTTCCTTCCCTGGCTTTCTCTTCAATGATTCATATAAAAAGGAGAAGGAACAGCAAACAGGTGGGGCAAGTGAACCATCCTTGCCTCTTGCTTCCTTTCTCACTAGATGCCCTTTGCCCTGCCAAGGTCACTTCTGATAAGGTGGGACAAAAATATTTGAATTAAAATAAACCAAAAGCAAAATAGCCACTTATGACGTATCAGCATGCAGGAAAAAATTTCAGGAACAGCCAGACTTACTTGGCAAGACAAAAAGAAAACGAAGCGTGAGAGAGCAAATGGCAGATTTCCATTTTCATTTCAAAAAGCTTTCCCTGTATCTAGTGCTAATGACTCCATAAGTTAATTAAGCATTGTCTGCTTAGAACTTACAGCATATCATCTTCATTGAGAGGTCTTGAGATGTAAAAATAAACCCTTCATTAGTATAAATGCTGCTGTTTTACAAACTCCATTTTTATAAATGTTTGCTTTTGTGTACAGGAGGGTCCTTTCCTCCTTTTAAAGATACCTTTTTACAGCTCTTCACAATGCACTTCAGATTGTATTATCATAAATAATAAACTACAATTGACCTCTCTCTACTTGGGGAGCTGTTTTCTTACCCAGTATTTCCTGTACTTTTCTTTCTTTCAACCATTTACCAATCCATAAGATGACTTTCCTATTTAACCCATGAATGCTAAATTTTAAGATCCCTTTAGACAGACAAACCTACCTTGTTGAAAACCTTGGTGTAGAGAAACATATTTTTAATTTGGAAATTTGGGCTGAACCCAAACCTGCATGCTTCATTTTAAACAATGAAAATGTCAGATACAATTCAGGGAGGAATATGTGTGACTACAATAGGCATCTTCCAGGAAAGCAATCCGAAAGAAAGAATGAAAAAAGCGAGATCCTCAAAGAACACAGAAAACAAATTAAATATGTTCTGCATCTCCTGATGTAAACTTAGCATGAACATTCGCAATCCATACCTGCTGGTGGAAACCTGGAGCAAATGCCGACTACCAACTCTCAAGAAAGTTCCCAAATTACATAAAGCACCATCAGTGTCCCCGCACAAAGGAAAACATAATGAATATGAATGTCCTCTTTGGAATAGAACAGCTCAATTAAACAGAAGAAAGGTTAACACTTAAAGTACTGACAATCTTTTGAATATAATTCATTCATATGGTAGTAGTGGAAGGCACCATCAGGTCGCAACCGACATATGGAAACCCTGTAGGATTTTTAAGGCAAGAGACATTCAGAGGTGGTTACGGTTGCCTGCCTCCATTTTATGATCTTGGTAAACCTGCTTAGCTTCCAAGATCTGATGAGATCAAGCTAGCCTAGGCTATCCAAGTCATGGTTAATTTAGAATTTGAGAAAAATAATTGACCATCGATGAGAATGATTGCCTCAGATTTCTCTGTTTGTGATTTAATAAATTCAGTGTGTGCTTAATACTCATGGATGTCACACAAATGCATGCCATATTGCTCAGTCTTACATTCCAATAACAGACAGGTTTCACTACCCAAATGTGATTGCAGCCAAGTGGGAGAAACAGATATTCCAGATGTTAATATATAACCTACCACTGTAATTTCCATTCTCTATGCAATGTATTTTCCTGTGAGGGAAGGAAAAACCTGTGTGACAAGGCACTATAATCTCCATTACATATCTTTGGGGATTGTAACAGGTTTTACTGAGAGTTAAAACTCAGAAAGTGACTTCAAAAAGGATGGATGTCCAGTGAATGTTTTAGAATTGTGGTAAAAGCATTACTGGGTGATTGAAATAATACCCATTTCAGAACCACTGTAAAAAGATGCAAAGGCACAACTGGGGTCTTGTTTACTGTGTCAATGAGCTACCAGGTATGCTGATGCTCACTGTTGCACTCAAAAGTTCACTCAGAAACACTGCCCACCACTCATGGAACTTCCCAGCTGAGATCTCAGGGCTTAGCAATAAGTATGTTGCAAACCTAACCGCCAACTTTTTATTATCATTCATTTTATTGAAATATGTATGGAAGAAAAATCCTGATGTTTTGTTTAATTCCTCATAAAGTAAAAAACAAACAAACATGGATGGAGGATAATATGCCTACAGATACAAAAGCAAACAGGTGTCTTGGATGACTTTATTTTAAATGTTTATCTATGTATTTGTTATATTTATATGCTGCTAATTCCAGAACAGCTGGCTCAAGGTGGTTCACAACAAATAAAATTTACAAAATAAAACAATACTATCCCATCCCACCCTCCCAACCCCCATCAGTCCTGACACACACACCAACCATTTTTCTGGCTCCAGGGAGATGGTCAATGGCACACCGAAGGAGGGGAAGACCTCCTGATTTCACCTAGCCCCAACCAAAGGCCTAGTGGACGAGCTCTGTCTTACAGGCCCAGCGGAACTTGACAAGCTCCTGCAGGGCACTCAGCTTATCCGGGAGCTCATTCCACTGGGCCAGGGGCAGGTGGACTTTGTGTGGCCTGAGGATCTCCAGCCTGTTTGCTGTTGCAGAGCGTAAGGCCCTGCATGGGGCATAGGGAGTTAGATGGTCCCTAAGATACAGTGGGCCAGGCCACAAGTGGCATTGACAGTCAAAACCAGAAACTTTAACCTGATCTGGTATTCAACCAGTAGCCAATGCACCTGCCTCAGTGCAGGCTGGATGAGGGGCCTTCTTGGTGTCCTAATGAGGATCCTAGCAGCTGCATTTTGTACCAACTGTAATTTCTGGATCAGGGACAAGGGACTGCCTGCATAGTTGCAGAATTCCAACATGGAGATGACTGCTGCATGTATTACTGTGGCCAAGCAGTCTGAGGACAGGTAGGGCACTAGTAAGGCTAGTAGCCTTGAGTGGTGTAGGTGGAAGAATGGCAGTTGGGTTACTCTCGTGATCTCGACCTCCATAGAAAGGGAGGTATCCAGGATCACCCCCAAATTCCTGGCAGTGTGTGGGATCTTAAGTTGCACTCCATCCAGGCAGGGGAGACGCACTTCCAGGTCTGGCACTTTCCTACCGAACTGCAAGACCTCTGTCTTGTCAGGGCTGAGTTTCAGCCGGCTTTGCTTGAGCCAGACCATCACTGCTTCCAAGCAACTGGCAAAGACTTCAGAGTTGAGGCAGCTGCTCATCAGGAGATACAACTGGGTATCATCAGCATACTGATGGCAACCCAGTCCGAAATTCCATACCTGCTGGGCCAGGGGGTGGACTGTTTTGTTAGAAATTTTAGCTGCATCAGTGAGGCAACAAAGAAAATTATAAATAACTTTCCAAGTGGCAGAGGGTTTTACATCTTTAAACTGCCCGTGGCGCCGTGGGCAGCGCCACGGACTAAATAAAACGCTAAGGGCTGGTGGGAAGGAGTTAGGGCGGGCTCTGTCCGGGATAAAAACTCGGAGGAGTGAATTAGGAGCCGCGAAACTGCTCCTGATTCGCTCCTCGGCGTGTCAATCCTGGACCAAGGAGGCAATGGGCCGCCATTGCCTCCGCCTCAATGCGGGGAAAGGAGCAGGGGCCCTGCTCCTTTCCACCCACACAACTCTGCCTTCTCCCGGCCGCTGGAGCGGCTGCGCCACCTCGCTGATGCCACGACGCCGCTCCAGCGGCCGGGAGAAGGATGCCGCGAACATCAACGTCGAGACAACGCGCTCACCGCCCCCACCAAACCACCGCAGCCAGCACTCCTACCCTACCCACCTGCACCTTGCCACCAACCTTCAACGCTTCCTGCCCTCTTCTGCGACTTCGGCGCCTCACCAGCCTCCCAACATGCACCAAGATGGCTGCCGCGGCAACGCCGCCGCCTCTGACCTGCTCTACGCCGACCGGCCCCGCCAAACATCGCGGCCCGCCCTCTACGCCGACGCGGACACAGGCCATCCCCCCGCCCCGCCGCTCCGACGACAGGCCGCCACGCCGGACTCGCTGCCAAGCCAACACTACGAGGAGATCCGAGGAGCCTGCCCCCCGTGAGTCACACCTCACTCGCCGGCCCCAGCCCCGCTGCACAACCACACCACTCCATCCCCGTCTACCGCCTGCCTCCCCGCCCGCACAGAACCCTGTACCAGTCCCCCGGGGCAAGGCTAAACCCTTCTAGCGCCCATTTTATTTTCCTGTAAAATGGGCTTTAAATCTAGTAGAACAATAAATAACTTAAAAATAATTATGATTGAGAGGCTGAACCTTGCATACCCAGGGCAAGGGAAAGTATAGATCTCAGTGGTACTAATAGGAAGTTTGGGTACCAGAAGCCATATTTGCTCCAGGCACAAAATCATGCATGTTAGTGATGGGGCACTCCATTTTGGAGCAATTAGCACAGAACTGGGCTTTGAATGAGGAGGCAGCATAGATCCCCTTGGAGGACAGAGTCCCCTGAATGTGTATGGCATGTGGTTCCCCAATCTTCATTTTGGATTCCAGACGGTATGCAGCCATTCCAGATCCTCATTCAGATGCTCTTCACAATGCAAGCTTCCTGGTGGCAGCCCAAGTAGAAGCCTGTGTGCCAGAACCACAGCTTAAACCAGGCATCATTGTAGGTCTTCTTGCAGGGAGCAGTCTCTGTAATATGAGGATGTGTGATTTGGGGTAGCCCAAAGACTGTTTGCGGTAAAACTGTTTTGTACTGATTTAGCATACAATTATGCCCCAGAGTTAGTCTGTGCATTTGTCCTGAAGGCACCCCACTTTGGAGCAGCTGGCACAAGAACTGGACTGCGAACCAGGAAACAGAAAGGCCCCTGAATGTGGAATTAAATGATCCTTGGAATTTGTGGTTGTTCATGAAGAAGTCACAAATAAGGAACTATGAATAAGGAATTGGGACCCAGCTTCAGCCTCCTACAGGGATGGGTACATGAATAGCTTTCTAATGCTTTAGAAAACTCTCATGGCCTCCCTGGCCACAGATACCTCCAGTGGGAAGCTGACTTCTACGAGCTGCACAGATGCTTTGGAGGTTTCAGATGCTAGAAGGCTGTCAAGGACTAGATTTCTTTCTTTTAGCAAAAGCCAGGCTGATTGTTCCCACCAGTCCACTTGTCACTGGCAAACCTGTTATTGGCCACCCTCCAATTCCCCATTACACATTTTCAATGCAACCGTTTTTCTGCATAGGATAAACCACTGACATTTGCAGTCAAGCCAGACAACCCTTCCAGGTGCTTCCTAAGAGGACTTATCAGTCACTCCTCTTCCTACTCATGATGGCCCACGGCTGGAGTTCCTTTGTTTAATTTGAAATGTACCCAAGATGTGTTTAGATTGGCTTACAACCATCTTTACTCATGAGACCACTGGAATAAATAAAGGGTGTGTATTTCCTTTGAACTAATGTGGCATGCCCATTTCAGACACATGATGGTTTTGCTGCCTACGCTGTAACTCCACCTTCCTAAAATGAATTATGATCTAGTGCAATGCAACTAACTTGCCAGTTTTACCATGATTGTTTTATTTCTCCTGAATAATCTTTTTCTAAAAACCCACATATACACAATATTAGGTTGTTCATTTATGCCCCGGGGGAGAGGGACTCCTCCTCCTCTTCTGTTCAGAAAACCACAATACGTGGTCATAGAGGCTCGCGGGTACTTTCTTTCCAGACTTCTTTCAGACATGCAGACATGTTAGGAAGCTGGGGCAGGAAAGTGCTTCTTGCTCTCTCCTGCTTTTGGGACTGTGCCACCATGTCTGATTTTCACAAATTTATTCCTTATCTGTTGTCACCAAGGGGCACATCACTAAAAGGGGATCTTGCAATAATGTATCAAGCAGCCTAGTCCATAGGTCAGGAAGTATACAAGGCTGCTTAAACAATTTTATTAACCACAAGGCATGAAATCATTGGCAACTACCAGGCAGGTACAACCAAGTAAATAACATTAAGGTTACTGGCTAGTTAACTTCTAGTCTTCAGATATATGGTCCAGCACCACCCCCTCCAGTGTGTCACATGCAAGCAACACCCTGCTTCATCACTCAAATCCACCTTGATCCAACACCGACTCCCTCTCTGAGGAACAGCTTCCTTTTCAGAAACTGTCCCATATAGGCTCATGGGGCCTTAGCCAACCTGAGTGCCAGGTCCTGGGGCTCAAACCTGCCAAAACATAGTCCTTCCAATCAAGAGGTGTTATGCTAAGAAACATGCTAAGAAATAGCATGTTTTATCCTATAAAAAAGCCTCAGTATCTGGTGAGAGGAAGTATCTTTCCCATAGTGTACCAGTGCCTGGAACGCTACCTCCTCCATCCATCTCCATAACTGTCACTGAAGACCTTGCTCATCTGCCTCTCATCAACCACAGTGCCACTGCTCATCACAGCCAATGGAACTTAACCTGAAAAAAAAATCAACAGAGGCAAGGCTGATAGCCAACTCTGTCTCAGGAGAAACCTAAGCTAATAACAGCAGTAAAGGACTCAAGGTCTTATGTAAGTGACTGGAATCTCTTAGACAAGGGAGGGTTCAAGATGTCCTCTGTGTCAAAGAGAAGGAAACTTCACAGTAAGCCCAAATTTAATCTCTCCCTTTAGGAGAGGAGGACATCTGATCTTTGGGATGTTACAAAGCTTCCCTGGGCAAGTCCAATCCTGTCAGATCTCAGAAGCTATGTAGCCGACCATGGTTAGTATTCAGATGGGAAACCTCCAAGGATTTGGATGAAATTCCTCCAAGGCACACTAGGGATCATGACAGAGGCAGGCAATGGTAAACCACCCTTGCTTTGCTGCCTGACAGTCCTTGGATCTCCTGGCTGCACTACACTTATCATACAACAAATTAATAAATCCTGCACCCCCCGCAAAAAAGGGAGGGCAGCCCTCTGGCTCTGTTCCTCTTAAACCACCAGTTGAAGGACCCACTGCCTAAGATGGCAACTGAACTGCATAGCACCATTTTGAGAAAGATGGCAACAGCGTTGCATATGAGCCCAATGGTCTATAAAAGGTAGATCTTTACAGATCTCAAGAACTGGTGCGCTGAAGTGAAAAGTGACTGTGGTGGCTGCACTCTTGGTTCAATGCTATTCCTTCCAGAGATTTGAGCCCCTGAGAAGAATAACTCAGGGTGAACCCTGATTCTGGTTCTACAGAGAAACTAAACAGGATCCAATAGGTATGAGTACCACATTAAATTCCTTAAGCCACATACAGAGAAATGATTTTAGATACCTCCCTGCTGTTAGCTACTGGATGTCAGGATACGAAAAGGAATCTGACCTCGTGAAAGAAACCATATGTTGTATATAGATAAGCACATCCTAGGCATGGCAATCCTTCTCCTGGGGATGTGATAGATTTAGGGGCAAAAGTGGAAGGTAACCTCTTGAGACATGAGGAAGATAGTTAACTTCAGTATGATGAAGGGTCCAGCCAGAGGACCACCACATCCTTTCAAAAATGTAAAACCCCTCGCTATAGATAGCACTCACAGCTCCAAAATGTGTTTGGCAGATAAAGTCCACAAAGAACAGAACCTTAATCAGTGGCACTTCTCATAGTGGTTCAGAGAGATTTTGTAAGCACTTAACTATGTGAAATCTCCAAGAGGGGAAATAGTGAACTATGGGAAGGCTGAAAAGCACTACTGGTTATGATAAAATGCTTGACCACCAAGTCACATGAGAGAGGGTTACTCGCAACCAAAAGCAACACTAAGGCCAGAACGGCTATGTGTGTATAGAGCATATTTGCTCTAAGACAAGGCTGTCATGTATAAAGGATAGGATCATAGGAAAATCAGCATTATTCAGGGTCTTGTTCTTCCTAGGTACATGTATAAATCCTTTTTGTTGATTAAAATGTGGAATTGGCTGCCAGAGGATATAGTGATGTCTACAGGAATAAACAGCTTTAAAAGGGGATTAGATCAGCTCATGGAGAAGTCTATCAATGACTACTAGAATTGGTGACTAAAGGGAACTTCCACATTCAAAAGCACTAAACGTGAACTCCAGAGCCAGGAAGCTACATCAGGGAAAGGCCTCAGCCTCTATGCCCTGATTCTGGTTCTCCAGAGCAACTGGTTGGCTACTGTGTGAGACAGGATATTGAACTACTAAATGGACCATTGGTATGATCCAGCAGGGCTCTTCTCATGCTGTTATCTCTTTGGCAGCATAGCTTTCACTACTTGTTCTGAGAACCCTAGATTCAGTGTCCCATGCCACTCAATCTCCAAGCAATCAGGCACAAAAAGGTTGGGTCTGGGGAGCACAATGGTCCCTGGGGACAGAATATCTGGAAGAATAGAACAGAATCATAGAGTTGGAAATGGCCATACAGGCCATCTAGTCCAACCCCCTGCTCAACACAGGATTAGCCCTAAGCATCCTAAAGCATCCAAGAAAACTGTGTATCCAACCTTTGCTTGAAGACTGCCAGTGAGGGGGAGCTTACCACCTCCTTAGGCAGCCTATTCCACTGCTGAACTGCGAGTGTCCGACCAAAGCCGAATACATTACACTACCCAGCCATCTAGAGAGCTCAATTGTCTGTTCATTTGTAGACTGCAGCTGGAAAAGTCTTCACACTGAGCAAAGAGGAAAAGAAGTTGTCACAAGGTTGGCTGAACCATCTCATTACTTGACTGCAGGACTTGGGTAAGGAACTGTTCCCTTTAGTCCAGATGAGTCCAACTAAGCCTGTCATCTTAGGTATTGGAGGTACTCCCGATGTATTCTGCTTGGATGGTTGGAACTGATGGAGCTGTTGCTCTTTTTGCCTGAGTTTTGACCTGGGATGGAATGAAAGATGGATCTGAAGGGGTCAACCTTGAGCTGGCTGCTGGGATTGAACTCCCAGCCTCATGGGCAGAGCTTTCAGACTGCATGACTGCTGCCTTACAACTCTGTGCCACAAGAGAACACTCTGTAGAAGTGGGCAAATGGGAACAAAATGCAATTCAATAAGGAGAAGTGCAGAGATCTACATCTGCGTCACAAAAATGAGAAGCATGCATACAGAATGGGAGATACACTTCTGGGTAGCAGTGGGTGTGAACATGATCTTGGGGTACTTGTGGACTTTAAGTTAAATATGAGCAGAAAGTGTGATGCAGCAGTAAAGAAGGCAAATGCAGTCCTGGGCTATATAAAAAGAGGCATCACATCAAAATCACATAATAGTTCCACTGTATACTGCATTGGTCAGACCCCACCTGAAGTACTGTGTGCAGCTCTGGAGACCTCATTCAAAAAGGACGTGAACAAAATTGAGAGGATTCAGAGGAGTGATTACAATGATCCAAGGCCTGGGGACCAAGCCCAATGAGGAAATGCTGAGAGACTTGGGAATGTTCAGCCTGGAGAAGAGGAGATTGAGAGGGGACATCATTGCTGATTTTAAGTATCTGAAATGTGGTCACTTAGAAGAGAGCAGGGAAAGGTTCCTGTTGGCAGCAGAGAATAGGACCCACAGTAATGGTTTTAAACTAAGTAGAAAACAATATCAGCTGGATATCAGGGGGGGGGGATCAGCCAGAATAGTTCAGCAGTGGAATCAACTGCCTAAGGAGGTAGTGAGCTCCCCCTCACTGGGGTCTTTAAGCAGTAGCTGGACAGATACTTATCCTGGATGCTTTAGGCTGATCCTGCCAGTATGGCCCCTTCCAACTCTATGATTCTATGATTCTTAGTCCATCCTTTTTTGTCTCCTTTGGTGAAGAATTATGGAAAGGAAAAGGTAGAGCCTAAGGTTTGGGTTGTACCAAGCAGCTCTGTGTCCCCATCATGACAATCATTTCTGGGCTATGTACTGTGTACTATGTACTATGTACTTTACAGTCTTGTATAGAAGAATCATAGAGTTGGAAGGGACCTCCTGGGTCATCTAGTCCAACCCCCTGCACTATGCAGGACACTCACAACCCTATCGCTCATCCACTGTAACCTGCCACCCCCTTGAGCCTTCACAGAATCAGCCACTCTGTCAGGTGACTATCCAGCCTTTGTTTAAAAATTTCCAAAGATGGATAACCCACCACCTCCTGAGGAAGCCTGTTTCACTGAGCAAGGAAAGCAACTCATCATGAGAAAAAGGCCGATGAGACCAGGAGGTGTTTGCTGAAGAAGGTCGTAATCTGTGATTTCTCTGTCCAAATCAGACTGTGCTCAAAACCAGTACTATGAACCTCATCCACCAATTTAGAAGATCTTAAAAGTGACCTGAGTTAAGGCAACAGGAAACTTTGTAGGTGATTAATTCATAGGGTTTGCCATAACTGGAAGTGACACGGCAGTATATAACATGCACAATTATGGAGTCCAGGAGGATGGAGTAGCAAAGTTATTTTGTGCCTCCATTGTAGGCCAAGAGGTTTTTCTTGTGAATGGATTGCCAATCTCCAGGTGGTAGCTGAAGATCTCACAAAACAACAACTGATGTCCAGGCTCGAGATCAGTTCCCTTGGAAAAATGGCTTCTCTGGGAGGTGAACACTAAGGTATTATATCTTACTGAAGTCCCTCCCCTCACCAGACCCAACCTTCCTCAGGCTCCACCTACAACATCTCCAAGAATTTCCCAGCCTATAAGCTGGTAAACTATCTGGAGCTCTGACCATAGCCTGCAAGTAAACCTAGGTTCCCTTGGGTGACTTGCCCTTTAGGAGGAATGGAGAAGGATGAGGTGCAGGGGTACTCGAAAATCTGAGCCTCTTTCTGCCCCGAGGCTGCTCTTTCGTGTTCACCTGTGGTCAGCCACTCCTGAAATCCAGCTATGGCAACAAGAATATCAACATCACCAGGTACCTCCATTTTTGTTACTTTGATTCCCAGTTTGTACACATGTACACCTCAGTGTAAGCCTATAAATTATAGATGGTGCTTGAATTAAACTAATATCAAATGATAGTGAGTTACGCCAAGGGCATAAAGGAATGCAAAGCAACTGCCCCACCATTCATGCAAAAGCCCACCCAAAGAGGGATCAGGTGAGAACCATTTTCCCAAAGGACCTCAGAACCTCCTCCCAGATAATTTGATTTTAACAAGCTGAATTTCTGAAAAACTACACAATGGAGCTCCTTGGAGCTTGCAGAAGAGGTAGGAAAAGAATTGAAGAAGGGGTGGGAGTAATCCCACTCCTCAGAGCTAGGAAGAATTACCTAATATCATGCCGCCAGGATTCATAGGAGAAGAAGTATCCAAGCATCAGGTTGTACTCCTCTTCAAAAACAATGTTGTAAACTGGTTTGAGGTCCCTTCGGGAGAGAAACAGTATATGAATAAAAATAAGTAACATGTCGTAAAGGGGACAAGTGACAAGGCGTCACTTTGTTTACTGTTTCTTTTACCCTGTACCAAGTCTGTGGGTACTCCATGAAGAAAGCAGCAGAAATATGATGGCCCTACATCACACGTTTATTTTCTAGACATTACCTGGGAGACACTGGCAATAATACAATCTCTGTAACATTTAGTAAAGCCCTGAGATCAATGTCAATTCATTTCCTGTAAGGCTTTTCTGAGAGACCTAAAGGTACAAAAGCAGGCAGCACAATATAACTCGAGTTCCAAACCAGAAAAGAAACAGTTAAAGAAAAGTCCTACTCTTCCAATAAAAACAGAGAAAGCAATAAATCCTGCCTATCCCTAACAAAATCTTTTGTTTGTTTTAAATAGATCGAGTCATCTAAATCCCAGGGAGTGAAATAAACAGTGGTAAATGCTTTACAGGCAGGAGTACTGCCTCTGGCTCCAAGGCTGCTTCTGCAGGCAGACTTCTGCACCTGTAATGAGCCAGCTGTAGAACTGAGGCCACAGAGCCTGTTAGTCAGGAGCACAAGAATCCCAAGGCCCTTACCAACATGCATAGAGCAGGGGTGGCCATATTGTGGTAGATATCCATGGTCTACAATTATCAGCATGCTGGCAGGGGCTCATGGTAATTGTAGTCTATGGACATCTGAAGAGCCACAGTTTGGCTACCCCTGGTACAGAGGCTTGCTGGTTCCAGTTTGCTACTGTTCTTGCTTCAGACTCAAAAGCAACTTGTTTTTTCCCCCAGCCATACAAGAGGCTTCAGCAAAATCTTCAAAGAAGCCCTTGACTCCCCACCTATGTGCATGTTTTCTCTGCTGCTTGTGAGCATATTTCTTTGGATCGTTGTCAGAGAAGACAAACTCTGCAGTTCATCTTCATTCAGCCAAGCATCCTCTGAGTAGCCTTTGTGTGCTGGCTGAAAGATAAGAAAATGTGATCTAGAAAAGAACAAAACACTACAAAGTCTCGGCACCATACATTTTGGGAACTTGGTGTTCGCATATGTTCAAATGATTTACAGTGCATGGTTACAGTTAACTCTCGAGCATAAATGCCTATTTGTTTTATGAAATACCAGTAAGGACTATATTAATAAAAGACTCAGTGTACTCAAGAGTTTATTCTTTTCAAACTAGAACTCACCTTGCAGCACTATATTGTTCCAATTAAAGATTTTCAGGCTTGCAGTTTTACTACTATGGTCCTATTGTTCTGACTGCAGTTTTATACAGCAGTTCATACACAGTGGGGTGCTGGAATGAAATTGAACTATGAGCTGGAAAGGCTCCAGTTCCCATCTTATACCGAATGATGATAGAGATCAACCCCCTGCTCAGTGCAAGATCAGCCTAAAGCAGGCTTTCTCAGCCAGGGTTTCATAAAACCTGAGGTTTATTGACAGCCCTGGAAGGGTTTCCCAAATGGGTGGTAGTTAATTATTTTGTATATATATATATTTTAAAAATGTATTAAACATTTGTCAGGTGATATGACCATATACGGTCATGTTGACCTGCCCTACCCTCCCGAAATGGCCAATGATGAGTCTGAAGAGGGTGGGAAGGAAAGGGTTTTGGGGTGGGGGTGTACACAGCTATGCTTCCCAATCATTTTCTGCACGATTGCACCACTTCTGGGGTTTCTCGAAGCCTGAAGAATGTTTCTGGGGTTTCTCAACAATAAAAAAGTTGACAAAGGGTGGCCTAAAGCAGTGGTCCCCAACCCGCGGGCCGCGGCTCCTTCTTCCCTCCCCCCCCCCAAAGCGAGAAGCTCGCCAGGCCCAGCAAGCTTCTTGTTTCGGGAGGGGGGGAAGAGAAGCTTGCCGAGCCGCAAGCTAATCGGCTGCTTTGGTGGCCGATTTGCTGGCGGCCCGGAGGGGCTGGCTGGGAGGGGGAGCCGCGGCCGCCGGCATGGCGGCGGCGCAAATGCGCATGCGCGGACTGCCGCGCACGCGCGTTTGCGCCCCTGCCGGGTGCAAACGCACGTGCACAGCAGTCCGCGCACACGCGTTTGCGCTGGAGCGTGCGCGGCCCCCCGGGCCGCCCTCTCCCCCCACTCCGGAGCAGCGGTCCGTGGCAGCCAAAAGGTTGCAGACCGCTGGCCTAAAGCATCCATGATAAGTAGCTGTCTAGCCGCTGCTTAAAACTGCCAGTGAGGGGGAGCTCATCACTTCCTTAAGCAGCCTATTAATGATGAATGAGCCAGTATCTTTCACTTTCTTTCTGCTACATGGAAAGAATACTGGCTAGCCTTTAAGGACCACTGTACAACTGGTTGCAATAATTTATATGCTTTGAATGCTTACATAGCATTTCTATAATACTTTTAATACCAGCATCTAAGCATCTAGATTAAAGAATTAGATAAAGGTAAAGGTAAACGGTAATGACTGGGGAAGGCACTGGCAAAGGAAAGCACTGGCAAAGTATCCCCTGCACAAGCACCAAGTCATGTCTGACCCTTGGGGTGATGCCCTCCAGCGTTTTCTTGGCAGACTCAATACAGGGTGGTTTGCCATTCCCTTCCCCCAGTCATTACCCCCCCAGCAAGCTGGGTACTCAATTTTATAGACCTCGGAAGGATGGAAGGCTGAGTCAACTTTGAGCTGGCTGCTGGGATCAAACTCCCAGTCTCCTGGTCAGAGCTTCAGACAGCATGTTGCCTGCCTTACCACTCTGCGCCACAAGAGGCTCTTAAGAATTTAGATAGTGTATCTTAATATTGAACAGATTCAAATACTTAGACACAGAATTGATAATTGGATTGACAGTGTTTTAAAAAAGCCGACCTCTAGGTTAGAAAGCCCATCTGCTGTATTCACCTGAATATGTACTGGTAAAAACGTTTTTAGAATAATTTTTCTGCCTGAAGGGCTGACTGTGTCCAACACGTTAGACAGTATATAATGCTATACATAGCAATTGTTGGATGGGTTTTATCTTAACAGTACATGAAATTTCCATTAAGAGTGTGCTTGAGTAGCCATACATTACCTATACTGTAGAATCACACTGCTTGCAGCAGCTATACCAGATGTTCACTGTGGCAGCTACCCTTACCTGTAGTTCGCAAATTGTTAGGTTTTGGAAATAAATAAATGCAGTATGAAGCTATTGGATTTTCATGTAGTTTAAGTTTCAGGTTATTATGCAAAAAAGATATTCTGATTTTATGTACTGTAATCCCAGTTCGCACTAAAAATCAGTTGCAATTTATTTTGATATAACTCTTTTGGTATTTAAAAAAATAAACAGAACATAGGAATTACCAAGTTGTTTTATGAGGACATTTGTCCAAGAGACAAATTTGGTTTAATGTAATTTTTACTCTTTACATTTTAATCTTGGCAGTTTAAAAATCATATAAGAATTAACTCCTGCCACAACTGAAACCAAGTAAAGTAGACTAATATAAACAGGGCTTCCAGAGTGCCCGCGTGTTGGTCTCCTAAACAGACAGTATGCTCTGGATGTTAAAATACAGCTATAAAGGAAAAGATCAGTGGTTAAACATGTCTGACTTTTGGAGATAATTCAAACGGAAAAAAAAATCCAGGTCATTGGCCTTTTTAAACAGACCCCCGGCAATATTTACTCCTCCACAAATAGCACAGTCACATGAAATAAAACTACAGCAAGTAAAGCCTACAAAACAAAAGAACAATTTGCAGCCCCAAAAATGCTAACTACGGCTGTGTTTACTGGACAGGATTAAGAGAGTTTATTGCATGGTTGACCTATTGTGTCAGGTCTACGCAAAAGGAAAGTGAACCAAAACAATCATTGGTGCTTTACCTTCTAGAAGCAGAAGGGGAACTATTCTGGGGGATTTGGTGGCAGCGGTTTCTGCAAGAAGATTCTCTGTGATAGCACTGCTTCTTTTACCATCCCTGCCTGATGTCAAGCGTTGCAAGAACTCACAACAAGCTTCTTTAATAAAGAAAGCGTTTATTGAGAAGTTGCTTTATACACCTAAGCTAAAAAAGTCAAATCTGCCTGAGACCACATTTGCCTCCCCTTTTCAATAGTGTTCTCCCGCCCAAAACTTGAAAGTTCCCAGGGAAGGGGGAGAGGGGGCACCAGGTGCCATAAACCATAGTGTTACTTCTCGCACGTCCTTGGTCGTCTCTGGACAAGATAAGATGTTATGGTTACAAAAGGCAGACCCAGCCGGCAGGTTCAAAAGACAAATAATTCACAGCTCCCTGAGATAGCAGGATGCAACAAACAGTTTCGATTTCAGGCATGCAAGCATAATATATGGGCCTTGGGTTACAAAGCGGCCCCTGGAAAGGAAAGGCAAAAGGCAAAGCAAACAAACATGGAGAAACCCATGTCAACTTATGGCAGGAACAGGCACTGATCCTGACACCTGAGAGCACACACCACTTCAACAGTTAAGCTACGCTAAGAAATGAGACCACAGGTAACTGCATTGGTCTTCAGAAAAACTCAAACACAAAAGTTATATAAGCACCTTTTAACTGGGACCAGCTAAATTATCATAAAACAGTGTGGAAGCTTTTGAGTTCTGCAGGACTCTTTATATCTAGCAGAATGTTTAGTTAAAAAACAAGGGAAATGGGGAAGAGATGGTTTCCAGGCAACAATGGAAGGCTTCTGGCCCATGTCTTTTCCAGAACGTGCTGCAGCCTGGATTCAATGAGATGAAACTGGTTTCCACTTGAACCTCAGTCTTCTGAGAAGGAAAAATGCAAAGGAAAAAAAACTGTCTTGGGAAGAACTTAAGAAAAAAACCAAGTTGTTCACAACAAAAGCAATAGAAGTAGGAAAACATTACTTGCATTAGATGCTGTTTATAGCCCTTTTCTCCCCCCCCTTTCTTCCATTTACCTCCTGCATGATGAAAATAGCATGATATAAAGCAACATTTCAAATACTTTCTGGAAGTAAATATAGGCATAGGACAAAAATTCATTGTGGAAGTTACTTGGCCGATAAGCTGCTGAAAGCCCCATTTTCCAACCTAAAAGAGTCTGAAAGATCAACAGCGATCTACATGATTCACATTGCATTCTTTTCTTACATATGCAGAAGGACAGCTGTTGAAATGCTTTGCAACAGACTGTTAACTCCAGTCATGGGTTCAGCTGAGGCCAACAGTACTGTTGGAAACATTCCAGCAAGAGAGCTGCATTAGTCTATGCAGACCAAATAACCAAGTAGTCTGTGACACCTTGAAGACTAAGGAATTGATTGTGACATAAGCATTTGCAAGGCAGATCCCACTTTATGCACAAACTCAAAGTTTATGCAGAGACATATAAACTCAACGCTACAAAGAGTGGGGTGCGGGTGGGAAGCTTGCGGCCTGGGAAGTTTTTTACTGCGGGGGGGGGGGGGCGGGGAGAGGGACCATTGCTCTATCAGATGTTAAAATATAGGACAGGATCCTCTAGCTTAAAAAGCTATAGGTCTCTACCACGTTTCCATTGCTTGAGCTCTCAAGGCCACCACATGGTTAATGGTTGTCTACTCCAGACCTCAGGTGAGAGCTTTGTCCCCCTGATAAACACCAGGCCAAATAAACCTTTTCCCTTGTTCCCCTGAGTTTCCTCACCTTTCTTTTCCCCACCCACCCACTAACCCAGATCAAGCTGGGTCAAAGAACAATGTTCTGGCAAAATTCAGGAATCACCTTTCTGTAGTCTGTTTAGCATTTAAAACTTCCAAATCTCTGATCCCTGTTTTGAGAAGGGGGAGGGGAGTGACCATTCTATTGGCTTCAGCTAGGCCCATTTCCATTGGTATAAAGGTGAACTCACGTGAGCCTGGAAAGTCACCAAACAACCCACTCATCTCCAGAGAAAATAAAACCACCGAACCCCACAGGAAAAAATGCCTTATTTTTTTACAACTTCTAAGAGCAGCATGATTAATGCAAGTTCCCCAGTCAGGGCAGTGACTCACAAGGGACCATAAGGGACCTACTGGCAAGCTCCAAGGCACCTGTACAAATCTGGAAGGAATAGCAAGTATTCAAAGAGTTAAAAAGTTTATTAAAGGGAATTACTAATATCTGAGCTAAAGAATTAGCCCATAGAAGCAGTCAAAATAATATCTACCAAGATCTGTAATATCCACGTGAAAAAGCCCAAATATTCCCACACTGCACTGATTGGGGTGTGGGGAACAAAGTATGAGACCCAAGTCTCCAGGCAGAGATCCAGGCACTTAAGCAGTCAATAAACCACAGCAAGCCAAAGAGAAAGAGCAGCAAAAATACAAAATGTGTGTCTGGACTGAGTGTTCCACAACTACGTAAACATGAGTATTTGAGAGTCAAGAGCACAATGCACTGCTGGGGCAGATTGTAGTTCCAACAATAAGGCTTGAATCAAACACAAAAGATTTCTCTTTCTAGGCTTAAAAAACAGAAAGTGGGATGTGTGTGATCTAGGTATGCTTTCTGACTGTCCAAATGGGATGTGGGGATAGTTTGAGGTCCTAGGAGTATATTTCCAAATAAGGAAACAAAGGGGAAGTTACCCAATGTAAAAAGATTGTTTAAGGGCAATCTTGATAGGAAGTTTTGGTGGGCAATTTCAAATGATCACAACTATACTGTTGGAGCAAACTGATGTTTTTGTGAGAAACACAAATAGGGGCACTGAGTTCTCTCTGGAATAACTACCCATTTACCGGAAAGGAAGGCTACTGTTTTCTCGCCATGAGTGCTATCAAGATTTCTTTTTTAAGGGAGTGTTGTTCATTTCATATATTCAGCAAAGTTGTCTTTCTGGGTAAATATGGCACCTTCCTCCACACTAGGCAACAAGATTAGGCACAGTCTAATGATGGAGTTTTTGATCAGCAAGGCCCACTGCATCCGTTTGTACTTTATCATTTTTTATTTTTGCTTAACGCTGGCTGCCTGCAATCATTAAGTGCTCCACTTGAAGATGATTTCTAGCTAGTACTAACTCATGCCAAGAGCCTAAGAAGGTGACAGGATGCTAAGTGGTAAACTTTCTGCTAGATTGATTGCATTGCCTTGTTCTGCATTAGTAATAACCTCTTAGTCTCATGGTTTCTAACTCTTCTGTATGCAGACCAATTTCTTATTTGACAGATTAAAATTTCTTTTACAACCTCTGTATTTCCATCATGGCCATATTACAGAACTGCTGCATAACTGCAAACCCAAACATTTAAGAATGGCGACAAAGATTAAAGAATTTCGTGAACTTTCTATTTTTAAGTAATATAATATGATGAATAACTTTTGACTATTTGCTGAATTTATTTATTTATTTTATTTTTAATCTCCTGGTCTGAAGTGAATCCTTTGTTAAGTTTATATGTCAATTTTCTTTCAAAGTGCAGGGTTTTAGACTTATAGTGTAGACTGTGAAGTACTGGGCCAAGGACCCCTCAATAAGCTTAGCAGCTAAGAGCCTGAATGTAGATCTCCCACAACTTACCCTATGCTGTAGCCACTGACATACAATGGCTACAAGCACTTTTGACTATGCAGAATTGTGTCTACAATCACTTTACAGGCAGAAGATTAAGTAGTAAACCTCCGTAGCACTTCACGCTGAGGCTGATACAACTGAATACTCCTAAACACACAGACACAGAAAACTGGCATGTCAGGGAAAAGGCTATCCTAGAAGTGTTATCCAAGGGATTTCAACATTCACATCAAGGATCCCTCACCAGGGCCAGCCTGGGCTACTCTCAAATTCTAAGACCCCCAGCACATGTAGAAGTCACAACTCGGACTTAATCTTTTGCACTGAACCTTTATGAAAAGGTTTGATTTCAGGGCTGGATGGGTAATGATACGTTCCTGGGATCTGGGAACTGTGCTCTGGACCCTTGTTCATCCTGGTTGCTGAAACCATATAAGAACCACATTAACATGTCATTGATGCCCACCATAAATCAGACCTGGATTCAGAGTGCATCCCCTTGGCTGTTTAAAGGGCCAGTTATCACCTTGTGTCCAATCTGCCCTTTCTGGGCAAGGTGGCTGGGAATGCAGCAGTGGGACACCTCTAGCGAGCCTTGGACAATTAGGATACTTTAGACTTTTTTCCAGTCTGGTTTCAAGCCAGGTTATGGGATGGAGATAGCACTGGCGGCTTCAGCTGATTATCTCTGTCTGAAACACAGACAAAGTCCATGTCTCATTGCTGCTCCTTCTTGGATTTACCTGCAGCCTTCAATTCAGTGGATCAAATCACCTTATTAAAGTATTTGGAGGTAGAAGTAGGTATCATAAGTTGTGTTTTAGATTGGTTTAAATCAATCTTTATAGACAGGATTCATAGGGTTTCCACTGGAAACAAATTATTAGTGTGAAATTTATGTGAAGCCATGTTATTCAATCTCTATGTAAAATCCTTAGAAGAAGTTGTTCATAGGGTTGGATCCAGCACACGATATACCAGTACTGTTATATAATGTATTTCCACTTCCTTCCTCCTCAAAGTACAGAGTCAATTCTGGCTTTCTTTGGAGCAGGAGATTCTTCAGGACAGCCAGGAAGTATTACTTCTGTGTCTTTAGGGAGCATCCATTCGGAAACAGCCACCTCCATAGTAAGAACAGGCTGGCCTTGGAACCACCATATATTTTGTAAAGGTAAAGGTATCTCCTGTGCAAGCACCGGGTCATGTCTGACCCTTGGGGTGACACCCTCTAGCGTTTTCATGGCAGACGCAATACGGGATGGTTTGCCAGTGCCTTCCCCAGTCATTACCATTTACCCCCCAGCAAGCTGGGTACTCATTTTACCGACCTCGGAAGGACAGAAGGCTGAGTCAACCTTGAGCCAGCTGCTGGGACTGAACTCCCAGCCTCATGGGCAGGCAGCTTCAGACAGCATTTCTGCTGCCTTACCACCCTGCGCCACAAGAGTTATATATTTTGTAGATGGCCCCAATTGCTATTTTGAGGCTGGCTACAACATGCATGTCAGCCATTTTAGGATGGTGTCAACTAGCCATTTTTAAAATTCCAGAAGTGCACACAGATTCAACAAGATTAGGGAACTCTGTTCTAAAACTTTACGTTGCCCATAGAGGATGAGAGATTATGAGATGCCCAGGACCCCCTGAGAAATTGATGGCTGACCTGAATTTTGAACCCAGGACTCTCAGGTTCTACAAAAAACTATGCAAGGGATGTAGAAGAATGAATTCCCTATCCTGAGACATAACCAGACAGAAAATGCATTGTGCAAATGTTCTGAGAGGTCAAAACTGAAGTTCATCACAGATTTATTCTATTCATCTCCTGCTTTTACCCAAGTTCTTACTGGCACAAAGCAATACCCATCAGATCTTCCAGATATGATATCACAAGACTGGATCACCTGCTCACAACCACAACTTGTGCTGAAGTATTCAGTATACAAAACTGGGTACATTAATAGGCTTCCAGAAAGATTTCCTTGGTAATAGTATAGTTCCTTTCATCATGCAAAGGGCATATGTTTGTCCTCAACAAGGGCCAGAGCTTTTTCTGACTTGGCCCCCACCTGGGAGAAAGCTGGGAGAAAAGATCAGGGCCCTGCCTGAACTCGCACAATTTTGCAGGGCCTGCAAAAGGGAGCTCCTCCACCAGGCCGACCAAACCCAACAACGTCCACAGGTCTCCCTCAGATATCCCTCTATGGCCTCAACCAGTGTGACTTCTTGGGGGGGGGGGTATCTTAAGTTGCCATTCCTATTATATTGTTAATTGAGACCACTGAAATTGTGTTGTTCAAAACCTGTGAATTATTGTTGATGTATTTTGACTATATGTTAGGCCGTTCCATGTATTGTTGTTATATATAAACCGCCCTGAGCTGTTTGGAAGGGCGGTATAAGTAATAAATATAAATATTAAAAGGACACAGATGCTTTTAACAGATTAAAAGGACACAAATATTAAAAGGACACAGTATGCAATGGAACTAGTCAATAATGGGACTTCAGTCTAATATTATACTATATAGACCAAAATCATAGTTTTGGGAGGTCTGAAGGGCTCAGTCCCCATGGCAATTAATAGTAATGGGTGTTTTCACAAATGTTGCTCATTTAGTTTCTGCATTTTGTATGCAGGTGCAAAAGCCTCTTTTGGCTATACAACCTTGGGCAATACACATTCTCTCTCAGCCTTCGCATATCATATAGTGCTTAAGCTGGCCTGCTTTACAGACTTGTTGTAAGGATTAGTATTGAAAGCATTTTACAGTTGTTATCTTGTAATTTCGACAAGAGTGCTGAAATTCCCACCCATTTGGGAAACCCTTCCATGGCTGTCAAGAAACCCTGGTTGAGAAACCCTGGTCTGAGCTAAAGGTGTGCTGTGCTACACCAGTGCTTGCGTCCAGCTATGGGTTCCTTTCTGTACTATTAGATTCACTATTTAAGTTAGTAATCGTATTTCCCCCAAAACCTGGACCTTTGTCTGTTTACTCAGAAGTAAATTTCACAATGGTCAATGTGACTTCTGAGGAAGCGTGCATGGGATGGCTGCCTTGGCCCCAATGAAAGGAAATAAAAGTCATGCAATACTGATAATGTGCACATCACCGGAGCGTGTTGCTTCATTAACAAGGTGTTGGTATCTTGGAAGGAATATTGCTAAGAAAGGATTCATGAGTTGTGTACAACTGAAGAATTAAATTTATTTGCTTTTCTCATGTTCCCTACTACTGAACATGAACTCACAACTTCCTGCATAATTTAGTAGTTTATACATGGCTGCTAATTGGTAGCCTAAGGCAATCAACTCAGATTTTAATAGCATATGACTACATGGTTTGATGTTTCATCCATTAGTCAGAGCAGAAGTTGCTTGTTGGTGAAACAGAGGAATTTTTATCCCACATGGAGCAATTATGTGGATATTATATAGTGAGAACGCTCAAATTCTACATTTCCACCAGTGGCCTTCTAGACCACTTACAAAGCTCTAACTATTCATAACCAAATTAAAACAAATGTAAAATCCATCCAAATACATAGTCCAGTAAAAGAAATAACAGCAATAACAATAAATTTGTTCTTTGAAGAAAATCTGGTATTGGCTCAAGAAAATGAAACAAATTTGGGATTAGAATCCAAGAGTCTGAAGGGTTGCTATCATATAAACTGTTAAAGACAATCCCCTGTTCCTAGTTCACACAACATCGACTGGCGGCTCTCCAGGGTCTCAGGTAGAAGACCTTCCATCACTTACTGCCTGGTTATTTTAGCTGGAGATGCTGGGGACTGAACCTTCTGCATGCAAAGCACATACTCTTTCACTTCACCACAGCCCCTTCTCTCCTCCTAGATATCATCTCAACACAGAAGCATTCAAATAACAAAATAAGGACACAAAGATTTGTAATGAAGAACATGGTCCTGCAGATAGTCAGGTCAGCTGATAAATCCCCCAAAATAACAGAACTCGTAGCCGAATTCTTGGCTAGGGTGATACAAAAGGATAATCAGCTAAGTAAAAAATAATTCTAATCCATGGGCATTATAGTCAGTGTGAATTACTGATTAATAAGCATTCAATGGAGGAATGTATATTTGATTATCATTATCTGTTTTTATCTTATAACTATGTAATCATTATGGATTATTAATGATCAACTACTTATTTTATATAGACATTTTTATATGTCATTAAAGGTTTTTTGAATTTGATACTCAGGTCATTTAAAGTTTAATGGATTAAACTAAACACATTGAGTTGTACTGGGAACACACTAAAGGTTAGCAGAGATCTTACACCAACAAAATCCAGCAATTCCCATTTAATAGCCCAACAAGTTTAGCATATTTTATCCAAATATTCTACTCAACGCACTTGAAATGCTTTTTAGAGGCATGACTACATAGAATATGCTGCAGCACTCGAACCTGGAAACTACCACAGTGCAGCAAAATTTGATGAAGCTCTGTCCATGTGCCTCTTGCTATCACACCAACTAGAAGATCGTAAAAAGTGTTTTATTGCCATTTGAGCCTCTTAATATCAGGGTAAGATAGCACTTCAGAATGAGAACCTGGTTCTTACAGGACAGTATAAATCTGTCAGTTTTCAGATTCCACCTTTAAGAGTTCCATTAGCTCTAAAGCAAGATACGACTTCATTGCGGTGCAGACATAGAAGAAAACGTTCCTCTGTTCCTTCTCAGAGTTTTTAATTGAATAAGGTGGGATTTGATATAGGAATGCAAAATATACTCATCACTTTTCAGCAGCCCACAAAGACCATATGCTGGGAGCTTTATTTCAAGCTTATATTGTATCTCTCCCTGCAAACCCTCAAGAAAAGAGTTAACAAGTTTTATATTTATTTTTATTTATTTATATTTATATTTTTATACCGCCCTTCCCTACGGCTCTGGGCGGTTTACATAAAACATTTTTCAACATTCACATAGAACACTATCAAAATCAATATAACAATAACAACAACATATCAACTGGAACAATTAGAACGGCACTTCAACAATAACTTGACAATCCCTCAGTTGGTTCATTCCCTCAGTCTGGGGGGCACCTGTAGGTGTTATGGCTCAGTCGGCCCCACCAAATGCCTGGTGGAAGAGCTCCTTTTTGCAGGCCCTTTTTGCAGGCCTTATTTTTAGCCTGGTTTCTATCCCCCCCCCCCGTCCAAAAAAGTGCAATCCTAAACAGATCCCAATGAACTCAGAAGGGTGAAACCTGCTTAGGATCACATTGTTGGAGAAAGTAAGCCTCAAATAACTCTCAGAACTACTAATCACTGAACAAAGCGTGAGTGAGTTTTAGTACAGCTTCACAGAAGGATGAAGGGTTCTACAGATTTGTTTTATCTCTTCTCTCTGTTAATAAAGGGGTGAGAGAGTTACATTTCTTCATGTCTAAAATATTGTTCTCAAGCGTTTGAAATGCATCCCACTACTTCCCTTAACATGGTTTCACGACAGGCTGCTGTTCCAGGGGCAAAAACTTTTCCCCACCTCCCAGGAGGAACGCCACAGCTAAGGAGGCCACAGCTAAGGTGACCACTGGCTCTCGGCTGGGGGTTCAGGGAAGTGGGAAATCGAAAGGAAACTGTTTCTGAACAGCAGGTCTTTAAGAGTCCGCGAGTGCCTTCAGCCTCACTGAGCCAGATCACGGGGACCAGAACTGCAGCCGCTTAGGGACCGGGCTTCTTTTAGGCATGCCTACGGAGAGCACGGAGTCACGAGTAAGCAAGCAGAGAGGGGAGAGCATCACTTACCAGTCGGGTTAGAGAGAAGCAACTGGTTCTCTTTGCAGGGTATGCTACCGCGGGCATCTTTTCTCTGCGTCCCCCCAGGACTAAATTCGCGGCCAACCAGAAGATGAAAACAAACTCCACGCTCGCGCGCACAGACACTCAAGGCTCGTCTCTAACCATTTCTCAGCACCCTATTGGCTAGCCGCACATCCCGCCCCCGCCCGTCGCAGTCCAATCTCCTTTCACCAGCTTCGCCCGATGCTCCTCCCTTCAGCCTCTCCTGTTGGACAATTCTGGCGTCACTCTTTCGGTCGCCTAAGGTCGAGTCGGTCCCAAGTCCCTGCCCCTGCTTCCCTATTGGCTAGTTTTGCTCCTGCCTGTTATCCTTACCCCGTGCTCCTCCAATGGCTGCTGCAACCGTCTTCGGTCCCTTCCCTCCCTGCTGTTCGCGCGGCCCCGCCCCCGCTCGGAACTCCGTCGTCCTTGTGGCTCGTTCGGCTCTCGCAAGTTGCGCGCTTGTTCTGGAGCGCGGCTGTTACGTTGGGCCGCGAGGGCAAGCGCCGCGCGAGGGGGATGGGGCGCGCGGCGGGCGAGTGAGGGGCGCGGGATGTCCGCGGGAGACGCGCGGGGAGCTCCCGGCGGCGGCTGAGAAGGAGGCTGCGGTCCGGCCGCCTTCCGCCCTCTCCCCGCTCATGACAGCGAGTGCTCGGCGGGGCGGCCCAGGCGACCACAGCGAGCCCGGCTGAGAGACGCAGCAGCGCCTCGGACGCCGCCGACAAAGTTTTGCTGCTCGGAGGCGGGCGGCGGCAGCGTAAAGTTTTTGTTCCCCCTTCGGCTTTTAATGGTGGGTCCTTCCGACTGAGCCGGGCGCGGGAGATTGCAGCGGGGCCCTGCTCCTCGTGGATTAAGGACGCGTTCCCTTCCCGGTCCCCCCCTCCCTTCCTTCCCCTCCATTTGGAAGCCACGGATCTTTTTCCGCCTTCGCCTGGTTCGGAAGCGGGTTGGGATTCGGCGGGGCTCCCTCCGAAAGGTCTCCTTGATTTGGGTGCAGAGCCTCTCGATCCGGAGTCTTCCGCCCGTCCTCGGCAGGGGCTACGACTCGGCGCTCCCTCCCCTCTTCCGCCCCCCTGAGCTCCCCCCGCCTGGTGTGAGATTTATGCTCGGAGAGAGAGCCGGGGGCCCCCGTGGCGTCTCCGCCGCCGCCTCCTCCGCCGCCTCGCGCAGCCATGTCGACGGCGAT